>NW_012148618.1:6783220-6784222 GCF_000956105.1 Propithecus coquereli
TTCAAATATTTTCTGAGACACTATAAAACATTTACTACATAAGAAGACAATTGTAAAAGCAGAAAATAGCTAATACAAAAGAGCTACATGTCTTTCCTCTCAGAGTTAATAATGAAATAAGCTGCATGCGTGCATCTTTATAGGTTTGGTAATAGGGTCTGTGCCCAGTTTAGTGAGGGTGGTATATGCTAAAGCATGGGTCTGATGCTTCAGACATTTTGCACAGTGCAGACCAATAGTAACAACATTTCACATACATGAACAATAATTTCAGTGGACATATGGAACCAAGGGACCTAAGGACCCTAAGAAGGACCTAAGAAATAAACAATTTTGAAACATTATAAATTTAGCAGAGGTTATGTCAAGTGATTTAGGCAGGCTTTTTTTGGCATGAACAATGATTTAGGGGTTCTTATCTCATGACATGATACTATTTAAATAGACTATAATTTTTCCCCCCAAATGTCAAAGTTTTAGTAATGAAACTGCTTGTTTAAATTTAACATAATAGCCTATATACTCTTCTGAATGGATCTTTCTACTTTAAATCAACTCTGTATATGATATATACTTGCGTCAGGCTAATATTTTCCACTGTACTTGATTATAATGACTACTTAGGTCTTTTTCTCCTGATGCTTTGCTGGTTACTTCATCTGAGTGCAGTCTGCCTTTGCTTCAATTTTTCTGTTCATTAGAAAGTGACAAGTCATTGGGGACCTCATGATCACTGCCCATATGAATGTATTTCACATTGTTTTTAGAATATATTTTCTTGGATAAGATTCAGAGATCCCTGGCAATTCCAGCTACTGTCCTTGAGAAAGCAGTGACCTCAAATCACCCTGATCTTAAGATCTCTACTAAATCAGCTGAGAATATTATACGTGGGATGTATTAGTCAGGGATGTGGTAGGAAGATTATTCATCTA
This sequence comes from Propithecus coquereli, assembly GCF_000956105.1. Lineage (NCBI taxonomy): Eukaryota > Metazoa > Chordata > Mammalia > Primates > Indriidae > Propithecus > Propithecus coquereli. The sequence continues at coordinate 6,784,156 of NW_012148618.1, forward strand.
CCCCAGAATATATTCAGATACAAAATTTTTCTCAAGAAATTCTTTTATGCTTAGAACACTGATGATT
>NW_012148618.1:6785442-6792299 GCF_000956105.1 Propithecus coquereli
TAAAGAAAATGATAATCCATAAAACCCAGGATGATGTTATATTTAAAGTACATTTTAACTCAAATACATGAATAAGTTACTTTGAGTTACTAACAAGGTTTTCTCCAAAGTGCAGAAAAATTTACTGTAAATTCTGACAACCAACCATTTTATCATGTCTTATAGACATTCCTTGATGGAAGCTGGGTGGATGAATAAACCCACAACAAGACCTAGGCACTGGATAACTCCATGCAGAATTAAGAAATTAATTAGGAGGAAGAACTATAATTTGCAGAACTGACATCTATTTTACTTTACTTGCATGTATCAATGGGAAGCAATTACAATTCAATTAAAATATTCAATTTTATTACTTTACTGACTGACCTTGAAGTTAATGCCTGTTTTATTTAATTGCATCATCTATGAATAAATGTTAACCCTACAATGTTATGCCCCATTATTTTCAATGCATTTTTCAATTTCTCAACTGATGTCAATTTATTATGTACTGTCACTAAAGGAAGTGGAGGTTTATATCTTTGTGACAGTCCAATATATAAAGAGAGAAACATTACAGAATATTTGATAACGCTATTTTTAACACAGTCAAATAAAATGAATTGTGTTCTCATCTCAACTTTTGAAGCCTAGACTTTTACTGTAAAATCAGTAGGTGATATTAAAAAAGGTATAATCACTCTGAGTAGCAATTTCTAGCCTGTCTATAATTCTTGATAAATCCATTGCGGACAGTAACTTAATACCTCATGTATCTTCAAAACTCAAACACTTTCTTTTTCTCTCTCTCTCTCTCCTTGATCTTTTCCTATCTCTACCAGGCTTACTGTCCACCAGAACAAGTAGATTACATTCTAAAAACTCCAATGATTTTGTTGGCAAATACAACTTTTATTTGTTCTCAGACCCCTGTTGAACACATTGTTATTCTATAATTGAGCATTTTAGAAATAAAATGACAAAGTTTGTGTTAAAAAGAGCATGTAAGAAAGAAGACTGATTATGGAATATCTAAAACAAAAATGAGCTCACATATTTGAAAGTGACTATCTTGGGAAGGACCTTATTTCAATTTTTCAGATTTTCTATTTCTACAATTAGACTTGAATGCTTACCTTTTTTACAGCTTGTGTTAAGACTCATCTCAACATATGACTTCTTCACTTTGAATGTAAATGGATTACATTCTCCAATCAAAAGGCACAGAGTGGCTGAATGGGTTAAAAAACAAAAAAAGAAGACCCAACTATAAGCTTCCTACAAGAGATTTACTTCACCTTAAAGGACTCTTATAAATTAAAAGTGAAGGAATGGAGAAAAGATATACCATGCAGATTGAAACAAAAAGAGAACAGGGTTAGTTATACTTATTTTTGACAAAATTAGGTCAAAAATTGTAAAAAGAGACAAAGGTCATTATATAGTGATAAAGAGGGCAATTCATCAAGAAGATATAACGATTATAAATACATATGCATCCAACATTGGAGCACCTAAATATAAACAAATAATAAGAGGTCTGAAAGGAGATGCAGACTGCAACACAATAATAGCAGGGGATTTGATACCCCACTTCCAGCATGGGACAATTCATCCAGACAGAAAATCAAAAAGGCAACACTGGACGTGAACTACACTTTAGGCCAAATGGACCTAACAAACCATATACAGAATATTCTACCCCATAGCAACAGAATTTACATTCTTCTCAAGTGCACATGGGATATTCTCTAGGACAGATCATGTTAGGCCATAAAACAAGTCTTAACAAATTTAAGAAGATTGAAATCATATCAAGTATTTTTTCCAACAACAATACTAGAAACTAAAAATCAGTAATAGAAGGAACCATGGAAAATTAACAAATATGTGGAAATTAAACAATATGCTCCTGGACAAATTATTGAGTCAAATAAGAAATTAAAAGGGAAATTTAAAAATACCTTGAAACAAAGAAAAATGGAAACACAACATACCAAAACTTACGGGATGCAGCAAAAGCAGTTCCAAGAGGGAATTCTATAGCAATAAACACCTACATCAAACAGAAAGGAAGATAACAAATAAATAAGCTAACATTACACCTCAAGGAACTAAAAAAGAACAAATTAAGCCCAAAATTAGCAGAAGAAAGGAAATAACAAAGAATAGAAATAAATGCAATAGAGACTAGAAAAACCATAGAAAAGATCAATAAAATTAAGAGTTGTTTCTGAGAAGCTAAACAAAATTTACAAACCCTAAGCTAGACTAAGAAAAAGAGAGAGAACACTCAAATATCATAAAATCAGAAATGAAAGACGAGATATTACAACTGATAATGCAGAAATGCAAAAGATCACAGGAGACTACTATGAACAACTATTTAATATATGCCAACAAATTGGACAACCTAAAAGAAATGGAAAAATTCCTAGAAATCTATAACCTACCAAGACTGAATCACAAAGAAACTGGAAATCTGACCAGACCAATAATGAGCAAGAAGATTGAATCCAGTAATTAAAAGTTTCCCAGCAAAGAAAAGCCCAGGACCAGATGGCTTCATGGCTGAATTCTATGAAACATTTAAAGAAGGATACCAATCCTTTGTAAACTCCCTCAAAAAAAATTGAAAAGGAGGGAATACTTCCAACCTCATTTTACAAGGCCAGAATTACCCTGAAATCTATGAATTGGCATTTTACTTCCGTGTAACATAAAGTAGACTCAGATATTTTATGGATTCACTTTTAAGATCTATGGCAAACATGATGCAAATGACAAATAAATCATATTAAGTATAATTATACAGTTAACGATAATCAATACCTGCTAATGATAGCTCAAATGGTCCTTTTATTCCTACCTTTAAAAAATACTACACAGTTTTTAGCATGTAAAGAATGAATAAAAAGTGAAAAATGTGTAGAACATGCACAGTTTTCTTAAAAGATAGGATTTGAAATATTTATTCTAGAAATATCTTCCCTTTTTTTTTTATTAGTTTTCAACATGATGAGTACTGGAAACTGAGAGAAGCTCAATATGAGTAGGGAGTGTCTGAAGGGGGGAAAGTTGAAGCTAAAAATGTAAACAAAAGCTAGATCCCATATGGCCTCCTGTTTCATTTTAAGGAGCTTACACTTGAAAGTAAGGTCACAGAGAAGACTAAAAAATTCCAAGCAAAGGAATGACATGATCCAATTTGACTTTTAGGAAGATCATCTTGTTGCAGTCTAGTTCCTTGGCACAAAGGAAGACTGAAGGTAAGAAAGACAAAGAAAGGGGGTGCCGTGATAGTCTGTATGAGAGAGGATATAAGAGACAAAGCACTGGAAGGAAGGGAACAGATTTGAGAGCAACATATGGTAGGTAGGATATATAATACTTGCTGATGAGCTGTGTGTGGGGAATACAGGAAAGAGAAAAGGCAAGAATGAGTCTCAGACTTTTGGCTTTGGGCAAATTAAAAGATGGTGGCAAAAGGTGTCATTACTTCAGATATATAATAATCAAACAGATGAAAGTTTGTGAAGGAAAATAAAAGGTGAACTCAATTTTAGATGTGTTTCAAGTTTCCTATGAATCATGAGAGAAGAGATCTCTAATTGGCAATTAGGTATATGGGGTTAGAGCTCAGCAGGCAGGTCTGGGCTGAAGATACTAAAATAGAAATAGAAGCCAGGAGATGAAATCTCTCCAAAAGAATATATAAAGTGAGAAGAAAAAATACAAGAAAGAGCCTTGAGGAATACCAAATTCTAACAGACATTATAGCAAGAATGAGCTGTCCAAAATGCAAATCTAATGTAGTCATTTTCTTTCCCTTGACATTTGCTTTGAGGTATAGTTGACAATTAAAAATGGTGTGTGTGTGTGTGTGTCTGTGTGTGTGTGTGTGTGTGTATATGCGGTATAAAACTTGACAATTTGATATATGTATACATTGTGAACTATTCACCACAGTCAAGCTAATTAACATCCATCACCTCACACAATTAGCATTTTTATGTGTGTAGTGAGAACACTTAAGATCTACCTTCTTTGCAAATTTCAAGTATACAATATGATATTGTTAACTATAGTCACATTGTTGCACATTTGATCTCCAGAACTTATTTATCTTGCATAACTGAAACTTTGTACTCCTTGATCAACATTTTCCCAAATGCCCGTCTCTCATCCTCTGGTCACCACCATTCTATTCTCTATTTCTATGAGTTTGACATTTTTAGATTCCACATATAAGTGATATCATGCAATATTTGTCTTTCTGCATCTGGCTTATTTTATATAGCATATGGTCCTCCAGATTCATCCATGGTGTTTGTTGCAAATGGCTTGACTTCCTCCTTTTTTTAAGGCTGAAAAATATTCAATTGTATAGATACACCACATTATCTTTATACATTCATCCATTGATGGACATTTAGGCTGTTGCCATATCTTAGCTATTGTAAATAATATTCAAATGAACATAAAAATGCAAACATTTCTTTGAGATACTGATTTCATTTCCTTTTGATATATACCCAGAAGTGGGATTGCTCAATCATGGTGGTTACATATTTAAATTTTTGAGGAACCTCCATACTATTTTCCATAATCGATGTACCAGTTTACATTGCCACCAACAGTACACATGGGTTCCCAACTCTTGTTATCTTTTGTCTTTCTGATAATGATCATTCTAAGAGGTGTGAGGTGATATCTCATTGTGGTTTTGATTTGCATTTCCCTGATGATTGGTGAAGCTGAGTATCTTTTCATATACCCATTGGCCTTTTGTATAATATGTCTTCTTTGGAAACATGTCAGTTCAAGTCCTTTGCTCATTTTTTAACCAGGTTATTTATCTTTCTGCTATTGAGTTTCATGAGTTCCTCATATATTTTGGATATTAACCCCCTATCAAATATATTACTTGCAAATATTGTTCCCCACTCTGTAGGTAGCCTTTTAACTCTGTTGTTTCCTTTTCTGTGCAGAAGCTCTATAGTTTGATGCAATCCTTTATATCTATTTTTGCTTTGGCGCCTGTGATTTTTTGTCATATACAAAAAAATCACTGTGCAGACTAATAATAAGAAGCTTTGTTTCTACATTTTCTTCAAATAGTTTTACATTTTTCAATCTTATGTTTAAGTCTTAAATCTATTTTGAGTTGACTTTTGTATTGATGTGAGATAAGGATCCACCTCTTCTTCATTTAATGCAGTGTTCCCAGCACCATTTATTGAAAAGACTATCCATTTCCCATTGTGTGTTCTTGGAACCCTTGTAGAAGATCAGTTGACTATAGATGTGTAGATTTATTTCTATGCAATATTCTGTTCCATGAGTCTATATGTCTGGTTTTATGCCAATAACATACTGCTTTTATTACTGTAGACATTGGGAAATTGATAGCGATTGCACTGAATCTGTAGATCACTTTGGGTAATATTGAACATTTTAACAATATTAATTCTTCCAATCCATGACATGAGATGTCTTTCCATTTATCTTTTACTTTTTAAATAAAATTTCTTTCATCAACATTTAATAATTTTCATTGAACAAGTCTTTCACTTTTTGGTTAAGATTATTCCAAAGTATTTTACTATTTTTGTTGCTACTATGAATAGGATTGTTTTCTTGATTTCCTTTTTGCATATAGAAACACTACTGATCTTTGTATGTTGAAACTTTACTGAATTTATTTAACAATCTTAAAAGGATTTTCATTGTTGTTGTTAAGTTTTTAGGGTTTTCTATGTATATGATCATGTCATCAACAAGTAAAGATAATTTTGCTTCTTCCTTTCTGATTTGGATGCCTTTTATTTCTTTTTCTTGCCTAATTGCTGTAGTTAGGAATTTTAGTACTACGTTGAATAGAAGTGGCAAGAGTGGACATCCTTGCTTTGTACTATGATCGGTAAGTTTCTACTTTAAAAATATACTTTAATCATGATCTGGGCAAGACGGTTATATGAGCACAAGCATCTAATTTTTTTCTTTGTTTTCCTTGCCCATTCCAAACACCACTGAAAAATTACTGAACAGAGGAAGAATATATCAGGACTGAAAACTACTCATATACCCAGAACTTGGACCTAATTCTGCTTAAGTGAAGACGGAATCAAATTCAAGAGAAATGCTGTCCTATGGCTTCTCCAGTACAAGAATAACTTGCTAGAAAAGAAAGTACAGGAAACTCTGGAGAACCCTGATTACAACCCACCTCAGACCTTGCATTGTGAGATTGAATACCTTATCTGGTTCTTATGTAAGTTTACCTTGACTATGACCTACGTGCACTTACACAAATTTACCTCCATATGTCTGAGATAGTGATTAATGCAATAATATTTATCTGTAAAAGAATTCATTGGAAGACAAGCCCTACAAACATTTTAACATACCCTTGCTCCAAACAGTTTTAATACATAAATGTTGGGCTCTCAGCTAAGATAGGACATCTCACTTTCCAATCATGTAAAATAAGGAATAATATTTATATTAAGGTATTAAACACAAATATCTGCTTGGGCAGTATAGTCATTAAATAATCTGACTACTACACTGAAAAACAGAAAAAGACTCATTGACTTACCTCTTCAGAAGAGGTTTTCAATTAATTGTTATATTAATATATTATCATGAAAGCTATTTTAGTATAAGTTGCCTGGCACGGCCATATATTTTACTACAGAGGGTTAACTTTTATAGTAGCATGCATTAAAATAAGATCTTCTCCTATGTATTTGTGAATATTGTATTTTGTTTATTTATTTATTTATTTATTTATTTATTTAGAGACAGAGTCTCACTCTCTTGTCTGGGTTAGAATGCCATGGCGTCATCCTAGCTCACAGCAACCTCAAACT
>NW_012148618.1:6796156-6797473 GCF_000956105.1 Propithecus coquereli
CCAATCGTTTAAAGAGTACTGATTTTTTCTTAAATTACTATCGCTGTAACCTTCTTAAACAAAGGTGTCTGTAAAAAAACCACGATATTCCACATTAACTCTATTAGATCTCCTCAGATCTTAGTTGCTTTGGCAGCCACAATGTACCACTGACACATATTAAGCATATTGTCTTAAAACCTCTAAGACCTTTCTCTCCAGTGCTAGTGTTCAGCATATCTCTCCCATCCTATATTGTGAAGTTGATTTTCAGGACTGATATTCAGAACTCTTTATATTTAACCCTTACATTTTAATTTCCCAGTTCCGGCCAGGTAATATGAATGCATATTCTGATTCTATTATTCAAAGTATTAGTGATCCCAACAACCTCTGTGTCATCTGCAAATTTTATCAGCATGCCGTTCAAGTGCTCATTCAAATAATTGTTTAAAAGAGTGAAAAGGGTTGGATAAAGAAATAAAGAAGTCGTACGTCAACAGGAGCTTTCCTACATGTTGATACTGACCTATTATTAACTTCATATTTGGTTCATTTGTATAATTAATTATGAGTTAATTATTAAGTCATCTGTTTTATTTTATCTTACCTTCCTTACATACACACATTCTTACATACACACAAAATCTGGTATCTTTATAGAAGAGATATATCTCTGAAAAACTGTAAGTAAATTAAACCACATTTATATCAACAGAATATTGAAAGGATTTCTGTAATGAAAAAAATCTATCTCTAATATGATAGATTTTTTGGTAATGCTGTTTTATCTTAACTGTTATATTGGCATGTAATTTTTGTGAGTTAGAGTTGTAAAATCAAAATAGTGATTGAACAGAAGTTGGATCCTAGGAGACTGTGGACAGAAGAGCTAAACCTAGTCCGTGGGGGAAAAAAATGAGGAAAAGATTAATTTGTTAATGTGGATCTGGATCTTGGAACAAGTTTACTTTGTTAGTTTATTTGTAAAAATTCAAAAAAGAAATTATTAATATCAAAAATTATATTTACCTGTTTAAATATATGTTGTTTAAGTGAACCTTGAACTTTTCTAGTAAAAGTAAATTAAAAGAAGGGGGAAAAAAGCAGAAGTAGTTTGAAGTCATGTTAAAGGTAATGAATAAGGGACACAGATATAATAATTGCATACAGTTAGCAGCATTTACTCTCCTGACTGGAGTCTATTATTTATTAATGCATTCATTGCTGCTTGGTTTATAAAGTACCCATGGATATTTGCCCAAAAGATAAATAGGGAACTTGTACTTTAACTTTTTTGCCACTTGATATGTTAAGTAACCTTTATACTTAAAAAAA
>NW_012148618.1:6797523-6800718 GCF_000956105.1 Propithecus coquereli
TGGTTGAGATGAAGGTAGAAAGACAGGTTTTAGAATTATAATATAGTAAATATTTCTTGGAAGGTAATATATATAGGTATATGGGCATATACCTACATATATGTACACACACACACACATATATACACACATGTGTATATGTATATATTCATATATAAGATATATATGGATATGTGTGTGTACAAAGTAGCTTTAAGATGAATAGTATCTTAATCTATTAAAAAATTCAAGGAACATGTCCATATCAGCACTAAAAAGTTATAGGCCTAACTTATTTTTAGAATAGCCTGCCCTACCTAGTGAAGGAAATGATGTGCTAGTGAAAAAAAAAAAGAAATCAGCATTTCTTTCCTCTGCTGTTATAATCTGTAACTCCCCTTTACACACTGAGCAAATGGAGACTCTATTCAGAGATGGAGGGCTGTGTGACTGGTAGTATTTGTGTTTGAAACTTAAGGAAAGATTGAATCACACATATAGTACTCAGAATTTGATATTTTATCCTTGATATTTTTTCCTTAAATTGAAAGGGTAGGTAATTTACAACACATTTTGAAAATTTTAGAAGTTTCAACTTTTGATGTTTCAGTACTTGAGTTATAAATTTAAAAATTCTCATACTTTGAATGAAGGTACAAATATATTCAAGTCACAATTAACTATACTTGAAAGCCTAGTAAGTAACCTTTTTTAACAAAATAATTATTTGAACAAAGTTCAAGTGTAAAAATATGTTATATTAACTATAGAATATGAAAGAATAATACAAATTGCTTTTAACCTTTACTGTTCACCATTCTTCTCTAGGAAGGTTATTGTAATGAATGATTTTAATTATGTCCATTATTAGCCAAATGAATGACAGAAGAGCATGATGTGTAGAAGCAATAATTAAAATGCCTTACCTTGTCTTATTTGGGCAGTTATAAAAGAGGAATCAGATTAACATAACATATAGGAATTACCACAGGTGAGTACACGTAGGAGTGAAACTCAGAAATTGGGAAGGCTGCATAATTAAAGCTCATGCTCTAATTAGTATGAGTATCTCTTCATGTTAATACATAGGGTAAGACTTTAAAAAGTGCATGTTAAAAATCTGAAGAAAAAACTGGTTGGCAGCCCTCCAAGAGAGAAGTGAAAAGTTTAAAAACCAGCCAGACTGCTTGGAAGACAGATAAGGACACTGGCTATGAGAGAAATATGCACTGTGACATTATCTGAAAGGTCAAAAGAGAAATCTGTGGATAGTTTAAAAAAAAAAAAAACCTAGAAACAATTCCATAGAGACATTTATGAACACTTTGAAAGTATCTAGACCATCTTATGACAATTTTTTTATTTTCTGAATTAAATACCAAAAGTGTACTATCAGGGGAAGGAAGAATCTGGAAAAAAAAAATAAAAAGACAAAAGGTAACATGAAGACTAAATAGCCAACACGAATGGTTGGACTAACTGCTGAGCTTCTCATCAGGTAATGAGGGTGACAAGTAAGAGGATGAGAAGTAGCAGAGAAGTTTAATTTAGTTTTATTTTGCATTGACCTTTGCTGTACAGGATAGACGGGAAACGACTATTCCAAGGGCACTTTCTAAGAAAATCAGTGGAGCAGTTGTAGAGAGCAATCTCCTAGGAGGAAATAATAGAGCAACTTGAGAAAATCCACAGCAATAAATCACCATGGCCAGATGGTATTCGACTGAGAGTTTCTGAAAGAAATAAAGTGTGAAATGGCTGAACTACAGATGAGGACATGCAATGTATCTGGAAAACCAGCAACTGTTTCCAAATATTGCGATTTTGCTAATATGAAGCTTTTCTTTAGAAAAGAAAAACAATCAAATAAGATTTATAGAATTACAGACCAGAGACTCTCTTGGTGATAATAGAGAAACTGATAGAGTCTAATTAAGAATAGCCTCCTTCAAGATCAGGATAAGGTTAACCTGCTAAGGTCAAATCACCCACTGAGTCTATAAAGAGTACACTGTTTGTCTCCATCCTATTAAACTTATCTGGAAATGTCAATAAAATACTAGATAGAAGTAAACCAGTAAATGTAATTTATTTGGGAATTACATGAAGCTTTTAACAAGGTCACATGAGACTACTGGGGAAAATAAATAAGCACAGTCTTTGGGAGGAAAGGCCACAAGAGAAACTTCTGTCATTAATTGTAAAACTTGCTAAGCAATGAATACAAAGTTTCAGGGACAATTTCTCTTTTCTTCCCTAACACTGGGTTACCTCTTCCAGAAGTATAGATCACCTTCAAATTAAAAAAGGAGAGAGAGAATTTCACTGTAGACAAGAGGCAAAGTAATAGGGAACGAAGATGAGCTCCCCAATTAAGAAGGAAAACAGACTAATGAATAATGGCAAAATAAGCATGTAACCAGATTTTTACCTATCGAATGGAATCTGAAAGCCACAACTGAGTTTAAGTTTCTCATCATTTGTGTTCTGTGTAAGCATCAGATTTTAATGAAGACTAATAGGTAATAAAGTAATGAAACTAATTTTTATGTATTCAAATGAGGACTGTCTTCTTCAAAGTGGTTACCATTGGATACTATATACTTATCCAATAGTGGATATTAATACCTTATCAAATAAGTTTGATCAAGTATATTTCTGTAGAACTGCCTTCACAGGCAGAGGCATATCGTTCTGAAAGTATCCAGTGGAGGAAAATCTTCATCCTCTAAGGGTGGATTCAGAAGCCATCGAGGAAGAATGGAATTTCTCTCCAAAAAATAAACAGTATGCAGCTAGCCCAATTCTATAACCTCTGATTACCTCTTCTGTCTCAGCAAAAATGAGCAGCATTCTATAGGGAAAAAGCAAGGACCATGCAGTAAAAGTTTGAAGAAATCTACACAAGGGCCTGTGGTAATCTCTTATGGCATTATTTGAGAGGTCCAAATGTTAGAAAGGTACCATACCACACTAATACCTGTTTCACTATATAACTTCCACTTGCTCTTAGAATTGTTCTTCGTAGCCACAGAAAAGTACCAGCAGCCTTTCAAATATTGTGGATTACTATAAAAATCCCCATTCTCCTTGGCCCAATAACCTGCTGCCTTCACTTCAGGCTAAATATATAGCTCCTTTAAATAGTGCTCATATGGCATTGCTTGTCCTTTCATTGTCTGGTCACTCTCCTCTCACTGAACTATAGCTTTTTCT
>NW_012148618.1:6803848-6812045 GCF_000956105.1 Propithecus coquereli
CTTATTATGGCAGCAGGGATGGTAGGAATTGTTGAATCAGATTGAAAGCATTTTCTGCATTCCAGGGAGGGAGAAAAAAGATACATCCATAAAAAATGTCGATTAGCAAAAAAATACACACACAAAACAAATAGGTAAGTTACTCACAAAAGGAGAAAATTATCCATAAATGTGTTAGTCTTCATAACGTTAACACAAAAGAAAGATAATCTGGGCTCAGGAAAACCTTTGAAATATATACAATTCCTGAGACAGGTATTGAAGACATATTCCACCTGAATGAATTAAGTAGAAAATAAATGGTTCAAGAATAGGGAATTTGTGCCATAAAATAGTGACAAACACCAAAACCCAGTCAGGTGTATAACTGTGTCAAAGAAGTTCTGCAAATTAGACTATTAAATGCTAATGCAAAATTCATTTTTGAAAGAGAAGCAATATATACATAACTAATGGTAATTAACCACAATATCAGCAATAATATAGGTTCAAACTTGAGGGACCAGAAAAGGTGAGAAAAATGGACTGGAAAAAATAAAAGATGATAGTGATTAACATACACACCAATAGGTACAGGAAAGGATCCAAATTCCTTTCATGTAAATTAGAAGAAACAAGAACTTAACATATGAAGATAGCTTTTCAAAGTAGGAGATTCAATGGCATTTTCTCAGCAGAAAAGCAAGATTTCAGGCCTTAAAATCCTCTTAAAGACACCCAGCTAACTAAAACTACAGGACTATGGTGAAAACCCCCTGGGGTCCCTATAGACTGGGGTCAGCAAACATGTTTTGTAAAGGGTAAGTATTTTAGACGTCGTGGGCCGTATGGTTCCTTGACAATTACTCAATTCATCCATTGTAGTATGAAAGCAGCCATAGACAATAAGTAAATAAGCATGGTTGTGTTCCAATGGAACTTTATTTCCACATTCATGTGGTAAGCTAGATATGACCTGCAGGTAGTAATTTGACACCCAGTAGTTCTCTATCTTGGCTTCATATTGAAATCAATTCTTATTAGAGCCATAAGAAAATACATGTGCTTGCATCCTAGCCCCAGATATTCTGATTTAATTGGTCTGGAGTACAGCTTGGTCATCAGGATTTTTAAAAGCTCAGCAGGTGACTGATGATGCAGCCAAAGTTAAAAACCATTGTTCTGGGAACTTGACCTGGGCCCTTAATATGCAGGAGAAAAAGGAAGAGGGGTAGAGATTATTTGGCTGTGACATTCCCAAATGTACTATACCAAGCTGCCCAGTATAATATATAAATCAACTGTTAGGGTTAAGCTTAATCATATAAATGAACTGTCAGAATACCAGAGGATTTTGCCTCAAAAATGTTTATATCCATCTCTATTATCAGCTTATAAATGAGTATTACAAAATCAGAACCAAAACAGTAGATATATTTCTGGAAAAATAGTTTGGATCAAAGGTCAATTCTTTCTATCTCTAGGATCTAAGGGTCCCAAATAGGACTCGGTTTCTGGCCCATCTACAGGCCTACCCTCTTAAATTCCTTATATTGATTAGGAAGGACTGAAAAGACATTATTGCATAATGTTATTGCATAAATATCACATTGATATTTGAAGAATTATAAGTTAAAGCTATAATACAGTGAAATATTAAAGCTAATTATTAGTAGGATGCACCCTTCCCAAAACAAGAAGATATTCCATACAGCAAAAGGTAGAAAATAAAGGAAAAAGCAATAAAATATAAAAGCCAGTTAAAAACATTATTACTTAGAAACTGTGATACTTCTCCGGTTTCCTAAAACACATAGCTATATCTGATCTGAAATATCTTAAAGCAAATAAAAATGTGAGATTAACAAATGTATTAGAGGAAGCCAAAAAGCCCCAAGATTTAACCACAGTTTAGACCCGACTTTTATGAACCTGTCAAAAAAAGAATAAAAAAAAATCTGCTAGTTCCAGTTCCACTGAAAACCATAGGCTTTACTTTTCCTGCCTATATTCCATCTGTTATGTGGGAAACTTTCAATAATTTTTAAAGGTGGAGAAAAGAAAGAGGTGTACTAGATTTATGTTTCAGCACAGTTATACAATACCCAAGATTCTTCTTTGCCAATTAGGAAAATGAAACAGCAAATGAAGGATATGAGAAAAGCTTAACCCGTAAGATCACTTGTTCAGATATATTATAGCATATCAAAAGTCACTCACAATTACTTCTATTAACTATCTAGCAATGTGTGTAACATGTTAAACTGTTCAAAACTTCTACACAACTTGTCCCATTTTAGTAGTAAATGTTTGGTTGCATTAAGTGCTAAAATATTTATTTTACTGATAAGAAAACGGAGACTGTGAAAATGGGGGCTCTGAGGTTGAGTTCTTTGGGTTGCAAGGTTAAGAGGTGACAAAATCAGGCACTGAAAGGACAGATTTTGACTTTGAGTTCAGTACTCTTTCTTGAAGATGAAATTAAATCATAATAAACTAAAGAAGTGCTCCTTAAGCCAAGGCGTATAAACAGCAATGTGTCACAGGCTACAAAGGTCCAGATTAACATGGAATACCTTCCTGGAACAACAATTTTGTTACAAGAATTAGACAAAAAAATATTCAAAACAAAGAAGTATAACGGAGATAAGCTTTTTGATGTTCGGCATACATTGAAAAGTCCAAGAAGTACCATAGTAGATTATTATCAAAAGCTAAATGGTCCTCAATCTTGGCAGTCCCTAGAACCAATTACTTGACAAATTTTTAACAAATACCAATACCTATGCCCTACCCCAAAGCAATGAAATCAGACTCTTGGGAGTGGGGCCTGTGTATAATAAATACTTTTCCAAGGACTCCCCAGGGGATTCTAATGTACAGCCACAGTTGAGAACCACTGATGTAATGTTACACAGGTGGACTAACAAAATATGGACAAGAGTCCTCTAGTTAAATATAAAGTATAGGGGTATATGAAAGTTAGAGGAATAAAAGATAAGAAAAAATGGGAAATATTTTATGGAGGAGTACATTGCTGAAGTATACTCCTGAAAGAGGTGCTCATATTCCAGGTACAGTGTCTGCTGTAGTGAGGTTTCCTGTTATCAGTCACTATCTTCTTGGATAGGTTTTTTAGACTCATGTCTACAACAGAGTTCTTAGACCACGCACAGTTCTTACTCGAAGTTAACCCAATAAGCACAACAGAAAAAAGAAAAAGGAGCCTTATTATGGCAGCAGGGATGGTAGGAATTGTTGAATCAGATTGAAAGCATTTTCTGCATTCCAGGGAGGGAGAAAAAAGATACATCCATAAAAAATGTCGATTAGCAAAAAAATACACACACAAAACAAATAGGTAAGTTACTCACAAAAGGAGAAAATTATCCATAAATGTGTTAGTCTTCATAACGTTAACACAAAAGAAAGATAATCTGGGCTCAGGAAAACCTTTGAAATATATACAATTCCTGAGACAGGTATTGAAGACATATTCCACCTGAATGAATTAAGTAGAAAATAAATGGTTCAAGAATAGGGAATTTGTGCCATAAAATAGTGACAAACACCAAAACCCAGTCAGGTGTATAACTGTGTCAAAGAAGTTCTGCAAATTAGACTATTAAATGCTAATGCAAAATTCATTTTTGAAAGAGAAGCAATATATACATAACTAATGGTAATTAACCACAATATCAGCAATAATATAGGTTCAAACTTGAGGGACCAGAAAAGGTGAGAAAAATGGACTGGAAAAAATAAAAGATGATAGTGATTAACATACACACCAATAGGTACAGGAAAGGATCCAAATTCCTTTCATGTAAATTAGAAGAAACAAGAACTTAACATATGAAGATAGCTTTTCAAAGTAGGAGATTCAATGGCATTTTCTCAGCAGAAAAGCAAGATTTCAGGCCTTAAAATCCTCTTAAAGACACCCAGCTAACTAAAACTACAGGACTATGGTGAAAACCCCCTGGGGTCCCTATAGACTGGGGTCAGCAAACATGTTTTGTAAAGGGTAAGTATTTTAGACGTCGTGGGCCGTATGGTTCCTTGACAATTACTCAATTCATCCATTGTAGTATGAAAGCAGCCATAGACAATAAGTAAATAAGCATGGTTGTGTTCCAATGGAACTTTATTTCCACATTCATGTGGTAAGCTAGATATGACCTGCAGGTAGTAATTTGACACCCAGTAGTTCTCTATCTTGGCTTCATATTGAAATCAATTCTTATTAGAGCTGTAAGAAAATACATGTGCTTGCATCCTAGCCCCAGATATTCTGATTTAATTGGTCTGGAGTACAGCTTGGTCATCAGGATTTTTAAAAGCTCAGCAGGTGACCGATGATGCAGCCAAAGTTAAAAACCATTGTTCTGGGAACTTGACCTGGGCCCTTAATATGCAGGAGAAAAAGGAAGAGGGGTAGAGATTATTTGGCTGTGACATTCCCAAATGTACTATACCAAGCTGCCCAGTATAATATATAAATCAACTGTTAGGGTTAAGCTTAATCATATAAATGAACTGTCAGAATACCAGAGGATTTTGCCTCAAAAATGTTTATATCCATCTCTATTATCAGCTTATAAATGAGTATTACAAAATCAGAACCAAAACAGTAGATATATTTCTGGAAAAATAGTTTGGATCAAAGGTCAATTCTTTCTATCTCTAGGATCTAAGGGTCCCAAATAGGACTCGGTTTCTGGCCCATCTACAGGCCTACCCTCTTAAATTCCTTATATTGATTAGGAAGGACTGAAAAGACATTATTGCATAATGTTATTGCATAAATATCACATTGATATTTGAAGAATTATAAGTTAAAGCTATAATACAGTGAAATATTAAAGCTAATTATTAGTAGGATGCACCCTTCCCAAAACAAGAAGATATTCCATACAGCAAAAGGTAGAAAATAAAGGAAAAAGCAATAAAATATAAAAAATTGATGACATAAAATAAGGGGAAAATTAAGAAATAATTTATTGATTATACCACTAAAAATAAGTGAAGTTTTTTAAGACAAAGATTGGGTTAATAATAAGATCCAATATTATGCTAATTATAAAACAACCATCTAAAAGCACATGCACATACTCATAGAAAGGTTAAAATAAAAGAACAGGCAACAATATACAAGGTAAATGTAATGAAAGTTGCAGTGGTCTTGTGATTAATATTAAAGCAAAATTCAAAGCAATAAAGATTAAAAAGGATATACTTAAGAATTTTCAATAATAAAAATTAAATCCAGAAAAACCATAAATTACTGATGAGTTTTGATGAGTTAAGTGATACTGTATTATTAGAAATGAAATAAAAAAACTTCCTTTCCCAGAAGAATTGACAGTAGATAGCTCCATGGCCCTTTCCCAAAGATGCACTGATTACAACAAGCATTGGTTATTAAAAGTATTGCTGGGCTCATAAACAAAAAAAGAAAATGTCCAAGAAATTAAAAGAAAAATAAACCATGAGCTAAAATCTCAAAATGAGCAATAAAGCAAACACAAAAGCCAGAATTGCCTTGGCAGGGGGGAACTAATACCATCATTAGAATCATTCCGGGATCTGTCTAAGGCGGGGAACCACACTGAGACTTCTTTATAAGCCAGAACTTTCAAAGGTGGCTTAAGTGGTCCTAAGTAAGTGGCATTTCCTGCTTCCAGAAAAAAGAGGAAAAGAAAAATCCCAAATACATACAAGTCCTCCCCAGAAAACTGAGACAGATTAAGCTTAATCATATAATACCACCACAAATCATCAAACATAAGGAAATAAAGCACTAGAAACAAGAATCAGCACACAAGTATACGCACAAGAAATCTAGACCATTGATGATTTCAAATATTAAAATGGTCAGATAAAGAACAGACTATATACGAAATGTTTAAAAATTTTTTCTAATGAGTAAGAGATAGTAAGAAAACAGGCAGACTTTCCACTTATGCCTAGGAAAGAGTGACAATTAGGGGACTTCTCTTTCTCCTAAAAACAACCAGAAACTGGACAAATTATAACAATGTGTTTCAGATAAGAAACACCATATAGCAGAACTATACGAGAAGAGAAAGAAATGAGGTGAGTCCTAGGATCACACCTGATTTCTGCCTAGAGGCAATTTTCAAACTTTAGTGCATAGAAAGGGAATCTAAACTCAGTCCAGTGGTTTTCCTAAGTTGAGGAGCTCAAGATCTGAGTTTGGGGAAGCTGAGGTGCTTAGAATTTATGGAACAGGGTAACAGAGAGAAAGGAGTTACAAAAACAGAGTTCCAAAAATCTGATTGGAGTCCCTTGAGTTGCTGATTAAAAGACCAATCTGCCCACACACAGAATGAAACTATATTGGGCTGGACAAAGAACACCTGTTGGGGAAGGAACAATTACCAGGGAGCTAAATGATTTCTAGTGCTTACAAAGGGCTGGCTGAGCATCATCTAGGTTGACTCTAGTCAGGTGGTATGCTGAATCACATAGCATTCGATAGACACTCCAGAAAGGTCAAGCATTAATAGCATAAGTAAACTTCCCCAAAAGTACAGGCCACTGTAGACACATCCTAAGAAACTATAAGAAACAAACATCAAAGAAATATTGAAAAAGAGTGCCCTAAAAGTAATGAAAGGTATAAACCCACAGATTTGGGATGCTAAAGTATATCAATCAGTTAAATACAAAGAAACCTACACCAGAGGCACAAATTGAACTACAGCTATAAGAGACAAATGACAGAGAAAAGATTGTAAAATTATCCAGAAGAAAAAAAGACACATCACCTACAAAAAAAGAGGCAATTACACTAGAAGCAGACTATTTAGCATCGACAATGGAAATCGTAAGACAATGGAATAAAATACTCAAAGTGCTGAGACAAAATAACTATCAATGCAGAATTATACAACAAAAAACCATATTTCAAGAATAACAAATAGTAATTTTCAGACCAAATAAACTAAGAACCTGTACTGCACTTGGGGACTTCTAAAGGATGAGCATTAATAAACAGGAAAATAATCCAAGAAAGGAAGTATAAAATGCAATAAGGAATGATAAACAATACTATTGGTAAACATTTAGGAAATCTAAATATTGTATAAAATAAGTAACAATAATTGAAATGTGATATGTCACTTGTAAAATTAAAAACAAAATTAGAGCAACAGTGAAACATCATCTCTACTAAAAACAGAAAAATTAGCCAGGCCTCCTGGCAAAAGTAGCTGGGCCTCATGGCAGATGACTGTAGTACTCAGGAGGCTGAGGCAGGAGGATTGCTTGAGCCCAGGAGTTTGAGGTTGCAATGGGCTATGATGATGCCATTGCAACTCTACCCAGGGTGACACAGTAGACTCTGCCTCAAAAACAAAAATAAACAAACAAACAAAAAAACTAAATAATCAAAAAATACAGCATATAAATCATGAGCAAGAAGATGGCCAAAGTATTGTAAGGTCTTGTATTATACAAGAATATAGTTACAATGCTGATTAACATTATATTTTGCATCATATCTAGTAAAAATAGCCTACAAAATACAGGCATATTGAGAAAAAGAAAAACATAATTTATTACCAGTAAACTCACACAAAAAGAAATATTAATGTGAGTTATTCAGGCAGAAGAAAAAATGATCTCAGAGGAAAAACGAAGACTTTAAAGAGAAATTATTGTAATGGAAGGGAGAATGTGGGTAAGTATAAATGAGTATTTCTTACACAAAGTCAAATAATATATTGTGAAAATAAAAATAAGTGTAGAATTAAAATGCAAGGCAAGTATAACACAAATACAGGAGGAAGATAGAGCTAAAGTGTTATAAGTTCTTAGCACTGTCTGGGAAATAGTACAGTAACAATATTTGTTTTTATTAAATAAAACATTTATATAGTAATCTATAAAGTAACCACTAAAGAATAGTAAAAAAAAAAACCCACATAAAGTGTAATTGGATGCTGAAAAATGTAATGGAAACTAATTGATCTAAAAGAAGGCAAAAAGAAAAGGAAACATCAAATACCTTTTCTAATAAAGCAAAGTAGTAAGCTGAGACTACAAACCCAAATAGTTGAAAAAAGAAAGAAAGAGCTCACCTACATGCTGCTTCTAAGATAACACAGCAGAAAAAAGTTGAAAGTAAAGGATGAAATAGCTAAATCATATAAATACCAACCAATGGAAAGCTAGTTTAGTTATACTAATC
>NW_012148618.1:6813615-6821528 GCF_000956105.1 Propithecus coquereli
GAATAACAGCTAAATGAATCAAACAATACATAAAAAGGACAATTCATCATGACCAAGTGTGATTTATTCTAGAAAGGCAATCAAAATGATTATTTTGATAGATACAGAAAAAGAATTTAATAGAATTCTATGAGTACTATTTATTTCTCAAAAATATTTATAGAAGAAATCACCTTAATTTGGTAAAGATTTAAAACAAATATGGTCACAAATTCTGAGTCTCCTCCCATCAAGAAGAGGGTTTATGACCCCTCTGCTTGAAACTGAGTGGGTTTGTGACTGCTTTGATCAACACAATTTGATAGAAGTAACAATATGTGTCTTCCAAGGCTTTTAAGTAAAAAAAATACATGTTGTTCCTGCCTTGTTCGCTATAAGACAGTCTCTTGATGCCCTGAGTTACCATGTAACAAATATGACTACCTTAAGGATATAATGCTGTTATCAATTTAAGCATATGGACCATGTGTAGGTACTGCATTCATGAAGCACAGCTGATTATAGGCACTAAATATCTGAGTGAATAAGTTTCTAGATGATTGCATCACCCTGTCATCTAAGTCACCCTTAGTTGTCCACTACTTCCCAACTGGGACTGCAAGTGTCATGGAAGGAAAAAAAAGCCCTTTGTCCCTTTCTAGATTCCAGATTCAAGGAATCCTGAGCATAATAAAATGCTGTGGTTTTCTACCATTTTGTTTTGAGTAATGTGTTTTCATTAAGAGGTAACTACAACAAGTTTCTATAAAAAATTTATAGCAAACACCATTGTAAGGCTTACTGTTGAAAACTTTCCCATGAAATTATGCTTTTTACTACATTTTATTCAATACTGATGGCCTAGGGCTTTTTAATAGGACAAGGCCCCACAAACTTCTAGGAATGAAATAAAAATCAAGCAGGACAGGAACAATAGAGAAGAAAAAATAAGTCCAAATAAAAGTGGGAAAAGGACAGAACCAGAAAATCTCATAACTAAATATAAGAGCTAAAAGTATAAATCTCTTAAAAGAAGACACAGGAGTAAATCTCATGACATTGAGTTAGGTAATAATTTCTTAGAAATATTAATAACATGAAAGAACACGTAATTAAAAAAAGATAAATTAGACTACATCAAAATTTAAAACTTTTCTACTTCAGAGGATACTATCTAGAAAGTGAAGAGAAAACCCCCAGAGTGGGAGAAGATATGTGTATACCATACATCTGGTAAGGGATATATATCCAGAATATATATTCAAGAACACCTATAACTCAATAAAAGACAAATAACTCAATTACAAAATGGGCAAAGGATTTGAATTGATATTTCTCTAAAGAAGATATACAAGTGGCCAACAAATGCATGAGACGATGCTCAACATCATTGGTCATTAGAGAAATGCAAAATAAAACCACAATGAGATACAACTTTATCCTCACCAAGATGGCTATAGTAAGAAAGACAGAAAATAACAAGTGTTGGCAAGGATATGGAAAAATTGGAACCCTCATCCACTGACGGTGGGAATCTAAAATGGTACAGCCACTTTGGAAATCAGTTTTGCAATTCCTCAAAATGCTAAACAGAGTTATCACATGACACAACAAAAATTCTACTCCTAGGTGTATACCCAAGAGAAATGAAAACATATCTCCCAAGAAAAACTTGTACATGAATGTTCATGGGAACATTATTCATAATAAGCAAAAATAAGAAAAAACAAATGTTGGTGGGCTGATGAAGGGTTAAATAAATTGTGATATATCTTTGTAAAGGAGTATTATATACCAATAAAAAGAAATTGAGTATAATACATGCTGCAATATGAATGAACCTTGAAAACATTATTCTAAGTAAAAGAAGCCCATCACAAGAGATCACATGTTGTAGGATTCCATTCATATGAAATGTCCAGAATGGGCAAATCTACAAAGATTTGAAGATATCATGTCCTTGTGGTGCTTAGTACTGGGGCGAGGAAGGTGAAAAGTTTTTGGGAAAATAGGGAATGATTGTTAATGAGTATAAGATTTCTTTAGAGAGGAACAAAAATATTCTAAAACTAGATTGTGACAATGATTGTACAACCTGTGAATATAATAAAAAAATAAATCAGACATGTTAAATGGGTAAAGTATATAGTATGTTAATTATATCTCCATAAAACTATTAAAATATAGTATATAATACAGTATATAGTAACTATATGTTGAGACAATACAGATTAAAAAAATTAAAAAGTAGGAGGAGAAATTCAGGAAAGAATAAAAAAATTCAGTTTATTCTCAGAAATCACATTAGTGGTGGTATTAGCATTGTTATTCAAAGATTCTTTGGTATATTGTTACATTTTTAACATATATATATATATATATATATATATATATCTTAGTATACTGAATGCCAACATGAATTCTCTGGAACAGAACAAATTATTATTATTACTTACATACCGTAAGTAAATAATACTGTTCTGACTCTTCTCTGCCCCAGCTCTTACCCCAGGAGTGAAGTTATGAGAACGAGATGTAATTTTGCAAGTAATTTCATCTACCATAAATAAGGTGTCCCCAAAAAAATAAATCTGTAATTTGATTTGTGGAAAAAGAGGCAGCTGTTGCTCCTCCCCTTCTGAGTGTCTTCTTGGAAACGTAAAGGCAAGAACTTGTGCCTTCACTCTTTGGAATATAAATAAATCTTTCTAGAGGGAAGAAAGCCAGTGTCTCCAGCCTTACAACCCAGGAGATGTCTCTAAGTTCCTGGTCTCATCATATTCTTTGAAGTGCAGGCACATACCTCCAGAGAGGTAAACCTGTCTGGAGTTTTCACTATCTATTTGCTCATAAATTTTCTAAAACTTGTCTTTAGGCCTAGGTCTCAAGTTTCCATAAAATTTTCTCAGAAAACCCTAATTGTACAGAAACATAAAAATATTTTCTCTGCAACACCACATATAATGTGGTACATAATAAATGAGAAATTGAGTTACACCAAAATATTGGAGTGTCAAATCAGACTTAAATACATCAGAGATCTTACGTAGTTTCAACCTTTTCTGATAATTTCAAGAACAGAAGTAATCAAATAGTAAAACAAATCAGATAGAGGTCCAGAACCATCAGAACAGCTCTCCAGGTCCGTCCCTGCCATTTTGGATATACTCTGACCCAGATTAGCACGTAAGGTCAATTAGAATTACGGCACCATATTCCATTTCTTCCAAACAACTTTTCTCATGCACATTCACATTCACTGTGACTAGATTAGTGATCAGAGATTATTGTTCAAGAAATTCTGGATTCCATCTGGTTTGAGGACATAACTATAGTCCAGATATCAGAGTATAGGTTTTAACAGTCCTTTACTGCCAGATGTCATTATGCAACATGCTCTCTTCAGAACAAAACAATGTTGTTTCTTTATCTTTCCAATCCTAAACAGTGTACCATGGGAAAGACAATTCTCCTTTTTATCTGTAATACCTGGGCCATTGGAGAACAAATATAAAGTCCACACTGTCCAAAATGTCCTACCATAATTTAGGAAAAATGTAGTGTTCTCATAAGTGGGCATCCTTAGCTTGGCTTCTGGTACTTCTGGCCATTGATCTTTAAAAACAGCAACTTCCATAGTAATTAGAATATTCGATATTCTTTCCTGGGTAAGGGTACAAGCTCTCGTCTTGATTGATATGATGTTCTTTTATAGTAAATACTCTATTTGTCCAATTATTTAAAGCTTTGTTCAAAAAGTCCCAAAACAACAAATGTTGGCGTGGATACGGAGAGAGAGGAACACTCATACACTGCTGGTGGGACTGCAAACTAGTACAACCTCTATGGAAAGTAGTATGGATACACCTCAAAGAACTAAAAGTAGAACTACCACTTGATCCAGCAATCCCACTATTGGGTATTTACCCAAAGGAAAAAAAGACATTCTATAGTAAAAGACACGTGCACGCGAATGTTTATAGCAGCACAAGTCACAATTGCAGAGCTGTGGAAACAATCCAAGTGCCCATCAATACGTGAGTGGATTAATAAAATATGGTATATGTATACCATGGATTACTACTCAGCCATAAACAAAATGGTGAACTAATACCTCCTGTATTATTCTGGATGGAGCTGGAGCTTATTCTTCTAAATGAAGTATCACAAGAATGGAAAAACAAACTCTACATGTACTCACCATTAAGTTGGTACTAATTGATCAACACTTATGTGCACATATGGAAGTAACATTCACTGGGGATTGGGCAGGTGGGGAGGAGGAGGGGATGGGTAAATTCACCCCTAATGGGTGTGGTGCGTGTTGTCTAGGGGATGGGCACGCTTGCAGCTTTAACTCGGGAGGTGCAAAGGCGATTTATGTAACCAAAGCGTTTGTACCCCCATAATATTCTGAAATTAAAAAAAAATAAAATAAGTAAATTCTTTTTTCTTTTTGCTCCTTTGGGGGGGGGGAAAGCTTTGTTGTTCTTCTAGGGCCATTTCCAGATGCAACCAGTCTCTTGGAAGAGAGCTCCCTCTCGTGTCTCTATTTGGATTAGCAAGTCCTTTCCATCATGATGAGCTTTCAGGAACATTATTTTGGTCTTATGTATTACCTCAAGATCAACACCAAAAATCTCTTCAGAACATCAAGGCAGCAAGAACAATACTGATCAATGGGTTATTGCCATGGTCCATTAATGAAATATGTGCAATTTAGGAAAATGATGTGCAAACACAAAAAAATGTATGTCCCATGAGATTGTTATTTGCTATGTTCTGTTTGGGTGTGTCATAGGTTTTCCATAAACATACTTTGCATAACTCCAGAGAGGACTTATTAGTAATATGTATTCATTACATCACATCCAAATCCATCTCCGTCAAGGGTGGTCTTCCAATTCCCTTAAATGAATTCCATTCACATTCACATAGTCTGTATTTGAAGGAGAAAATGCTATGGCAAGCAGTAGAAATCTGCTTTCTATTACACTTGAGTAGATATGTTAGCAACATACCGTTTTGATTTATGCCCACAAAGAATGAAAAAGCTCTACCGTTCAGAATCCTCCATCTATGTAATTCATTAGTAATAGTGAAGTCATCAGAAAAATGATCGGAATGGTAAACACATTTGGCCCTCAAACAACATGGGTTTACACAATGTGGGTCTACTTATATGGATTTTTTTTTAAGAAATGCATTGGGAAATTTGGAGATTTGTGACAATTTGAAAACACTTGCGGATGAACCACATAACTTAGAAATATTGAAAAAATGAAGAAAAAGTTAGGTGTGTCATGAATGTTAAAACATATGTAAATACTAGTCTGTTTTATCATGTACTACCATAAAATATACACAAATCTATTATAAAAAGTTAAAATATATCAAAATTAACACACATATATTCACTTACAGATTGTACACGGTGCCATTCACAGTTGAAAGAAATGTAAACAAAGATACGGCATTAAATCATAACTGCGTAAAATTAACTGTAGTACATCCAGTACTACTGTAATAATTTCATAGTTATCTCCTGTTGCTATTGCAGTGAACTCAAGTGTTGCTAGTATCTGTTCAAAATGCCATGTGATGTTAATTGTGTGATGCTGATCATCTCCACTTGAGCAGTTTGTCTCTCCAGTAAAATTGCGTATCACAGTAAAAAAATGATCTCTCACAATTCTCGTGTATTTGTAGTGTTTAGTGCAATACTGTAAACCTTGAATAACACCATGAGACTCATATATAGTGCCACTAGTGATACTGGAAGTGCCCCCAAGAAGCAGAGAAAAGTCATGACATAAGAAAAAGTTGAATTGCTTGATATAAACCGTGGACTGAGATCTGCAGCTGAGGTTGCCTGTCATTTCAGACAAATGATTCATCTTGTAAACAGATGACATAAATGTATGCTATTGATAAATACAGTACAGTACCATAAAAGTATTTTCTCTTCAATATGATTTTCTTAGTAACATTTTCTTTGGTCTACCTTTCTTTTTTGGAAGAATACAGTATATAATACATATAACATATAAAATGTGTTAATCAGCTGTTTATGTTATTGGTCAACAGTAGGCTATTAGTGAAGTTATGAGGGAGTCAAAAGTAAAAAGTGGATTTTCAACTGTGCAGGGGTTTGGTTCTCCTAACCCCCTCATTATTCAAAGGACAAATGTATAGCCTATATACCAAGAAATGAGTGGTAACTGTAGTGGACTATCGCTATACTGAGTGATCAAGTGAGAGTCCATCACTTTGTTGTTCCAGATTATTCAGGTGGAATCGTTAGGTAGAGAGTCATCACTAATTTCCCTTCTTTGCAGAAAACAGATCCAGAGTGTTCTCTCATCATCAGTTAAGGATGGCATCAGATCTGAGAGAAATACCTAAGAGTATTATTCTCTAGCTCCGAGGCTCTGGCTTGGAGGTCACATGACTGCATCCTTCCACCAAACTGTAATTCACTTACAAGTGCCTTTCCATCTCCTATGATTCCCCTCATTTCCATTTATTACCTGTTTTAATCTATACCCTTTTCCCTATGAGTGGGCTTTCTAGTTCAATAGATGTATTTTAAACCCACAAGACCAGTAAAAACAACAGCCCTGTTAACATATCTCCTGGCAGATATTATAAGATTTGACAGATAAAGAATCACAGGACACTTGGCTCTGTGTTTACAGATAGCCCTTAATTTGTCTATACTGGGTGAAGTTATACATACCCGTAAAGGCCTCTAAGTATATGTACTGTCAAATTTAATGGTATTGATATTGTATTTTCTGCATCAAATAACACTTTTCTTTGGTACACACACTTTAAACTTGGGGACCACCAGATCGAGCAAAACAAAAAAGAGATTTTGCAAAATGGGGAAGATACACAGTTGTGTACTTGCATCCTCCCCATCACCTCATTCCTACCTCCCCATTCTAGAAACCTTACGAGTAGAGTCCTGGCATTTCTTCCTTTCATAATCAATGTTAGTACAAAATCACTTAACTGATTAAGCTAACCCTTAAACCTATATCGTTTTCCTAGTGATCAATTTAGTTACTTTGCAAACAAATCGTTTGAAAAGCAGAAGGTTGACCAGTAACGAGTAAAAGTGGTCTCATGCTTTTTTTCTATCATCTCTCTCCCTCTCTTTTTCTCTCACTATCTCTCTCTCTTCCTCTAGCAACCAGATACATACCGCTAAAAGCATTCTAAGGATAATAACTTGTCCCTTTCTAGTATATGCCATCAGAGATTTTTTGTTTGTGTGTTTTTGCCATGAGGTCTGTAATTAATATGTTCATAAAGAGATTATGCAAGTTGTTCTTTCTTTCTTTCCAGGGAACATACCCCAGTTACTGGAAATAATGAATTGTAGACCTCGTACTTGGTCTTTTTGTTTCCAGAAATTATGGAATTTTCTAATAACATCTCCTGATCCTTGAGAATTAAGATTTTTCATTATAGAAGAAAGAAAGCAGAGATGGAATACAGAACTATTATCACCCTTATATAGTCCTGAATCCGATTTTAAAATATCATGAACTCATGGGTTATTAGATATACACACATAAACATAAATATATATCATTTCACACTTAAAAGAAACCAGGGCTTCTTAAAGAAAAAGATGTTCTAGGTCTGGAACAGAAAATGTATAAGGTGATCCCGTATGTTCATAGCAGCATTATTTATAATAGTGCTAAAACAGGAAACTACCTATGTGTCATCAATGAAAATATGGACAATTAAATTGTGGCATATTCCTACAATGGAATGCTGTACTACCACAAAAATGAACACACTATTGCTTCATTCAATGATATGGATGAATCTCATAAACATATTGAACCAAAGAAGCCAGACGCAATAGAGCAGGGGTCCCCAACCTACGGTGAGTTGTATAATTATTTCTTTATATA
>NW_012148618.1:6824207-6840421 GCF_000956105.1 Propithecus coquereli
TGGTAACACACAGCTACCTTAAAAGTCTGGCTACATACCAAAAGCTGCTACTTTGATGATCATCGCTTGAATGTTAGATGATATCATCTCTCGAAGTAAATCTTCCTGGTTTCTCTGCCAAAGGTAAGCTAAAGGCTGGAGATCAAGCCTTTTACACCTACAAAATAAAAAGAAAAAAATCAGATGATATTGTAATGTCCCACACTTGGATCCATAGCAATTACTTTGATTTTAAACATAATGCTTCTTTCAAGGATTTTAGCATTTAAAATGCTTTAAAATAGATGCTTTGCATAATGAAGTTTATATATACAACATAAACATATTTAACATACATGGGCTATGTATAAACTGATAAAAAATGAATTCTCAGGCACACTAGAAATATTAATTTTAGTAAGACACTAAGTTTAGAAATCTATGTAAAGAGCTCACACATGCCAATGAATGATTATTCTCATTTTTAAAACTTCTGTGAGTATCAAAATTATGAAGCATATGCAAAATAGGCAAATGATTTATCCTAACAAAATAATCATACATTGATTAAATTTATAATAACTATGGTTCTATGAACTATTCTTATCTAACTTTGAGATTTTTTTAAAGAATCTGTCTCTGAGTAAAAAAAATACTAAGAACAAAAAGTACAATTTATTGAGCACCTAATATTCTGCAGGCATTGTACCAGATACTTTACAGTATTGGTACAGTAGAAAGAATATAAGTTTTGGAGTCAAGACAAATCTGGGTTTGAAACCTCATTCTGCACTCTAGCTACATGGCTTTCACAAGTTAAGTAAAATCTAACTCCATGACTTTAGTTTCTTAGTTCATAAACAGGGGCAAAAATATTTCCTTTCAAAGTTCTTGAGAAGATTAAAAGATTATAAAATGAAGTCAACCTTTACTCTTCTTTTCTTCCAATCTACCACAATACAGAATTGTGATCATTCCTCACCAATACCACTGCTGACAACCTGATCTGAGCCACCATTATCTCTCATGTCAATTTCCTAATTTCTTTCCATGTTTCCACCCTTTCCCCTTTAAATCCATTTTCAATACAGTAGCCAGTGCGATTCTTTTAAAACATAAAATGGATCAAAGCATTCCTCTGCTCAAAGCCCTCCAGTGGCTTCCCATCACTTTAGGTGAAAATCCTTGCAAAAGACCCTGATTACTTTCATGCCTCATTTCCTACTACTCTTCCCCTCACACTCCATCCACCACCCCTCACTTGCTCACTCTTGCCTATTACACTAGCTGTGTTCCCTACTTTTCTTCATGCCTTTGCTTAAATGTCACTTTCTCAATTAAAGGTAATATAGATAAAGAATGTAAAAAAATACCTGAACAAAATACGTATTCAATAAATGGCAGGCAAGGTCAAGTGACTTGCACAGTCACACAGCAAGTGGCTGAGATAATGTATCAATTGAAAAATATAGGTCTAAAACCCATTATTCCCAGTGTCTCCTATCATCCCTATCATCTGTAAAGTTGCCTGGCTGACCTTTCAGGCCTACACTGATCTCTCTCTCTCAGAAAATCTCAATACTTATTAAACATTCTACATGTTTGGTCATTTACTCATATGTGGCCTTTAAAAAAAAATCACTGTTTTTTTCTTATACATATACTCTGTTTCAAAGAAACCAAAACCTTCCTCACCGCAGAGACTGCTTTATGTAATTTTCCTTTTTAAAATGTCTCAGAGCATCTAAGGCAGTGCTGAGGCATTTAATAAATACAAAAATAATAAAATTTAAATTTACCCTTGTAATGCAAACATTACAGTTCTTGCTGTCCTCTCACCAATGCTTACTAATCAAATTAGCCTCTCTCTTTTTTTTTTATTTCAGCATATTATGGGGGTACAGATGTTTAGGTTACATATGTTGCCCTTGCCTGCCCCCCAAGTCCAAGTTTCAAATATGTCCATCCTTCGGGTGGTGTGCATTGCACTCTCTTTTTTAGCCAAGATTGCTTTTTTATTGAAAAAAATTCATTCCTCCTGTCCTTATTACAAAATTCTTGGTTCTTGCTTTAAAATTCACAATCTTTTGACTATTTTTAGACTTAAGTCAAACTTCTTGACCTATTTAAATTTTTTAACAGTTTAAAATAACATGGCTCAAATAAACTTGCTCTGTAAATCACTGATGCATTTGACCTTGTGACATTTATTAAACAATGTATATCTTGAAAATATAATGATGGAACACAAACTACATATTGGGGATAGCCTAATGCAAAAGTGAGTTTGGAGACCAATGAACTCCCAGTAACACCATTTTAAAAATTTCAAGGATAAAATTATTGTAGATATGCTTTGTGGTATAAAATCTGGTAATATTAAACCAGATGTTGAAGTATACCTAAGACGGCATTTTGAGAAAGTCTTGCTTCTACCCAATGTATGTCGTGGGCCCTTCTTCCATGTATATATAATGAGGCAGCCTCCTAATCAGGAGCACATTTGCATTTGGTTTTTTAACTTTCATAAATAGATCAGCCCTATCCTCAGTATGACTATCCATTAAACCATGTGGGTTTGAACTTATTAAAAAACACAAATTTGGAAACTAAATAATTCTCAGAGAATATGACCTAAAACTTAATAAGAATAATATTATCACTAACATATGGCTTAAGGGATATGCAATCCATCTTCATCTGTAGATCAAAAGTAAACAAGTAGAATGTAAGGAAAACTTCCTCAAAATACGCATGCTTGACCTCCTCCTCTACTTCCACCACCATCATCCAT
This sequence comes from Propithecus coquereli, assembly GCF_000956105.1. Classification (NCBI taxonomy): domain Eukaryota; kingdom Metazoa; phylum Chordata; class Mammalia; order Primates; family Indriidae; genus Propithecus; species Propithecus coquereli. Next base: position 6,826,981 of record NW_012148618.1, read on the forward strand.
TGTTTAAAGATTCTCACCTCTAAAATGTGAGATCATTATATTTCTTTTCACTTCCCTATGCTTTGCCCTGCTTTCCCTTTATTCACTTTTAAAATTATGTATTTTTTTAACTGCCTTAAATTCACCATGGAATTAGAGAGAAAATAAATAAAATAAAAATATAACTTAAGTTTTCAAATCTATTAATATGCAGGTTCTTAATGAGATAGTCAAAATAAGTGTTTCTTTATGAAGAATATAAAATTATTACATAAATTCAGTCGTTATCTTACTTTCATTAATCCTTTTGACTGGCAAAATCACTTATTTACAGATTAAGTTGTACTCAAGAAAAATAATGGAGTCCATATTTTCTTTTTTACTAATATAATTATGCTAAAATCTATATGATATAGAGTTTTTATCCAAATAAAAATGAAAAATAAATTCATTCAGGTGGTCAACATTAAATAATCAATATTATCACTTAATTAATCTTATGATTTTTTTAATAGATCAATAAAATTGACTATTTAGGTATTTGTAGCTAAATGTTTTACTAGTGTTACATTCCTTACGGGAGTGAGGGAGTTACGGATGGCAGGAAGCAACAATCTAAATATTCCTTGAAAGTTGAATGGCTTTATATATAAGTATTTCAATCACACATGAATATTTCTGGCCAAGAACTGAATTCTATGAACCAAAGAGAAAGAGATTCCTTAAGCATTTTTTCCTTTAAAATATTATGGCATTCCTTCTATTAGCTCCTGATTTTTATTATGAAAGATGATGAGTTAAAAGAGATTAAAAGTGTGTACTAAATCAAATTGAAGATAATACTTCTCACTAAAAATCTTTGTCTGAACTCTTTATTATAAATTATTTTTCCTTATAGCAAGTTAAGAGTTTTCTCATGTGTGATAAGGGCAGAAAAAAGTAAAAGTGTAACTTTTATTATTTAGGTAAATACATACATTTAGTTCCATAAGGCATGTAGAGTATCATAACTACTTATGATTTGAAATTATTTATTTTTTACTAATACAGATTCTTAAAATATATATACTTCAAAAATTAACAAATTATTGAATGTTCTCTTACACATTTTCTACTCGAACATGCTGATAGTCAGAAAGTATAGCACCTACTGATATCCCTTCTACTTCTTCTTTTTCCTGAAAATAAACAAAAAATATAATTTTAAAAATTAATAAACATGACTCTGCATCATGCTCTGAAAATTATAAACGAACTGTGTCTCATCTAGAAAACCATCTTGAAGCAGCATAATATAATCCACATTCAAGAAAAAAAATACATATTTAAATCATCTTCTCAGGAAAAATAATTATTCTTTTACTTAAAATTTAAATAACTATAGACTCCTTTTCATGGGGAAAGCAAAGACTTAGGCAGCACTTCCAAAATGTTTCACATTTAACATATTTTTAAAGACTCACTGATGTTCAATGAAAACTTTTGAGAAATTTCTATTTAAGGACAATATTTTCCCAGATTGAGTAACTTTTTTTAAATTAAGCAATGGCATAAATAGATAAGGGAACATAATAATAATCTTAGAAAGAGAAGATTGACGTAGAAGCATTCAGAAAGCAGAGATGGTAGAGGCATTGCCTGAATAACAGTATAACACAGTAGATAAAGAATTCTGTGATGGGAAGGAAGCAATGAATTATATCAACATAGTTATGACTGAGAACACCCAGCAGTATATACAGCACAGTTCCACAGGAACAAGGGCTAGCCTGTCCGGAATACTCATTAATGAGCTGGAGGAGAATGTAAATTCAACTATGATCAAATTTGCAGATGATACAAAGCTAGGATGGATTAAAAAGAAAAGAAAAGAAGATCAATCAAGTACATGGATGAATATGAACAACTTGGGGATTTGAAAGGACAGGTCCAAGATGAGATTTAATGCAAAGAAGTATAAGATAATACACTTAGGGAAGAATAATACACAATATGGATATAAACTAGGGAACTGTTATCTAGAAAATAGATACGAAGAAAGTGACTAGGGGATAATTACTAATAACAAAGTGAATAGAAATTCTCTGAATAGGCACAAAAGAAAATCCATCCCAGCATATGGATGTAGTGAAGAAACCATTTCAGAGAGATGATTTCATTAGTAATACTCTGGTCTTACCAAACTTGGAAACCTATAAAGAAAAACAATAATGTTTCACATAAAAAAAAAAAGTAATATTTCAAGACATACTGAAATAACCCTGTGTGCCCTAAAAGAATGCCATAATAAATAAACAAAAATGCACAACAGGAATTTTTCATGTCTTTGGAGATGAAGTCAATTTAAAATTTCTCCTCTGAAATGACAGAGAAATATCTGCCCAAACCACCCCAAAATAAAATAATTATTTCTATCAGATAAGGTTTCAGGAAAAGAGCTATTTCCTTTACTTTCCTATTTCAGCAACTTTGTGAGAACATTTGCTTATAACCTTTCTCTAACCTTCCTAGTCATTTTCTTTTCATAAAAGTCATTGTATTCATTAGAAAAAGTCATGGCATAGTGTTCCTCATTAAATGCAAATATATTAATAGCATAGATCATAGAGTAGTGAATAATGTTATCAAAAGATCAAATTTTTAGTTACACTCCTACACCATACAGTTGTTTATATAAAGTTCTGCTATAAGAAAATATGAAGTACTGAATGTTATTAATATATATGTATGGGTGCGTGTGCTTACATGAGTGTGTTTCCTTATAGATCATGGAAACAAAGATCAGAGCCACTGGTGTTTTTCTCCTTAAACTAAGTCAAACCATTGTTAAAATAATAATTGGCCCTTATTATCCATTTACCATGCACTAATGTGTTATGTTATGATTCTCATTTAATGCTGACCACAACCTTGAAACAATTAATTTCTTCTTATTATACATGTATTCTTTGGAATTCTCTTCTACTCTCATCTATTTTATTTTCTATTTGATAACACCTAACTAATCAGCTCTAGAATCACATACCCAGCTAAATTCTGACTGTTCCACATTAAGTCTGTATGTAGATCATTAGTGGTATTTGTTCAATAATCATAATTACTACTACCCACTAGAAATCCAGCCCTATTACCTACTACCTCTGTGATTTTGAATGTTACTGAATTTCTCTGTGTCTCAGTTCCCTGATCTGTAAAGAGAGGATAATAATAATACTTCTTGTTTCCTAGGGTTTTTATAGTCAGATGAAGATTGAGTAAAATAATCCAGGTAAATAACACAGTATCCAGCACCTAGTAGGCATTCAGTAAATATTTTCTTCTTTTTTTATTATAATCTTCTTTATTACTCTTCTATAATTACTTGTCTTTCTAGTTCTACTACTACTGACTACTACTATAGTTGTTCCTTAGTATCTGTGGAAGACTAGTTCCATCACACGCCCCATCCCCAACCAAAATCTGAGGATGCTCAAGTCCTTTATATAAAATGGCACAGTATTTGTAAATAACCTATATACATCCTACCATATACTTTAAATCATCTCTAGATTACTTATAATACCTAATACAATGTAAATGCTACATAAGTAGCTGTTATACTGTATTATTGGTTTTCTTATTTGCATTTTTAATTGTATTGTTATTATTATTCTTTTTCCCAAATATTTTCAATTCGTGTTGGTTGAATCCGCAGATGTGGAACCCATGCATATTGAGGGCTACTACTATTAGATGAAAGCCTAACTCATTCATTTGACAGATAAAGCCCTTCATTCCTGGGGTTTACCACTTTTCTTTCTCATCGTTGCTTCTTGATACTAGCCAGCCTACTAACCCTTGACACTCCATATAGTTGCAACAAACTTTTCCAGGACAGTGTGTCCTTAACAATACAGGTAATAAGTAAGACTTCTGTTATTCCTTAATTGTTCTGAACATAGCTACAAACTTTGAATAAAGGCAAAACAGACCTTTTAAAGATAAAGATCTATCCTATAGTCAACCTACTCTGTAGAAAAAAATATAGCTAGGTTCAGGCCCTGACCTTTGACCTGTATCAACTCGGTTGCGGGGGAAGTCAGTAAATTAACAATAGTGGAAAAATGACAGCACTGGAAGTATCAGCAGAGAAAAAAACAGAATGGCTACTAGAATAAACTATCATACTGTGGCAGCATAAAGACTTAGCCAAATAAATTGATTTATGCCATAATTGAAATAAAAACGAATATGCTACAGAAAATCATTAATATAGACTCTGGGACCTAGAAATTTGGCCAGATTCGAACCAACTTCCCATGATCCAATTCTATGTCTACTAAGCAAGCTTCAGACTATAATTTAGGTTGCCTTATTACTTTCCATCCCAAAACGTTTATACTAGGCCATCAATATGTGCTTTCTCACCTGTTTAATACAAGTACTCTACATTGTAAATTAACAAATTTGCACTCCGGCTTATACATTTAGTCTTAAATCAGTTTGGTTTGTTAGTCTATAATAGAAATACTGATAACTTATAGGGATGCTGTCAAAATCAAGTCTCTAGCTTGAAGAGCTAAACAATAGTGCTCACCAAAGTAGTATTATCAAACTTAATCAGCCATATAACTTCCCAATGACAATGCTAATTGCTATGTCATCATTCTTTGTTTCTCTGAATATTAAAACATACAACCAAAAATGCTTTCTATGTCCATACTGTGTACCAGTTTCATAAAGAAGATTACACTTTTATTGTTGAGAAGTTCAGGCACCAAAATTCAGTATTAAAGAAAGTGATATGAGGTATCTTAACTGGGATCCAGTTAAGATGACTATCAAAAAATAACAAATGCTGGCTGGGGTGCAGAGAAAAGGGAATTGTTATACACTGTTGGCGATAATGTAAACTGGTATTAGCCACTCTAGAGAATAGTATGGAGGTTCCTCAAAAAACTACAAATAGAACTACCATATGATCCAGCAATCCCATTACTGGGCATTTATACAAAAGAAAGGAAATCGGTATGTCGAAAAGTCATTTGTAGGCTCATGTTTATTGCAGCACTATTCACAATAGCCAAGATATATAATCAACCTAGGTGTTCAACAATAGATGAATGGATAAAGAAAATGTAGCATATAGAATACTATTCAGCCATAAAAAAGGAATCAAGTTCTGTCATTTGTGGCAACATGGATGGAATTGGAGGACATTATGTTAATTGAAATAAGCCAAAACAGAAAGTTAAACACTGTATGTTCTCCCTCATATGTAGAAACTAAAAAATGTTTATCTCATAGAAGTAAAAAAGTAGAATAAAGGATATTAGAGGCAGAGAAGGGTAGGGGTAAGGGAGGATAGAGAGAGATTTGTTAAAGGATACAAAATTACAGCTATTGAAGGAATAACTTCTAGTGTCACACACCACCACAGGATGATTATAGTTAATAATAATATATAGTTTCAAATAGCCAGAAGGAGAATATTGAATGTCCCCAATACAAAGAAATGATAAATATTTGAGATGATGGATATACTAATTACTATAATCTGATCACTATATATTTATGAACACATCACTTTGTACCCCATAAATATGTACAATCATTATATGTCAATTTTGTAAAAAGAATTAAAAAAAAGAAAGTCACATAAAAACAAAAGCTAGGCAAAGTTCCACAGAGGATATGACTCCTGGGCCAATCTTCAAGGACATACTTGATTTTGTTAAGAAAGAAAAAAAGGTTGTGGGGTACAATTCAGAGTGAAGAATATGGGTCAAGACAAGAAAATAAAATGCTTGGCATATTAGGGGATGGTCAGCAGTGTGGAGTAGCTGGAGTCAAAAGCACACATCAAGAAATGGAAGGAAAAGTAAGTTGGGATCAGATTGTTCAGAAACATAGCCTGTGTCCTGAAGGCAATCAAGAGCCCATCCCTATAAGACATTTTTAAAAACCAACTCTATAGAGGTACAATTTATGTACGATAAACTGCACCTATTTAAAGTGCACAATTCAATGAGTTTTGAATTGACACCAGTGAAATTGGTACCACAATCAAGATACAAACCAGTTTGATTACTCCCAAAAGGTTCCTTGTGTCCCTCTGCAGCCGAATCCTCCCTTCACTCCTGGCTTCAGGTAACTATTAATACTAATCTGCTGTATGCCATTATATATTATTATGCATTTTCTTAATTGTCATATGAATACTATCATGCAATATATATTCTTTTGTTTCTAGCTTCTTTCACTCAGTATAATGATCTTGAGATTCATTCAGATTGTATATGCATCCACAGTTCATTCCTTTTTATTCCTTTTTGTCCATTGTATAGATATACCACATTTTATTTATCCATTTACCTATTGAAGGATATTTGGGGTGTCCCCAGTTTGGGATTCTTGTAAATAAAGCCACTGTGAACTTACCTGTATGTCTTTGCATAAATATATGTTTTCATTTCTCTTGGGTCACATAGGATTTTAAGAAGTGAGATACGATCATATTTACATGTAGAAGATAATCCTTGTGACAGTGTGAAGGACAGACTAGAGAGTATAGAAAGAGAAGAAGGGGCCTGGTCTGAAAGTATTGAAAAATGCAGATAATAGGACAAATTCCAAAAACAATTTAGGGACAAAAAAATAGGACATGGGAACAATTTGTTTGCCAGGTATCTGTCTTAGTGTGGCTCAGACTGCCATAACAAAATACCATAGACTAGGTGGCTTAAACAATAGAAATTTATTTTTTCATAGTTATAGAGGCTAGAAGTCTAAGTTCAAGGTGCCAGCATGGTCAGATTCTCTTGAGGGCTCTCTTCCTGCCTTGTAAATTGCTGTCTTCTTGCTGCGTCTGTGAGGGTCCCACCCTCATGACCTCAATCTAAACCTAATTATCTCCCAAGGGATCCATCTCTAAACATCATCACATTGGAGCTTAGGGGTTCGATATATGAATTGGGGGGCACAATTAGTTCATAGCACTATCCAAAATAGATAAACCTGTTAGGTAATTAAATACAACTCTGGTGCTCAAGAGAGTATAGAAAAATATGTGGGTATTGTCAGCATATATTTGAAGCCATAGGCACAAACAAGAGCCTCAAGAAACAGGATACAGAGTGAACCATGTAAGCAGAGGGAGGTGAAGGAGAATTCAATGAAGACATTAGAAAAGAGTGGCCATAATGATAAGAGAAACAACCTGGCTATAGGAATGGTGTGTGTGCAAATAGAAAATTTTGATGAAAAGGGAAGAATAAAGTAATAATATTACCACGCACCCAGTATGTACCAAGATTTAAGCTAGGCACTTTGTGTATCTTACCTCAGTTATTCCTCAGAACAATCGAAAATGCTATTAAAACTGACTTTCTATGTGAAAAAAAACAAGGTAATTAATTAACCCATTCAAGTTGACATAGGTGGTAATATGAATACCTAGCCTTTAAATCAAGGACTATCTGCTAACCATGCCTGTGCTCTTTCTTATACACATAGTACCAGATGCTGTAGAAAGTTCAACAAAACTATTCTATTTTACAATTAGGATGTTGATTATGACCATGTGGAGAAAGTTGCAGTCATGCTTGACAGAAGAAAAAATAAACATTTGAATGGAAGACACGTACATTGCCAATTCTTCAAAAAATAAATTTTAATCCTCAGAGAAATAAATATGATTAATCAATACATAAATATCTATTACTAAATTCAACACAATTTAGAGAATTTGGAGAGTTTAATACACATTAAATTATATTCTTGTCATCGAGATGCCCAAAAGCTAATCAAGTAGTTAAGACTGAAGGGGAAGAAAATAAAAATTAAAAATAATAATTTGGTAACAGAGAAGTTAGAAACAAAGACTGGACCCTAAATAGGCTGGCACATTGCTAAACCACAGGGGCTCTCAGAAGCAAGTGGAAACTATTTAGCTGAGGCCATTATCACCATAAATGATGAATGTATAAGTTCAACTCAGGAAATAAAGTCAGCAATAGCATCACTGAGTACTAGAAACAGCAGTGCATAATGTCATTAAACATTTATATTAGTTACTACTCTCAACAATGCCTCGAGGTAGATTATCATTATCTTCCTCATTTTGTAAATAAGGGACATTAAGAGATTCTTACCAAGTCAGCTATGACCAAATAGAAAAGCAGACATCACAAGCCCATTTGTTGCTTAGATCACTTCCCTCTCCCACCCTATCTTTGTCAATGTGAAAACCTGCAAGACTGCTGGGAAAGCTACAGACAGCTATCTGACCTATGTTGACAATTATTACCATACAGAGGGCACTTCCTAAAGTAAACACATATAAATTGGTAAAAACATAGTTTCATTATTACCACTATTTTCATACCTACCTCTAGGCAAAAGGACACATATGTCAAGAATTTATTCAGAAAGAGCCAATATATCAACACAATGTTTTACGAATCCAAGCAAGGGCTGAATACAGATGATCGATTATGATTCTTAGAATACATTTTTAATTGTTAATGTGGAAGAAAAGCCACAGCAATCTCTTAAAGTTTCTCCACCGATGCTAGGAAGGATTATATAGCAACCAGTTGATTTTTACAAAACTGGGAGTGTCTGCATGCAAGTACAAATATAAATATTTATATATTTATATGTGTATAAATATGTATATGCATGTACATGTATAAATAAAGTTCAGCCTTTGGTCTTTTAAAGAAAATGAAAGAAATTCATAGTTCTGGTGAGTTTTTTTTTTATTTTATTTTTTTAAGAAAGACAGACAAGCCTTCTTCTGGAAGAATACATGGCACACTGCTAATGGTGATGACTTACCCTGGAGAGTGGGATTGGGTAGAGAATGAGAAGAAAGGGCAGTGATTTCTACTTTTTACTTTATATGCCCTTGTGTTTCTTGAAACTTTTTTTACCAAGAATATGTAGTTGGAAATTTCTAAAAATTTACATTGAAAAAGGAAAAAAAGGGATAATGCTCTTTAAAGAACCACTCAGCTCTACACAGAAGGAAAGCTATATTTCTCCCCTAAAATTTCAGCATTTGAATATCCTAGGAAAACACTTTTGAATTCTAAGTTAGGTTACAGATTCAAAACAAAACTCCTGATTTAGGCACATATACCCATCCCATATAGAGATCCTTCCATATTGCTCCTCATCTTAGGAAATGGCACTACGTAGACATTGTTATTCAGGCCACAAATCTTAGAGTCAGCCATGATTTCTCTTTTCATTATGACCAATCAAGCAGTATTTCTATTAGATCCACCTTCCAAAAATATCCAGAATCCAATTACTTCTTATCACCTCTACCATTTACCACTATAGTCCTAACAACCATCACCTCTTAACTGCTATGAAAGTTACCTAGCTGGCTTCCCTAAGTCCACTCTTTCTCACTACAATGTATCTCCACAGAGAAGCCAGAGTAGTCTTACAAATATAAACCAGAACATGTAGATTCTTCCATTAAAAATCCTCCAGTGGCTTCCCATCCTCCTACTTAAGAGTAAAATCCAAGCTCCTTGTGGATAGTCCACAAAGAACTTTATAGCCTAGACTCTGCCAACCTCTCTGGCATTACCACCTACTACCACACTGGAGTGCGTATTGTTCCTAAAACAGCTAAGCTTGTTTCTGTCTCAGAGTTGTTGGGTTTACCTTTCCCTGTTCCTGCAACATACCTCTCCTGGAATGCATGTGGCTCATTCTCTCACTTCTTTCAGGTCTCTGCTCAAATATCTCATATAGGACTTCTCTGACTTCTTTCTCTTATACAGCCCTCTTACCCCTTCACTGTCACTCTCTATTTCCTTGCTCCGACTTTATTTTCTTCATAACACTACTTAACTACGTCAAATATTTACTTATTTACTTTTTTAATGTCTGCCTTCATCTCTATGACGGTAGATTTTGGTCCTGTTCTCACTGTATCCTTGGCTCTAGAAAAGTTCCTGGGACAATATTTGATAAATATTAATAATTGAATAAAATTGACTATGTACAATTATAGTATTTCTTTATCTTTTTTTTTTTTTTTTGAGACAGAGTCTCCCTCTGTCGCCTGGGCTACAGTGCCATGGCGTCAGCCTAGCTCATAGCAACCTCAAACTCCTGCGCTCAAGTGATCCTCCTGCCTCAACCTCCTGAGTAGCTGGGACTACAGGCACATGCTGCCACACCTGGCTAATTTTTCTATTTTTAGTAGAGACGGGGGGGGTCTCACTCTTGCTCAGGCTGGTCTTGAACTCCTGACCGCAAGCGATCCTCCTGCCTTGGCCTCCCAGAGTGCTAGGATTACAGGCGTGAGCCACCACACCCGGCCAATTATAGTATTTCTGTACTTCAACAATCACTCCAAAATAAAACTAAGGCAATAAGTATAAATAAAAATACCATTTTGTAACATACATGACAAAGGGTTAACATCTTTGTCTTTCAAATCAATAGGGGACAAGTTAATACACCAATAGTAAAAATGGGAAAAGGATATTAATAAGCAATTTTTAAAAGAATAAATGCAAATGACTAATTGTAACTTTAGAAAAACAAAGGAAATACAAGCTAATTTTAGATACTTACTGTCAAACAAATATATCTGTGTATATTTGTGTATATAAAATTTGATTAACACTCACACTTGATGAGGGTATGGAAAATTGCATAATCTCAGATACCACTGATATGGCTATTACTAGTGCATCCTTTCTGCAAAACATTTTTGCAATATGTATCATGAATCTTTATTATTTTTAATCTCTTAGGCTAAACAATTTCAAATTTATATCCAGAAACTTAGTCTATAAAAATAATTGTAAATGTGCACAACAGTTGATGTATAAGGATATTCATCATATTTATATTTTGCATATAATTGAAACAAAAATTAGAAAATCCTAAAATTCCTAATAATAGAAGAATTTAAAAGAGAAAAAACAAAGCAGGCATTAAAAACCATATTTTTAAAAGGTATGTACTATAAGGAATTACTTATAAATTTAAGTGAAAAAAATGTACAGAGTATACACTAAAATATATGGATTTTTTTGAAATATCCATAGGCATAAAAAGAGGACCAGAAGTAGACCAAATTATAATAATGCTTATTTCTGAATAGAGTTATTTCATTTTTGCTATTTTATTTCTAACTTTTTACTTTCTCTAATGTTTTTACAACATGTGTATTACTTTCTTAATCAGGGGAAAAGTTATTAAAATACATCTATGGATATATGTATTCATCTCAGCCCATGTGCTAGCAAACTGTCAAGCAAAATTATTCCTGTCTTTATCAAACAATAACTTAAAAAGTCCTACAGTGTGAGAGGTCCTATAACAGGAAGGGTAAAAAACATTTGAAAATAGCACAGTTGATATCCTTAAAAAATTAAAACTAGTGGTGAGAGATGCAGGGAAATTCATGTAAAAAAATAAGTAAAATATGTGACATAAGTCTATAAACAGTATAATAGACCACAAGGGAGGGAACTCTTGTCCAGATGATGACATTAGGAAATACCTATTAAAAAAAAAATTACCAAAAATACTAAATAATCAGAAATGTTGACCCTTTGTCCTTTTTGACTATAAGAAAATAGATGCATAATAGATAATAGCTTCTATGACTGTCTTCCTACATCCTCCTTAATGTAGCATTTATATACAAAACCCAATACATATTTTTTCAAAGAAAAAATCTGGCTCTAAAAAGAAATATAAATAATTTATCTGCCAACAAATCTACACAATCCTAATCGTTGATCTTCACTTGGTAGCTGATTGTGTGGTTTAATTTTCCATTATTAAGCAAACAATTATTAATAAGAAGGACCCAATATGCCATTAGTACGATTCTAATCACCAAAAGAAAAATAAACATGGACTTGTCCATAGAGCTTATAACCCAGTCCTAAAGACTTATTAACGACTACTGTCAAAACCAGTGCACTAAAGTATCAGGAACATACACACAGATGGAAATGGACTCCTGTACACTACTATAAAGTATACCTGATGCTGTATTCTCATTCATATGCGAAGCTCCACCACATTGCAGCTAAAAGGAACCCAATACAGAGATTGGGTAGATGAAAGCATTCAGCCATATGGCAACAGTGATAATTACAAGAAGGGTTTAAAGGTAGAAGTCTAGACCTACATTAGACTCTGCTCATTCAATATTCACTTGTCTCAATACTGAAAGGTTGGCTCACAAAGCCAAGAAGATAACTGAAAACAAGCTGTCCCTCTTTTTAATAAATGAAAACTAGGTCTACTTCTTCCAAAGATGAGAAGATATGTGGCTTACATTTATCAGGGATATTGTTTTCTTTGAAAAATGTCTCAGTTACCAGTATTATTCTGTTAATGAATTCCTGCCTGTTGAGGAAAAAAAAAAAAATGATCTGCTGATTTTAAAGTGTTTTTCATCTGAAAGGCATTCCAACATTTTTAATATGAGCCATTCATTAAAGAAGCGCACTTGCATTATAGCTCTGAGTGGCAATATTTGGACTTCTGGCAACATGACATTATTAAATAAGAAACATTTATGAATGCCAACGATGTTCTAGGGTCTGGATAACTAAATAAGAAATTTATATGGCCAGTAAAGTATTAGATGCTTTTTCCTTAAACTTTCAATTCTTCCCTTTGGTGGAATTACACAAGTCCAGACTAATAAAAATAACCACAGAAATGAGTACTATTTCATATAAAATAATTCTGAAAGTGACACTTAGAATTTGCAAGCAATATATTCAGGCATTTGACTAAAAATTTTGCTTTACTTGTTAAAAAAGCTTTTGTTTTTCTTAACATCATCAATATAAAAAAATTCTAAAATGGGAAATGATCACCATCTGGAGTTCTCCCATTAAATAGTGAGCAGATGACAGAGTATTAGGTCACTAATTTGTAGCATTATTATCTCTCATTGTGGGCTTTCTCAATTAAATGGAGGAAAAATTGTTAAGGCTGAAAATTAAATGACAAAGAAATTGCAGAAGATTATAATAATTTGTCAGTTATTTCCATTTAATACTAACAATGTATTAGTTTACTTTTGAGTCTCCATCTTAGTTGCAACAATATGAAGTCATCCCAGATCAAGTTCAACCTACACATGAAACTAAACAGAAGTCTAGAATTATATTTGTTTGTTTTTTCCTTGAGTTTCTGAAGATATTCTTCTTGCTATAAAAAAAAAAAAATAAGGTAGTACTTTGAGGTCTTCTGTGAAACACTTTAACAACAGCAACAAAAATAAATAAACACAGGATTAAATTGTTCAATTCCTGTTAGGAGAAAAAAGCAACATTCATTAAACTTAAGCCCGTTATCCAAAGTGGGGCACCACAAGAGCAGCAGAACGGGATCCATTTGTACTCACCATCAAATTGGTATTAACTAATCAACACATAAATGCACATATCAGAACAACATCTATTGGATGCTGGGG
>NW_012148618.1:6840656-6898625 GCF_000956105.1 Propithecus coquereli
AAAAATTAGCCGGGCATGGTGGCGCATGCCTGTAGTCCCAGCTACTCAGGAGGCTGAGGCAGAAGAATTGCTTGAGCCCAGGAGTTTGAGGTTGCCGTGAGCTAGGATGACGCCACCACACTCACTCTAGCCCAGGCAAAAGAGTGAGACTCTGTCTCAAAAAAAAAAAAAAAAAAGAAGTATTCATTTCTAAGCAGCCCAGTTTGGTGGCAAGTGTTTAGTCTGTTTTGAAGCTGTTTCTGAACTCACTTTCTAAGCTGCTAAGGAAATGTCCTTTGATTAGGTTGACAAGGTAACTTCTAAAATGCAACTTATGTAAACAGGGTTAAAATGTTCTAAAACCTACACTTAAATTAGTACTACCAAGAACAAATAATTTATATAAAATTCTGTTTGCAATAATAGGACCACATTGAAATGTACAGATATGCATTGCTTAATGGTGATATGTTCCAAGAAATGTGTCATTAGATGATTTTGTCATTGTGTGAACTTCATAGCGTATACTTACACAAACCTAGATGGTAAGGCCTACTACACACCTGGGCCATATGGTATAGCCTATTGCTCCTAGGCTACTGTTGCTCCATGAATTAGTATTAAACGTGTTTTGGGACAGGATTTGTCTTAAGAGTTTTACAGAGCTTTGCCCTGAAAGAATATGTGAACATGTTGGTTTGCATTTCGAATGCTGTTACACTCAGAAGGGCGTCTCTGAAAGGCAGTAGCGGCTGTATACCACGAGGCGCCGCGTTTCTCAGACCTAAAGAATTGGATTTGCTTTGTAAAGCACAAGCGAATCTGTTAAAAACTATAGGCTGAGAGCTAACAATGGAGTGCCCTCCGGAACAAACAGCTTCCTGGAAACGACAGCTTCCTGAATGGCTAAAAGCAAAGCTTTTGTTTAAACCACTCTAGACTACCTGTCTCCATTCACAATAACCTAATAAACATGGAGCCTACATATCTCTGTTTAACCCCTCTGTTTAAATGATAAACTTACCTTAGAATTTAGAAATTAACCTTTGAAAGACTTTGTAACCGTTTGTTCACGTAAATAGAATTAGTTAAAGAATCTGTAGAAGCCTTCCGTAAAAGCCTTTTGAAAATCTGTTAACCTGAGAGGAACTACCTGTTGTTATGTAAATCTGTTACCCCTGACAATTGTTCACTATTTCCTATAAATTACCATGTAAGACCTCATTCGGGGCTTTTGAGACCAACGGAGAGGTCTAAGCCCCCTGAGCTCCCGCTTTGCCTATAATCTTTATAAACTTATAAAACTATATCTTTTTCTCAGTGTATTCTTTTATTTCTTCCATTTTCCATTTCTCTCTATTATTTTCTTATCCCTTGCAACTCTACCAAAGGGACCCGGTTTTTTGCAGGGAACACTGACCACGTTCCCCACAAGCTACAAACCCATATAGCATGTCACAACACTGAATACAGGCAACTGTAAAACAAAATAGTAAGTATTTGTGTATTTTAACATATATTTAAACATGGAAATGGCATTGGAAAAATGCAGCATAAAAGATAAAAAGTGGTATACCAAGATAGGGCACTTATCATGAATGGAACTTGCAGGACTGGTAGTTGCTCTGGGTGAGTTAGTGAGTCAGTGGTGAGTGAATGTGAAGGCCTGGGACATTACTATATACCAGTGTAGACTTTACAAACACTGGACACCTAGGCTACACTAAATTCATAAAAAAATTTATTCTTCAATAATAAATTAACCTCAGCTTACTGTAACTTTTTTTACTTTATAAACTTTAAATTTTTCTAACTTTTTGATTCTTTTGTAATAACCCTTAGCTTAAAACACATATTGTACAGTTATTTTTTCATTTATATCCTTATTCTATAAGCTTTTTCTATTTTTAAATTTTTTTATTTATTTTAATTTTAAAACTTTTTTGTTAATAACAAAGATACAAACATACACATTAGCCTAGACATACACAGGGTCAAGATCATCAATATAACTATCATCCACCTCCCGTCTTATCCCACTGGAAGGTCTTTAGGGGCAATAACAGTCTTGGATCTGTCATCTCCTATGATAACATCTCCTATACCTTCTTCTGGAATAGCTTCTGAAGGACCTGCTTGAGGCTGTTTTACAGGTAACTCTCTCTCTCTTTTTTTTTTTTTTAGTAAGTAGGTGTACACTCTAAAATAAAGACAAAAAGTCAATGTAGTAGGTTAGTTTACACTAGCATCACCACAAACATGTGAGTAATGTGTTATGCTAGGACAGTAAGATGGCCAAGATGTCACTAGGCAATGGGATTTTTCAGTTCCATTATAATCTTATTGGACCACCATAATAAATGTGGTCTATCATTGACCGAAACACCATTAAGCAGTACATGACTATCTATATAAATATCAATCATATTTCATAAAACTCAATTCCTTGAAGAACTTTTCATTGGCTACGAAGAAGGCTATTATTCAAACTTTACCTTGCTTTAACAGTTACTTACCTAACCTGAATTTTTCAGGAAACTAACTTTAAAGCACTGTGCTTATCACTTTACACTGTGCATTATCTCATTTGATCACCCTAAGAATTCTTTAAGAGAGCTTTTATTGTCTTCATTTTACAGATGAGGAAACTGAGATTGAGAAAGGATACACAACTTGCCCAAGGTCACTCAGTTATAAATGAAAGAGACAGAATCAAAAGCCAGGTTAAGAGTCTGTGCTCAGAACTATCACTGAGCTAACTATCCACCTTAAGTGAGCCACAGACTGTCTCAGCCTCGGCCTCACAGTGCTTCCTCAATGCTCTTAAGCTAAGTGTCTTACCTGCTCAAAACCCTTCGACAGTCACATCTCAGTCAAAATATGACAGATCCCCCATTACCTCTATATCCTTATCTCTCTCTTTCACTCCACTATAGGAGCAAGGAAATCCTTGCTTGAGGTGCGGTGAAGACTGAGGATCTAAAGCTTAAACACAGTCATGAAGAACCAGACCTGTTTTGAGGGACCAAATCTGTTACCCCAATGAACAGCATTATCAAAGGTTGTGGGGCAAGTAACAGAAAATGCAAAAGAGAAAAAAGAAAACTAGTAAGATGGAGGAAAGGTTAAGGCTGGTGAAAAGAGTGCAAGTTAGCAGAAGACAAGAATAAAAGGTGGGGCAGGAACCACAGCATGAACAGCATTATATATTAATACCATACTTTATAGGCCATACTAAATAATTTAATTATATTCTGATAAAGAAGGAAGAAAGGAAGATTTACTGAGATACTTTTAAGCATGATAACATCATCATTTGATTTACTTTTGTTATTGTGGTAAAATACACATTTACCATTTTAACCATTTTTAAGTGTACAGTTCAGTGGTGTTAAGTACATCAACAGTGTTGTGTGACTGGATTTACATTTTTAAAAGACTACATAGGAGTACTGATCAGAAGAGTCTAAAGTTAAAAGCAGAATAACTACTTAGGGGAACCCTAAATAAATCTAAGAAAGAAATGATAAAGGCCTAAACCAAGGCAGTGGTTATGATAACAAGGAGAAGGCATATGTTTATAAGGAATAATCAATAGATTTTGGTGCTATATGGCTGAGAAAGGAAACCAGAATACTCTCAAGTGTTTAGGTTGGTCACTTGATGGAAAGCAATGTCACTGATTTAGTAAGAAATACAGATTTGGGGAAGAAGATGATGAGTACCATTTTGGACACTGAGTCTTACGTGCCTTTAGGTCATTCGAGAGGTACCCAGTAGGCAGCTGAGTAGGGAGCTCAAAAAACAGGTGTAATGAAGTGATATAAATGTGTATACAGTGGTAGCTGAAGCCATGAGAAGAGATAAAACAGTGAGGAAGTATAGACTGAAAGAAGAGGGTATAGAATGAAGTCCTGAGGAACCACAACATTTACAAAGTGGGTAAAAAAAGAAGAGTCTTAAAAGAAAACTAAGGACAGAGAGAAAGATGAAAAAGTAAGAGGAAAGGCTGTCACAGAAGTCAAGGTCAAAAAGGGGCTAGAAAGGAGGGAGAAGTCTGAAGTGCCAAGTATCACAAAAAGGTCAAGGAAGGGAAAGATTGAACATGAAAAAAGAATAAAAAATGTTCATTGAATTTGGTTGTTACCTTGACAAGAGAGTTTCAATAAGTTGGCGTTGATGAGAACTAAATTTAAACAGGGTAAGAGAATGGGAGATAAGAAAGAAAATAAATATAAATAAATATTTCAAAAATTTGTTGTAAGGAGAGATGTGCAATTGCTAGAAGAGAAGGTAGGATCAAGGGGAAAAAATATCATGTTTCTTACTAAGTCAAAATTAAGTAATATGACTTAAACAAGTTCACAAAACATGTTGGCAGTACCACTGTGGAAAGAATCTTACATGCTATTTCCCAGTTCAGTCTTATCTTTACTAACATACAGAAACATTATTCAGTTGAAGAATAACAAAACCATGAGAAAATGTTTCTAACTTCATAGTCTGTAAAAGTGAACTCCAAAAAACAAAACAAAACAAAAATTCTTATCTTTAATTATAAACATTAACTGTATTCTCTCTCTCTCAGAAGAAAAACATGTTTAAAAGTTTATGACTTTTCTTAAAAACGTCTCCAAAATTAAATGTATCCTAATTACTATAGAAGATATAATTTATGGTCAAAGGAATACATGATCTTAAAATGTGGTTCAGAAGAAACAAATAAAGTGAATTATTAAAAGAAGAAGAAGAAGAAGAAGAAGAAAAACAGGGAAATAGGAGAACTGAATCAAAAGGCTTAGCTTTACAACATACCCAATAACAAAATATTGTACAAATCTCTTAAGTCTCATCAGCTCAGTTTCCTCATAAAATACAGATAATATCTAGTTGATACGGTTGTGTGAGGCAACTCATGTAACATATTCAAAAGTGCTAGAATAATTATAAAGAGCAATACAAATACTATTTCCTCTTTAACCTCCTTCATTCCTTCATTTCTCTATTTTTGTCACTAGCATTACTCAGGTTCAAAATGTACAAGTAGCATCAGACTCTCTTCACTCTGAGTGCTTATCTGATACCAGACAGACGTTGGCATTACAAAGACTCCCCATATCCAGTCACTAAATATTGCAAATTAAGCATTTCACTGCAGTACTCCTAACTCACCTCTCCCTAGAATAATATTAATGGAGCCATCACAGTTCTCTCCACTTTTAATTTCTCCTCCCTCCAGGTCATACAACTAATAGATTTATCTTCCTAACATCTATTGCTCCATACTTCCCTACCTGACAAATATCTTTTTCTCTCTAATCTACCATTATTTTCATAAATCCTTTTTATAACTATGTACTATTTGACTGAATATACTTATTTCCTATTTCCATGCCTTTGTTCTTACTCTTCTTGTCATTTGAAATTTTCTACCCATTTTCTGTCCCCAATTTCCACCTATTACAGTCAAACTCATTTTTAACAACCCATGAAGCCACACCTGACCCTACTGATCAAAAGCAATCTCTCCCTCCTTTAAACCCTACCCTTTACATCTCTTACTCTGCATATTTTGGAGGCGCTTTACATGTTATTTTATCTATATGTTCTGAGTTCTATTAGATCCTGTTAGCATCTACATAGCACTCGGCATAGTGCCTTATATTCAATCATCAAAAAAGTACATGAGAAGAATTCAGTCATTTGTACCCATTCTATTATATAATAATAAATGTAAAGGGATGGCCATTTATTTTGATTTATTTATGTAGCAATACTAAAGTTGTACTTCAGCTGTAGTGCACTATAAGCATGCCTGTGAATAACCACTGTACTCCAGCCTGGGCAACATAGTGAGGTCATGTATCTAAAACAAAAATAAAGACAAAAATAAAATAAAGTTGTACTTTGTAAGTTTAGCACTTCAGTGACTATATTAGTCAGGGTCCAACAAGAAAAACAGAAAACATTCTAAGAACTTGAAAGTACAGGGAATTGATTACATAGGTGACAGAAATGAGAAGCCAAATAAATCATAGCGAGGGAATCCAGGGATCAGCAACAGCAAAAGGTAGTTATTATCCCTAGGCTGCGAGGGACAAGAGAGGAGTTCACGAGAACCCAGGACCCAAGTACCCCAGTGGAAGGAAGCTAGAACCTCAGTGGACCTGTGCAACAGGAGGCTGGAGCAAGTGGCAAGCCAGCAACAATGGAGAATGCACCTAGGCAGAAAAAGAGGGAAGAGCCAGGGCTTTTCCCTTTCCCTTGCTCTCCAATCTCTCCAATGCTTCCAACTGGCCAAATCCAAGGGAAAGCCAGCTAATGGTAGTATGGACATCTAAGCCCACTAAACCTCCTTAGGATAACAAACAGTACCTGGAAGGGGCAAAGAATGATATGAAAGCATTAGACTGGCAAGACCAGCATAATGACCTTAATAGTACATAATCATTTAAGAAAATTGAAAAGTAAAATAGAAAGAAAAAAGAAAGACAAAAAGACAGAAAGACAGAAAGAATGAAAAAAAGAAAGGGAAAAAAAGAAAGAAAGAAAGAAAGAAAGAAAGAAAGAAAACAAAAACTATTAAACAAGTGAAATGTCTAAAAATCATCAAGAGACAAATCTCAACAGACTATTTTTTTTCCACTCAGTAAGTTAGTCAACAAGTATTTGAGTTCCTATATGGTCTGCATTCCAAATAGAGCAAAACACAGATATCATCCCTACCTCCATGGAACTTATCATCTAGCAAAAGCTTTCTAGAATACAACAACCCTAACAAATAAAATGTAGTAATATATCATAAAATTTGGTGGTTTCCAGTATCACCACATAAAGGGTTAAGAATTGAGGGTTACCAGCTCTATTTGAAATTTTCTTTTCTTTTGATTCTCTTAGGTATAAATTTGGAAAGTGGTACAAGGACATTGACTACACTCAACATGGAAACTTAGGAGGAACAAGCTTTAAGAAGCTCAGTTTCCAACTATAGAATATTTTGTTAGAAGCCAGGGATAGCAAGAGAATCCATGTCTATATATCCTAACTAATAAATGCCGTGTAGATTACTCAACAGGCAGGAATCATCTCATTTTTATATGAAGCCTGTAACAATCCTGGGAAACAACAAAAAAAGTCATAGTGCCAGCTTTAAAGATGAAGCAAGTGCTGTGATTTGCATAAATTCACCAAATAGATTGGAGGCATCATTATCACAAAAAGAACTAGGTCTCACATCATTTAGTTATGCGTCGCTTTCATTAAGGGAATAAAAATAAAAGCCTAAATCATAAATGACATAATCATGTAAAAATCTATGAAGCTTTGTTCTCTTTATAAACATAAATATCTCTTTTAAAAATGCTCAATTATCTCAGTAATTAAAAAAACCATTAATTTCATCAAAACTCAGACTATTCTTTTCACAAAACATTAAAGAGGGTTGAAAAACAGGAATATACATTGGTACATTTACCTGGAAGGTGTGAACTAGGATTATGGCATTATTTACTAAAATTACAAATATATATTCCCTTGGACCCAGAAATTCTACCTAAAAACTTATAGGTATATTCACACATATAAAATAAAATATTCATCACAATATTCATAGTAATAACAAAAGATTGGAAACAACCTAAAAGCTCAAAAATAGGTAGTGGTTAAACAAATGATAGTATGTACAAATAATGGAATATTATACAACCATTAAAAATAAGAAGGCTCTTCATTTATTAAAATGAAATGATCTTCACGATATATGAAAAAGGCAACAGAACACTGCATTGTGTGTGTGTGTATGTGTGTGTGTATGTGTTTGCTTTCATAGGCATGAAATATTTCTAGAAGGATATATAAAGAAATTGACATTAGTTGTGTTGGAGGAGGAAAGAAATTGAGTAGGTGAGGGAAAGGATATACCTTTGAATATTGTGAATTTTGAACCAGGTGAATCCATTGCTTATTCAACAAATAAATAAAATTTAACAGCAACATCAAAAATGGCAAAATCCTCTAAATCTCTGCCCTTAGCAAATTTGACAGGAAACTGATTTCTAAACCAAGTGTTTTTTTTTCCCCCTCTAAGAGAAAGGAAAATTCAAGGAAAAATTCTAATTAGCCTCAATCTACATATTATTGCCTGAAGAGCTGTTACAACTACAGAGTCACCAGGCTTCAAAACTCTAGCAAAATGTTGCCACATAAACATACGGAATTGCACAAAAGAGAAGCACATATTGAGGACCAGTTATATTCTTCACTCTTTTTTTCCCTTGATAAATTCAAATTAAAAATCCATCAACAGCCATAACAGCAAAGGTTCAAGGCAGACTATACTTTCCAGCATTATTTTAAGGTTAACCTGCCCATACCCTGCACAGGGTTAGGTTAAATAAGTCAACACAGATCTACTTGCCAATTTTTCATGGTAGATCATCTTTTAGCTATTCATTTTAAGATCCAGGAGAAAAAAGAATGCTGACCACAAGCCAAACTGTTTCTTTCAAAGCATATTTGATCATTATTTTAAGTGTAAAGAATTAAAATAATTCAGGAATTTTAAAAATGTTTATTAGTCATCGATAAGCCATCATTACCTAATTAATGAATATCAGCTCCACGCTGCACTGAAAAGTAGTAAATACAAGAAATATCTTTATTCACAAAAATCTTTGACATCAGGAGTTGGGATATAAAGGCCAGTCCTATGAAGGGAATAGTTAGAGCTACGCCCCTCATGCTTTCTGAAAACCATCACACTTGGGATATAATAAAAAAAATCATTAATAAAAAATAATAAAATCTTTGGAAAAAAGCTTAAACAGCCACCACCATTCTTGATTTGATCCCTCCTTCAGGCTTCACCCTTGCATCTGGATAATGAAGCACTGCACCATTGCAGAAAAAAGTAAAGTATATTTAGTCTAAATATACAGTTATCCTGGTTCTAGCTGCTATACATTAAATATTGCTTTAAATAGAAATAGGATGAAGAATAACAGTTAAAGAAAACATGGAGATGGTTTTTTATAAGTCTTCTTTCCATGTATCAAACTGCACGTATATTATATCTAGGAGATCGCTAATGTGATTTTCTACTTTAATGTTCACATACCAACTGTAGGGCAGATCTAGAAATAAATCCAAAGATCAGAAATGGTTTCAAAAGCTTCAGACATCAATGTTTATTCAGCTTCTCTGAACTATCTCAACAATCTAAACCAGAAATCATAAAACTGAAGGACCTAATCAGAGCTATTATTCCCAAACTGCCAAGGTCTTTCCAGATGGAATATTGACTAAGATGACCAACCAACCATCTGGTGACAACTAAAGAAACTGCTATGCTATTATGGACACATTGTTTAAGATGAATTATGTATTTCTTTGGTCAAGCCCTTAATATTTTGTGGTCAATTGTAGAATAGCAGACTTTTCTGATGCAGTTGTGCTAAACAAACTGAGAATTTTTATGTTGCTTTGAAGCATTTTGTATTCTGTCAGAGATGTATTATGCCAACATTTTAATATTATTAATTTCTGAACATAAAGCACCAGAGGGACCTAAAATTAATATAAAAAGAATAGATAAAAAAGACAATCAAGAAGAGCGTTAAGGGGGTAGGGCAAACATAATAATAATAGTATTACAAACAAAAAAATTAAATTGGGAAGAATATTAAAAAGTGATTTAAGTCACAGTCTCTGCCCTCAAGAAGCTTACATGCAGCTGAAAAAAGATACATGAATAGAGAATTAATAATACAAAACTGTAAATGGAAAGAATAAAAATTTTTACAGAATAAAACATCAAGACTCCTATTATTGGCTACAAAGGTTACAGAAGAAATGAAAAGGAAAGATTTTAGAAAAGAGAAGGCTTACTAATTTTTAATAAAAAGCCTAAAAAATATATAGCTATTTTAAGTTATAAAAACCATTAGATGATCTATAAAAGTAAGAAATATTCCTAACTGACTGAAGTCTTATAAGGGAAATAGTATCTTACTGGGTATAAATTTCTAATAATGACTAGCTATGGGGCTTTGGAGATTCCTAACTCTCTGGATCTCAGTTCCCTCAGTAGTAAATAAGAGATTCAGACTTCTTTGCATGTCTATTATTCTGATACTGAGCTGTTGAGATCAATAAATATGGTCATGCCTAAAGTTAGAGTGATGGAATCACTGGAATCAGATAAACTGAAAAGGTACATTTTGACTTGGTCCTGCTGTGTTAAATCAAATAAATGAAACATAGTCTTACTTTTTATAAATTAGGTTATCAAAGAAATTATTATAAATAAAAGCTAGGAATGACCTTTAATTCTGAGATACCAGAAAACGAGGAAATAATAATTTAAACACAATTTTAAAATCTTAATTTTTTAAGTCCACAAAAAAGCACAAAGATCCTGTTTTTCCTTCATAACCATTGTTTATTGCTACTACACTATTTTCAATGTACAGAAGAAAAAATAAACTACACTGAAACTTCATGATTACAAAGTGATCAAGATCTATTATTCTATGGGATTATTTAGAGGTGAAATTTCCTCATAATAAGGTAATATGATTAATCAGACACAAGACAAACTGACTTTAGATTGAATTCTACTTATCAGTAACAATGAGTATTATAAATCCAAATTCACTTATTTAATCTTCAAATATTTATCAAATATAAGTTATAGGATACTAAATGTTAAAAATAATCTATGAAAAAATAGGTAGCAAAAGGCTATACAGATTTCCAGTTATAAAAACTTCTTATTTTTATAATATTTTCTTTCCATGGAAACTATTAAAATTTTCTGCTATAAAAATGAATACAACATGAGACTTTCCAAAACAAAACAAATGCATTTGTGAATTGTGACAAAGACATTTAGCAATAGAATATATCTACAAAGATAAGACTTCTTAATTATGGGTTTTACATTTCATACAAGCTGAAATGATTATATTATTTTAGTTTTTATTATACCCTATGCATTTCATTAATGAAAGTGGGGGAAAAAAATCCTGGAGGCTTACTGCTAGATTAAAATGTACAATTATACAATAACTATATATCAAAGTATAACATTTATTATCTGAATTACATAAAATTTCAAATCATTTTTTAGATTTTTTTTGCTGTTGTTTTGTTAAGGAATCTTTGAAGGGGGTAGGTTTTCTCTTAAATATTAACTTGGAGTTACTGTGTTGTACAGCATGAAATATTTTTCAAAGTATAAAATGAATTATATTAAAGTAGTAAGAGCAATATAACAAACATAGGTACTATAGAGGCCCCATAGCATCAGTGTACTTCATCAACCCAGCATATTCATTCATTAGAGTGGTGCCATCATACACATGGATAGTAGTGATGCACTGGTTCCTGATAGATGTATTACTTTTACAAGTCGGACAAGTATAATATTTTATAAACCTATAGTACATAGTAATTTCATTCATTTAGAGATTTCATTTTCTTGTCACAGTCTAAAATAAGTTCTTCTAAACATTTATAGTGATTTCATTTTCTATTTCTAAAATGTTTTTACTGGCCAACCAACCAATTGTTTAAATTGATGTGACTACATGGATTTTCTTCAATTTCACATTCTCAATTCTTATCCAGCCATCTTAGGGTTCAGCAAAAAGAAAATTAGTGATAATGCTTTCAATTTAATTAGTATATTACACGCACTGTAATTATTAGCGGGAAATGTTATATTAATGAATGTAAAAGTTAGCAGTAAATTACCTTGTAGCTATTATCAATTGCCCAAGCTACTGCTCCTTAAGATAACCCTCTCCCTATGGTCCTTCCGGTAATTTTTCTTTGCCTGATAAACATGATGATTAAATAGCACACAGAGCAAACCTTTGATACTTTTTAAATTAAATCCATGCCCAGCCTAAGGGCTGTGTCTGATTTCAACTAAATGTGTCAGTTAATCAGATAAAAAATTATCAGTAACTCAAAGAAACAGCAGCCTTAGGCTTCATCAGTGCCAGGGAAAGCTGAACAAAATAAGACATTCAGACAATATCACATTATGTGTAAAGGTTACTGATAAGCCTATAACTAAATAGCTTACCACTGTAACGATGTCTGGAAAGAAATGTTATAGTCAACATTCAAATTATCTTTAAATTTTTAAAGAAAAAAATGTAATTTAAAGATAAAGCTAGGAATATTTTATCCGCATCCACATATACACTTATATAAATAAACCCACATAAAGATAGCAAAAATATGCAGTGGACTTGGGAAGTGGAATTCTTAAAACTACATTCACAGTGAGGTTTTATTGAAAAGAACTTATTACTAATTACTATTAATGCTTCTTATACTAAGATACTTCAACAATTATATAAAGTAAATCATATATTTAATGATTTGTTAAGGGGAAGAGATATATGAATTCAAGATCATATAGCCACACAGTTCTACCTAGTACCTCAAATGAACTCTATACAATTTCATCAATTAAAAAAAAAAAATCTGAGATATTCTAAAACTATAGCAAGACTCTAAATTAAGAAAGCAGATAATTTTTAACCTGTAACAATGAGTACCAACAGTCATTTGCAATATAACTAGCTAAAATAATACATATTATTAAGGGCCTGATTATTTTAATAAAGAGATTTAAAAGCTCCTACAATTGTTAGATAGATAGGATGGCAAATACTTAAACTTTCACAGCATATTATGATTTTCAAAGCATTCTCAGATTCCTAATTGAGATCACTTTAACTAAACTAATATATCAGTAACAACTGCAAGAAAGAAACTAAATCTGAAAAGAACAGAAAATTATCTCTGAAAAATATAATGGGCAGTAGCTACGAAAAATCCACCTATAAACCACAACAGAAATCCCAAGTCCTCTGACAAAGAAAATTTCAAATTAATGCCCCCATCTTTATTCTTCTCTTCTACTGTGATCAGATAATGTATTCAACTGTGACAAGATTCTCATTCCTCTTCACCAAGCGCAAATTTTCAGCACACAGACCCATGACAGTTGGAGAATTGGGCCAATTCTACACAAATATAAGCTGCTAAATATCAGAGGCCCATACAAATTAAAGTAGTCCAATAATTTCAAATTTACTACCCACATATGGGTCCACGTTCACTGTTTCTTAAAGTTTTGATTCTTGATACACTGAAAAGCTTAATACAGACACTCTGAAATCACTATTTTAGTCAAGAATTATCAGAAGTGCAGAGGAAGCATTTTTACTTTCTTAACTCTACCAGCAGCAACAGATACCTTTTAGAAAATGGTTTTCACGGTAGGAATACATCAAGGACTAACCCTGGCTAAAACTAGGTTAAATTAACCCTTCTCCAAGACTTCTACACATTTCAGAATTCATCAAAGAGCAACTAAAAATTTATTTTAGGGCTACAGGATGAAATTCAAACTTCAAACTGGTCACCACAACATGACTTAATCTTACCTGCCTTTAGCAATTCCCTGGGCTTTCTAGCCTCCTCTCATACCATAGGGTTTAATTGTTAATGCCTGCTCCCTTTGACCCCTGCATTCTCACATTAATGATCACAACCACTGTCTCTGTCTCTCTTAACCCTTCACAACTTTAAATCTATGCAAGAGCATTAATAGATTATTTAAATAAAAAGCATAATGATTTATAAATATTAAAAATTCTAATTGAAAAGAAAATTATCAAAAGCATTTCTATGAGACTATCTGTAATTATAATACCAGGTCTGTCCTTTAAAATTAACTGAAAGGAAAATAAGAATAATAAATTCATTTATTAAATAATGTATTTATTACATTGGATTATAATTATAAATTACTGTACTGATATTTCAAATATATCTTCCTAAATAGTAAAAATGTTACTTTTTAAAAAAGTACTCTAATGATAAAATTTATTTTGGCATGCATTAACTGAATTAAGTCATTATTAAACTTTGAGAAAAACAAAATAAAAGTCAATCTAAACAATTTTCTCATAATAATGCAACTTTGCCCTTGCGGAAAATTTAACACACAAGAAGACTTTATAAGCACATTAGGTAAAAAAATCCTAATATCAGGAAGATAATTATTTGCAGCCAAAATAGATATGCATTTTGTGGTTTCTCACTTTAAAAGCTCAAATATTTACACAACATTTGGCTATAGACAATTCTTTCAGGAATTCCTATGTAAAGGGTAAACTCCATCAAAGACCTGATGATGACTTATATTTAAAACTGAATTTGGTAAAAAAACTTCCCAAGATTTAATAAACTAATATTATCCTGCAATAATGACATTATCAATGAGCAGCTATAAAAATTAAATCTTAAGGCTATGTAGGTTTCTATTCCATACCATCTACAAAACAACAAACATATTTGTGTAATTTTACATAGGATGCCTTTAAAACCTATAGTAGTTTAACATTTTTGTCCATGAATGAAGTGTTTAAAGTTTAAAACAAATACTATAATATTTTATGCACAGTATGCTAATATTTAAGAATTCCACAAATATAATTTAATAAGAGAAATTAAACCACTTTATAACTAAAGTTGGGTATAGTCCTTCAGAATATTATTTTTAAATAAGGAAGCAATTATTACTAGATAACTACTGAGTAACAAATAATAAGTGAAAAGAGTATCTACAGCATACTCCTGCTAATAAATGAAGCTAGAATGAGAGAATCATAATATCATTGTTTTGCAACCTCTATTAAATAATAAATTTAAGCAACAATCATCAACAGCTGCTAACATCATTAAAAAGAGAGAGATAATCAGAAACAGTATATATCTCCTAATGGAAGAACATAGAACCAATTGTGGGATAGTCTTAAAAAAAAAAAAATCAAAACTTGTATCTGATCAAACTTCCAGATCTGTGCTGTCCAAAACAATTTTTTGCAATGGTGGAAATGCTATCTGTGCTATCTAGTATGATAACTGCTAGCACATGTGGCTACTAAACATTTGAAATGTGGCTAATGAGACTGAGGGACTAAGTATCATTAGTTCCTTAATTTTAATTAATTAGAACTTAAATTTATATAACAACATGTTGCTAGTGGCTACCATATTGGAGAGCATAGCTTTATAGCCAACTATAAGTTATAGGACATCATAGGGAACAAAGCAACACATTGCGCTACACTGTGGGGATTTCAAGTCTGTCAGAAACCCCAATGGACAAGTGAGCTAGTTTATTCAAAAAAGGAAGTTAGAAAGAAAGAGAAAGGAAGTATATAGATTATAAGAGACTTAAAAGATGTATCAAACAATTGCAACACATAAAGCTTATCTGGATCTTTATTTAAACAAAAAAGTTGTAAAAACACAAGAATGTAAGGCATTTATGAAACAACTAGAAATTTGAACACTGGATATAACAAATTAAGAGATTGCTATGAATCGTTTTAATGTGTGATTATGGTATTGTTTTGTTAAAAAAGAAAACCTCATCACTTGGAAATAGGTGTTGAAATACTTACAAATGAAATATAATGTCCTAGATTTGCTTCAAAATAATAATGGAGGAAGGAAAATAGGTGGATATACAAACAAAACAAAATGGATTAAAATGACTTAAATGTAGCTGGCTAATAGGTGGAAGTAATAGTAATATAATGGAAGTCATTATATTACTTTGTCTCCTTTTGAAAATGTTTATAAGTTTATGCAAAGGAAAAATTAAATAATGAAACGTTAAAAAAGAAAACAAGGCAGGAATTCAGTATGGTGGATTTATTATTTGGCAAATCCTACTCCTCCAAAAGAAATGATAAACCTGAACAAACTGTCAAAACAACTATGTCAGGGATATGAAAACTGAGCAAAAGTATATACCAAATTAAGAAGTTATACATGAAAAACTACTGAACTTTGGGAGTCTGTGGCATTCTTGCCTGGAGCTGCTCCCATATCAAGGTAGGGAAATCTGTGAAAAACAGCAGTTTTATTGCCAGAGAGAGTTGACTAGATTTGGAGTGGGACCCAGGAAAATCCTCAAACCCAGCAGCATTGTCAGTAACAACTGTGATCTCCCTGGCAAAGGAACTAAAAAGACCAGTGACTCAGCTAGCCAGAGGCTGCATTCCTGGCTGGGTCAAGCAATAAATCTTCAGACTAGCCAGAAATTTAACAGGAAGATCCAGAAAAATGAGACAGCATAGGATTAATTGATAAGCTCCACACACATTATGTTGGAGACACCAGAAAGTTGTCACCAGCTGACCTGAGCCCATGCAGAGAAGATACAAGAGGGAGGAAAATGGGAACATTTATGCTACCTGATTAAAAAACATTCTAAATTTATTATAAAACCACAACAATGAAGATAATAGTACTGGAGTAAGACTAGGCATATAAATCAGTGAAACAGAACTGAGAGTCTGGAAATAAACCTTTATATTTATGGCCAATTGATTTTGACAAAGGTTCCAAGACAATTCAAAGAGGAAAGGATAGTTTTTTAACAAATGGTATTGACACAATTTGATAACCAAATTAAGTTGGGCCCTTATCTCATACCATACACAATAAATAACTAAAAATACATTGTAGACTTAAAGGTAAGAGCTAAAACTATAAAGCACTTAGAAGAAAACAGGAGAAAATTTAAGCAGGTTTGGCTTAGAAAACAACACCAAAAGCACAATGTATAAAAGAAAAAAATTGACACATTAGAATTCATGAAAATTTTTAAATTTTGCACTTGAAAAACTCCCTTATCAAAACAAAAAGATAAGCTGTGGACTGAGAGAAAATATTTGCAAATTATACATCTGATCAAAGACTTGTATACAGAATATGTAAAAAATTCTTACAACCAAATGATAAGAATACAAATAACTAAAAATGAGCAAAAGATTTCAATAGAGTCCACCAAAGAAGATAGATGAATGGTTAGTAAGCACATGACAAGATGCTCAGCATCTTCAGTCATTAGGAAATACAAATTAAAACCACAATGAGATATCAATATACACTCACTAGCATGTCTATAATCAAAAAGACAGACAATAACAAATGATGGAGAGAATGGGAGAAACTGAAACACTCATCCATTGCAGGTGGGAATTTAAAATGGTGTAGTAATGTTTGAGAATAGTTTGGCAGTTTTTTAAAAAATTTAAGCATAACTTTATCATAAAATCCAGCAACTCTATTTCTGCTACTTACTCACGAGAAATGAAAACACATGTCCACACAACTTATATGTGAATATTCATAGCAGTATTTTATATACTAGCCAAAAGTGGAAATAATTCAATTTTCTATTAATTGGTGAATGGATAAGCAAAATGCAATACATCTGTATACTGGTATACTATTCTGTAATAAAAAGGAATGAAGTACTGATACACATACAACATGAATGAACCTCAAAAACCTTACACTAAATGAAAGGAGCCAGATAAAGCGGACTACATATTGGATGATTTCATTTGCATGAAATGTTCAAAAGAGGCAAACTTATAGATACAGAAAGCAATTTACTGGTTGCCTGGAGTTGAGTTATGTGAGCAAGCATTGACTGTAAATGGGCGCAGGGGAACTGGCTGGGGTGGAAATGTTTTAAAGCTGCATTGTGGGGATGTTTGCACAACTCTATAAACTTAATCATTGAATTATGCACTTAAAATAGGTGAATTTTATAGCATATTTCAAATTATGCCTCTATAAAGCTATAAAAAACAACCAACAAGGGATAAGGGGTAGGGAGATACAGGTGAAACAAGTTTGGTAATATACTGATAATTTTAAAATCTGGGTATATTAGCAGCCTATTGCTGCATAAGAAACTATCCCCAAAACTTACGGGCTTAAAACAAATATTTATAATGTCACAGATTCTGTGCTTCAGGAATCTAGGTGCAGTGTACCTGGATAACTCTGATACGAGGTCTCTTACGAAGTTACAGTCCTGCTATCAGCCAGGGCTGTGATCTCATCTGAAGACACGACTGGGACAAGATCCACTTCTACCCTAATTTATATGGCTGTTGGCAGAATTCAGTTCTGTGTGGTCTGTTGCACTAAGGGTGCCAGTTTTTTAGTGGCTATTAGCCAGAGGTCTTCCTCAGTTCCTTGCCTTTGGGCCTCTTGATGGGGAAGCTTATAACATAGCGGCTGACTTCCCTCAAAGTGAGTGAGCAAGAGAGTAGGAAAGAAAGCATGAAAGATAAAAATACTTTTTGAAACCTAATCTCAAAGTGACATTCCATCACTTTTGCTATGTTCCAGTAAGTCATTAGGTCCAGCTTATGTGAAAGGGGAAAAGATTACAAAAGGGCATGAATACCAAGAAGCAGAGATCATCGGGGGCTGTGGTGTTTTATATAAATATAACACCACTTTGAGTTTGTTTCTGTATACACGTACATATATACACACAAATATATGTATAACACACACACACACACACACACACACACACACACACATATAGAGTAATTTGTTTTTGTCCATCGGTTCCTGGCTCACAACTCCCATAGCACTTGTTACAGTCTTCTGCTATAATGTTGGGTGCTTTAAGCCTCAGGAGGAGGCCTCAGGAAATAGAATCGCTCTGATCTTCTCCTGCCCTCTTGAACCTGTTCCAAGGCGGGAGTCTAATCTTTCCCCCATCTTTCTGACCGTGGGTCATAAGGCCTTTGTTCTAGGGAGAGTCCTGCCCCATGCCCTGGAGGAAGGAATGCAGACAAGCTTCCATAAAAAAATAAAAGGACAGGGTTGAGAGAGCTTCTGGATAGCTGAGCACATGGAGGCTTACAGAATGTGAACAAGAACTCACTGTGTGCCAGGAGGGTGGCACACTCCAACTCCATGGGGACAGAAGCTCCTGCACGTGGGACCTTTCCAGACCTCACCCTATGGATCACTTCATCTGGCTGTTTTATTCATATCCTTTAAAATTTCCTTTGTAATAAATCAGTAAATATGTTTCCCTGAGTTCTGTAAGCTGCTCTAGCAAATTAATCAAGCCCAGAAGTCATAGGAACTCCAATTTTAAACCCATTGGTCAGAAGTTCCAGAGGCCTAGACTTGCAACTGGTAGGAAGGAGGGGGTGGATTTGTGGGACTGAGCCCTCAGTCTGAGGGATCTGATGCTATCTTCAGGTAGCTAGTGTTGCAACTGAATTGGAGGACATCCAGCTGATGGCTCCTGCAGAACTGACTTCTTACTTGTTGGTGGGGAGAAATACCCACATATTTTAGGGTCACAGAAGTCTTGTGTGTTGATTGTTGTTGTGTTGGTGTGAGAGCAGAGGAAAAACAGTTTGAACTTTTTCTCCTAACAGGGGCCATCTTGGATACTGCCCACCAAAATAGGTGATGGGTAATTAGATTAGTTACATAATTCCTTCTACTTTTGTGTATTTTTGAAATACTCACATTAAAAACATATTAATAAATAGAGAAAATATTATTTGCAGAAACTGAATGCAAGCATCTCTTACATTTAACAAAATTTAGGAAGCTTTTTTACAAAGTAGCAAAATAATAAAAATGTCATTACCTGAAACAAATAATAAAAGTTAACATTTATTGGCTACTTACTACATATAACATACCAGACACTGTTCTAAACACTTAAAATTCTTGAATTAATGTAATTTAATTCTCACAACATCCTCTGTGGTAGGTACTAATATTATTCCAATTTTAAAAATGAGAAAACTGAGGCATAGAGAGATTAAAAAAATTGTCCAGGGTTACATAGCTAGTAAAAAGTAGAGCCAAAAAATTCCATGTGTGGTAGAGAGGAAAGTGGAAATTAGAAGGCATATAGGGAATACATCAAAAGTTTAGAATTGGAAATTCTTGGTGAAGATAATTTAGTTATTTTTTGTATTGCTGTGTATTATCTAATTAATGTTTAAATCATCACTACACAATTTGTATGTGAGGAAAAGTTATCATGTTAAAATAACTAAATGCTCTTACTCTCCTATGCCAACACGGGGTCATTAGAAAGGCAAGTTTATGCTGTGTTTCACTCTCTGCTCAAAACATCAGCATGGATTATCTTTAGATGTGAGAAATCTTTAATAGTTAATCTTATTTTCTCATTTATACATTTCACAAATGTGACCAGCTGTTCTTTTGAATTATCCTTTGTTCTTCCGTCAAATCAAATGCCTTCATCAGTCTCTGATCAGTTGGCAAGGTAAGACTTCCTTTCCCCATGCTTTACTTTTCCTGTGTCAAAGTCAAATATCTAATAATAACTTCTTTGGATAATACTTTGAGTTTATAAAGTACTGTCATATGAATTATCTCATTTGATCCTTCTCACAATGAGCCTGTGATGAGCTTGACAGTTTACTATAGCATGCTATACTTGGGTTATAGTGAACTCAAAGCTCACAATCAGACTTCTTAGTCCTGCTTCTTAATCCAGGGTCCTTTCTTCCCAGTACCCACTATCTTCCTTCAAATGAGTAATGAACTTTAGGAAGGGTACCAGAAATTACCAGCTAGCTTAAGTAATTCAGTATTAGTTTTAAAAGGAAAGAAAGGAATAAATTGTATATTATGTAAAATAAAGTTCTGGCTATCAATGAGATTTAAATGATGGGGAAAGGAAATTATAATCAGGAAAATGAAATTATGAAATCTGGTTAAGGGCCATAGACACTGTAATTCAGATATAAAGAGACTTGTATTTTACTAAATTCCCTAAAAATACATGATTGATACTGCAACTCGTACACAGCAATCTCTAAAATCATCTAGAAGTTTATAATTTCAGTCAATGAATATTGTAAATACATAATGAGTTGTCCAGCATCTTTTTTTTCTGGAAAATACCCACTACCACCTATGTGGTAACCACAGACATTTTTTATAAGATAATGTCCCCCTGGCAATAATGAATTGGTTCAATGGTAGGCATTCCAAGTTGGGTAACAGTTTGTTTCTCAGAAATTTGAAATTGGAAGTAAAGGATTTCAATCTCAGTCTAAAATGAATTCTTCAACAGAGAGGTATAATCTTGGAAAATACAGGGCAGCCATGTTTTCTGCCATGTGATCTGGGGATCTGAGAAAACCAGTCTGTTCAAAGAAAATGGAGTAGATAAGCAAAAAGAAGCAGAGATGAGAAATATAAATTTTTGAAAATGCTCCAATCCCTGGTCCCAGTTTCATCAAATTCCTTTCTGTCCTTGAAATATTTCTAAAAATCTTAAACTAGCTTGCTTAACTTGGTTTCTGTCACTTGTAACCAGAGATCCAATTAATACATTATCCAAAGGAATATTATGCATGTAATAAATATTAACTAGAATTATAGCCAAAATTTATTCTCTCAAACTCTTGCAGGGAAAGGCCTATATCTTTCTCATGTTTAAATTTCTCTGAACAGTCATCAAAAATACTTACTTACGCAGAGCAAATATTTGGAAAGATCTCCTCAACATAATATTAAGTAGAAAAAAACCTCTCTGAGGTATACAACAGCATACATGGAATTAGTAAAATCCCTTTGTCTACATAATAAAAGATTAAATATTAATCTATTTTTTTCTGAAGCAGTATACAAAAACTATTAAATATTTTGCTTTGGGAGGATGAAAAACAAATTCTACTTCTTCATGTGCAATTTTATTTGTCTAACAATTTTTTGAAAAAGAATGTTAATAAGGGTTATCTGGATTATGTTTTTAACAATGTAAAATTTTTT
Organism: Propithecus coquereli; assembly: GCF_000956105.1. Lineage (NCBI taxonomy): Eukaryota > Metazoa > Chordata > Mammalia > Primates > Indriidae > Propithecus > Propithecus coquereli. Next base: position 6,862,329 of record NW_012148618.1, read on the forward strand.
TGAATTAAAAAACATAATAATGATTACTTTTAAAAGTAGCAAAAAGGAATAAACTATTTTTGGCAAACAAACAATTAGACAAAACTACTAAAAATGCATGAGCCTAGGAAAAGAGCCCTTTATGCAGAAAGAGCACACACATTTAAAGAAAACACCCCCAAGCTAAAAGAAGACTATTTGAGCAATTATCTCCTTACTTGGCTCAAATCTATTCCAGGCTCACTAGCTCTTTTTCAACTGCACCTCAACTTGGGTTAATTTGCACTTCACTTAAAAGTAAAGTCAGAGATTCCTGTGGCTCCTCCTTACTCTTCCTAAAGGAAAGAAAGAAAAGAAAAAGAAAAAAAAAAAAACACAGAAAAAAAGACAGCCTGAATTGTCAGTCATAAAGAGAGGTTTGTACTAGACCAAACGAATGTGAGTTTAACTAATAAATGAACTATACTCCACCAGTGTAAAACAAAATACCTTCAGTCTATTTGACCAAAAAAGGAACAATTAAGAATTGCTATGTTTTTAAGCCATATGTGACCACATAGAGTCACATAATGATAGCAATCTGTTGTGCCAACATTTCATTTTCTTTAGGTTCAGGATTATACAAAAGAATATTTTCTTGCAATAAAATCATGTGTGAGATTCATTCATGCTATTTTATTTAGAATTTCTCTTCTCTGAGATAGCCTCCTGGGACATGCATCTCATTTTCATAAGGGTCCTTGAGAGACTTGAGCATACAGTATTTACTTAGTACAATATCAACAACATATTGCAGAACATTTCATCTAAAATAATAATAGAAAATGTTGAGCCATCTTTCCATTTGGAAAAATATATCTGGAAGAATGTGATGTCTGACGAAAGCCACATTGCTTAAACACATTGTGCCATCTCAGCTTGCTTTGGGAATTGTCTTAGTCCGTTTTCTGCTGCTACTATAACAGAATATCACAGACTGGGTAATTTATAAAGAACAGAAGTTTATTTGGCTTAAGGTTTTGGAGCTGGGAAGTCCAAGAGCATGGAGTGTTGGCATCTGGTGAGGGTCATCCCATGGCAGAAGGCATCACATGGTGAGGATGCATGCCACAGACAGAGACAAAATGGGAGCCAAACTTAACCTTTTTTCAGGATCCCACTCCTGCAATTAATCCATTCTCTAGGGTGCAGCCTTCGTGACCTACACACATCTTCAAGGCCCCATCTCCTAATACCATTACATTGGCAATTAAATTTCAATATGAGTTGTACAGGGAACATTCAAACCGTAGAAGGAATTTAAAGAGAATTATATCTGTATCTATCTATCTATCTATAATGTTAAAGAATGGAAGAATGAAGACAGATAAAAGACTAGACAACACTAGGGAGAGAAAGTTAATGGATGCCTACATACAGTGACTGGTATAGAGTAAACGAGAGCACTATAAGGTTAGCTGGTTACCTGGCTTGGTCAACAGTGAAATGACTGGATTTGCAGATAAAGAAAAATTTTCTACAAAGTAGATTATTACTGAAATTAGTGTCTTTATATTATGTCAAGTTTTTTCCATAATTACTTCCTCGGTAGCATTGTCAATTAATCAATCATTTGACCTGTCATGATCAACATCAAATATAAGATTGTATTATTCAGATTTCTCCAGAGAAACAGAACCAAAAGGATGTGGGTGTGTGGGTGTTTGTGTGTGTGTGTGTGTGTGTGCGCATAAAGAGATTTATTATAAGATATTGATTCACATGATTACAGAGGCTGAGAAGTCCCATAATCTGTTGTCTGTGAGCTGGAGACCCAGGAAGAGCAATGGATTTGTTTGAAGGCCAGAGAGCCAATGGTATAGATTCCAGTATGCGTATGAATGTCTGATAATTAGGAGCACTGAGGAGAGGGGAAATTCTCCTGTCCTCATATTTTTGTTCAGGTCTCCAACAAATTGGATGATGCTCACTCACACTGGGGAGAGCAATGTGCTTTACTACTTTCACCAATCCAACTGCTAATCTCTTTTGGAAACACCTTCACAGACATACTCAGAAATAACATGTAACCAGACAGCTGGATCCAATCAAGTTGACACATAAAATTAACCATCACAGAGGACAATGAAGTAAGATAATTCATTTATCCATTATGTTATTCAAGTTCTTCATTCAGACGTGAGAATATATACCTGCTAACAAATAAAAACTATGTATCATGTAAGTGCTAGAAGGTAATCCATAAAATTTCCCTCCCTTTTTATTGGTAATAGTAATCTATAGAAACAAGATTTTCTAAGATTCAGAAACATTTTCCTCTCCCAAAGGATTATTTTCACTGGCTACCATTGACTGAGATTTTCAAGTTTGAGAGCATTGTGAACAATCATTGAGTTGTTAAATAAATGAATACTCTCTGCTAAAGATTTAGTGTGCATTATCTTATTTAATCTTCACTATAACTTAATAAGGTATGCTCTTTTATTTTTGACTTTACAAATAATAAATCTGAAGCACAGAGAGATTAAGTAATTTGGGCAAGAACATAAACTAGTAAATGCCATAGGGTAATAGGATCTGAACCTGTTAGCAGCTTAGCTCCAGAGTCTAGGCTTTTAACTACTACACTAAAACATCAGAGCAAAGGCATAGAAAGAATGAATAATAAATTCTACTATTTTGGTTTATTAGTCACAAGACAGAACCTGACAAATACAGAGCCAAATGTACATATTACTTTGTTATGATTTTTATTTTTATCTTTTATCATTAAAAAACTATGGTTCTATTTCCCACTATAAGAAGGCCACTATCTTTAAGCTATTGGGCAAGAGTAGTACATTCATTCTAATCCACCAACATTCGCTCATTTACAATAAAAATAGAACACATTTAAGATGATTTTCCTTGGTTAGAAATTGAATCCATGGTCACAAACAACATCTGACTGCCTTATTTGTTATTTCTAAATAACTGAATTAAATAGCCACAAACATTAAAAGTGTGTGTTGTATGAATTGTGTATGGAAACTTCAACCTGCAAAGGAATTACACTTCATAAATCTATTTTAAATGATGATTAGATTCCTAGGCTAACTTACTGAGCTAGTAATATACCCACACATGTGCTTGTAACACAAAAGAGTAGAAAGCAGTAGTTAAAATTTTAGTAATGAAACAGCAATAGCAAAAATAATTACATTTAAAACAATTTAAAAAGCTTTTATCTCAAATACATAAAGCTTGAGGAAAAACAGGTTTAACAGAAAAAAGATGAGGAAGTAGAATAGGACATTCTGAGATACCTGAAGGGTCTAAAATTTTAGGCATTTTTAATAGTCTTAAAGGTTAGGTTCAGCCATTCTAGAATTTTAGAGATTGATTAATTAATTAATTAATTCAGCTCTGTTTTATTAGGTTAGAAACTATGATTCTTCATTGTATCTAATTTCTCTAATTATATCTAATTTATCTTCTGAACAATTTTGTTGCTATCAAGAACATATGAAGTGCTTTGGTGCAGGAAGGAGATTGTTGGGGTGGGGGTTAGACCAAATAGTTTAGGAATAACAGGATGGAGAGGAAATATGCACCTAGCATACGAACAGGGGTAAATAACAAAGTTATATTGGGGAAAACTCATTTTCATTGCTCCTATTTTTTGAGTCTGGGATTAAAATGCATTATTTTCCATTTATTTTAAGATTCTATTTTAAAATTAAAGATTTCTATCCCAGCATAACATAACAGAGAGACTTTCAGACAAGGCTCTGGAACTAATTGCCTGAGTTCAAATCACAATTCCACCATTTATTAGCTGTGTGACCTGGAGCTAGTTACTCATCTTTCTGTGCCTCAGTCTCCTTATTTGTGAAAAAAAGGGATAGACGAGTATTATAAGAATTATTTTAAGGACTGTGTTAATACATGTAAATCACTTAGAACAGCACCTAGAGCATTTTAACTGCTTAAAAAATATTACCTTTAGTTATCATTGCTATTACTGTATTTTTTTTTTTTTTTTTTGAGACAGCATCTCACTCTGCCATCCGGGTTAGAGTGCAGTAGTGTAGTCATAGCTCACTGCAACCTCAAGCTCTTGGGCTCAGGCAATCCTCCTGCTTCAGCCTCCCCAGTAGCTGGTGTGCACCACCATATCCGGCTTTTTTATTTTTTTGTAGAAGACAGGGTCTCGCTCTTGCTCAGGCTGGTCTCAAATTCCTAGCCTCAAGTGATCCTACTGCCTCGGCCTCCCAAAGTGCTAGGATTACAGACATGAGCCAGCAAGCCTGGCCATATTACTGTTCTTAATACTACCCTTGTGACTAGTCCTTATCACCCATAATCTGAGACATATCTTTTAATGATTTCTGAACAGCTCCAAATGATAATAATTAGTACAACCCACAGTTTAACTTTTTGTATGTACTATTTTGGGGTAACAAACCCAAAATACCACAGCAGTTATTTCTATTATTAACTCAAAATAAATTGGATAACATTAACCTATTAGGCAAAAAATAAAAAAATAAAAATTATGTTAAAATCATTCAAATGCTGATGATTACAAACACATAGGTCTTTAGAAATACTAGATAGCTGAATTTTTAACTTTTCATATTCCAATTAATTTTCTCAGTTTTCTCCAAATCATTTCTTTAAAATTTCATAGAAATTAAGAGACATCACAAAACTTCAATTTCTGATTAACAAAAATTTTTCTTTTCCACTATTCTCTATATCAAAATTATCAGTCAATACATCCTATCAACTTTTCTCCATAATTAACATTCAAATGGTCTATGAACTTCAAAGTCCACTCAGGATTTAAAAAAAAAAAATCTCTACAAATGGGATTAGAAAAAGAGTTACTTCAATTTGGCAAAAGTGTCTACAAAAAGCCTACAGCAAGTATCATATTTAATGTTGAAATAATAAAGATCAGGAAAAAAACTATCATTATTCAGAGATGATGTGATTGTGTATGCAGAAAATCCAAAACAATTAACAGATACACTATCAAAATTCATAAGTGAAGTAGCAAGGTCACTATGTACAAGGTCAATATTCAAAATTAAAATTGTATTTGCATATGTCAGCAACAAATAATTTTATACTATTGTGTTATGGACTGAATTGTGTCTCCCCAAAATTCATATGTTGAAGTTATAAGCCCCAGAACTTCAGATTGTGACTATATTTGCATTTAGGGCCTTTAAAGTGACATTAACGTAAATTAAGGTCATAAGATTGGGCCCTAATCTAGTATGACTGGTGTCCTTACAAAGAAGAGACCATTAGAACACAGACATGCTTGTAGATACAGAGGAAGGCCAAGTATTTAATAAAGACTTAAGGAAAAGAGGGCTATATACAAGCCAAGCGGAGAAGCCTCAGAATGAGACCAACCCTATGAAAACCTTGATCTTGGACTTCTAGCCTCCAGAACTGGGAGGAAATAAACACAGTTTGTGGTATTTTGTTACAGTAGCCCTAGCAAACTAATATACATTGACAGTAGCATCAAAAAACACTCAGAGATAATTCTAAAATAATATGTACATGACTTCCACACAGGAAACTTCACAGCATTACGGAGAGGAAATAACGAAAGCCCCCCAAAATGGAGAGATGCACTACATTCATGAATTCAAGACTCAATATTCTAATGATGTCAATTCTCAAATTAGTCTATAGATTCGGTAAAATCCCACTCAAAATCCCAGTTTTGTAGAAACTGGCAACTTGATTCTAAAATAGCTGAAAATAGCCATGGTACTCATAAAGAACAAAGTTGGAGAAATTACACTACTAGATAGTTAAGACTTATTACAAAGCTGCACTCGTTAAAAAAAAGTTTTCTAATGTCACAAGAAGAAACAAATTGATGAGTGAAAGAGAATAAAGAGTTCAGAAACAGATCCACACAAATATGGTCACTTGATTTATAACAAAGATGAGAATGCAGGGTAGTGGAGCCTTTTCAATATACAGTACTGGGACAAATAGATACCCATATGAAGAAAAAAATGAATACCCCAGCTCACATCGTACACAAATGAATTTAAAGTGTACATCAAATGTATAAGTAAACAATAACTTCTAAAAGATAGTAGAGGAGAGTATCTTCATGACTTTTGAGTAGAGAAAGATTCCTTAAACAAGGCATAAAAATGTCTTATCTAATTACATAGGAAAAAACTGATAACTTGAATTATTTTTTTAACCAAAAGAGTAGAGGATATTTTCTACCATAAAATAAAAAATACTTGCAATACATCTATCTTTGTATTAAAAAGATAAAGAACCCCTATGAATGAATATCAGGGAGAGATAACCAAATAGAAAAATGGGCAACAGACTTGACTAGGCACTACACAAAAAATACCAAAATGGCAAGTAAACATATAAAACATTTTCATTCTCACTATAGAAATGCAAATTAAAACCACAATGTATAACATCATATACCACCAAATGACTAACATTTGTAATTAAAAAAAAATAAACACCAAGAAACTGCCATTGCTAAGTGCTGGCAAGGATGTGGAGCAATTGGAACTCTCATACATTGCTAATAAAAGTGTAAACTGGTATGGCTATTCTGGAAAACTACACAATGATACCTACTATAGCTGAACATATACATACCCTTTTGCAGATCCAGCAAATTTGACTCCTGTATACATTCCTAACAGAAATGGGAACATACAATGCCAAAAGGCATATATCAAAAATATTAATAGAAGCACTTTCTATAATAGCCCCTGTAGGGACCGTCCCTGGGCAAAAATTGGCTTAAGCCCAGAGTCAGCGAAACTGGATGTGCTCTCCTTGGGGCCAGAGGACAATAGGTCCGGACACGGCCTGTTGAACAAACAGAACTATTCCTCATGACGGACAGCTTTATGACAGATAACCAAGCGCCTGGGGTCTTGCAAACAAACCAAGGCGTCTCATTGTCCTGCATACGGTGATGAGATAAAGAAGTTAAGATGCAAACATCTGCTTCCATTGAGCAATTGTCTGGAAGGAATGAAAATGTGTTTTCCTCAAGGTGCCCAAGGTAGTCACGTACCAGGAAGTAGCTGCCAGACATAGAAAAAGTATATAATAAAACGACTGGTGGAATCGACCACTGCAGTCTTGTACGTCTTGTGTGTGTCTGTCTGTTTCTTTCTGTGTCCATCCCCCGTTCTGCAATTGGGCCGCAACAGCTCCAAACTAGAAATAACCTAATCATCAACAGTAGAATAAGTAGATCAAATATGGTATATTCACACAATGAAATACTATGGTGCAGTAAAGGTGCAGAAATTACTATATGCAAACACAGAAGTATCTCATGGGCATAAAATGGAGTAAAAGAAGCCAGGTAAACTCCTAAATGTTATGATTCCAATTATATGAAGTTTAAGACCAGGCCAAAATAACCTATGATGACTAGGGCCAGGATAGTGGTTGCCTTTGGGTAAGTGAAAGTGGTGACTGGGAGTGGATACAAGAGGATTTCTAAGGTGCTCGATTGTATAAAACTTTGGAAACATAAACTCTTCATTGAAGTGCATTCAAAAAGTTATTGAGTGAACTTTTTATTGAAGTATATTACACATATAAAAACATATATCAAAGTGGACAGCTTGACAAACACTTACAAATTAAACAACCTATGTAACTGCTACCCAAATCTACCTACTTCTCCAGCCTCTTCACATATAACTCTCAACATTCACTCTGGGCACTGGAGCTACACTGGCTTTCTCTCAGCTTAATACTACCCAGCAGGCTGTTCTCTGCCTACCAGAGGCCTTTGCTTTAGCCCATCTTTCAGACCAAAGCACTCTTACTTTCTAGCACTTACTCAGATGCTACCTGCCTGGAGAAACCTCTTACACTCAAACCTCACTTCAAGAAAGCCTTTCCTAATCTTTGACCAATTTAAATTCATTCTTATGGCTTCTATGGTTTTCCTTTGGAATGCTTTTCATAGCTGCAATGTTATGTTTTAGATGGTTTATTTGATTAATGTCTGTAGACACTAATAGTTAATTATATAATTAATTAGTAATTAACACAGACTAATTACGACACTCTAAGCAGATGCTCGCAAACAGCGCATCTCTTTTTGCCCATCATTATACTCCTAAAAATGAGCACAGGGCCTATCACACAATAAGACTCAACAAATGTTTGTTAAATAAATGAATATGGGGAAATATAATAAAAACAAACTGTAAAATATTATGGAATCAAGAAATAGACATTGGTGAGCTTTTCTTTATACTGAAATTTTTATTTTTGTTGTTCAAGAGTGAATTTCCTACTTTTCACATATTTTGGAAACCAATTTTGACACCAAGATACAAAATTATTTAGCAGAGTTAGAATCAGCTCTATTCTCTATTCTCTTTTTCATGTTTTTTTTGGTCCTAAAACGGGTTACGTATAAGTTTTTTTTAAATAGCAAAATCCACAGTCAGAAGTTGAGAAAGCAGGGTTTATAACATGTCTAATTCACTACTAAAAAAAAAAAAAATACCCTCTTTTAATCAGTCTCTATATTCTAGGAGAGTGAAAGGAAAAGACTACTAACCCTATCAATCTATTAAAATTTCAACCAACCCTCAATAACAGAGAGGAAAAAAAAATGGTCCAAAATCATAGCTAAAAGTAACAAAACCAAGGCACAAAACTGATCTAATTCAAACTTATACAGTTATTATCCAATGTCATTCCAAAACTATTTATAAAAGTACCAGATATTTAAAAGATAATATTCTACTAATATTATGTAAATAGTATAAAAATAATATAAGTACAATGGTATGCAAACACCAAATACCACGTGAATTGATGATAAGAGATCAAAAGATTCCTCTCTGTTAAAATGCTCTGTTATTGTTGACTATTATTGAGCTGTGCTATTCTTTGTTTAATACTGGAAAGAAGACTTCTAGTATTAAGCAATATTAGTCACTCTGCAAACCATCCTCTTAACTTTCTTTAGATTGAGCACACACAGAACATTAAGCTCAGCATTACGCAAGTTCATATTATAATAGCTAGAACCTTCTCTCCACTGAATATAGAGACAGCCCTGAGTTCTGAAGTTAAAACACCCATGACCTTAATACCATCTCAAATGTTTTTCACCATGCTCCTGAATGTCTATCAGCTCATAGAAAGGCTTGCCTTGAAACAGATCTAGAATGATAAAATGTTTAAAAACAATAGCAACAACAAAAATCCTCTCAGTCTCAGGTTCCTTGTTAAAAAAAAAAAAAAAAAAAAAAAGTCCTGAGCTTATATGGATACTATTAGGTCATTAAATATGAAATGTCTGATTTTGAAACAAAAGTTTAGGTTATTATATCTCAAACAAGAATCAGTACAATTAATCAAAGTATGCACCTAAACTACTGACACAGTTTTGCCATCTTTTTTTTTTGAGACAGAGTCTCACTCTGTTGCCTGGGCTAGAGTGCAGTGGCATCAGCGTAGCTCACGGCAAACTCCTGGGCTCACGCAATCCTTCTGCCTCAGCCTCCCGAGTAGCTGGGACTACAGGCATGCGCCACCATGCCCAGGTAATTTTTTTTCCTATATATTTTTAGTTGTCCAGCTAATTTCTTTCTATTTTTAGTAGAGACGGGGTCTCACTCTTGCTCAGGCTGGTCTCGAACTCCTGAGCTCAAACAATCCTCCCACCTCGGCCTCCCAGAGTGCTAGGATTACAGGCATGAGCCACCGTGCCCCGCCCAGTTTTGCCATCTTAACGGTAGCTTGTTTGTGCCAGTGGCAAAGAAGCCTGGAGAACCAGTGGCAATGAAATCAAGAAAAGTGTTTTCCACAGATTGGTCAAAGTTGAATATTTTTCCATGCAAGAAGTGATCCAAAGCCTGGAAGAAGGGGTAGGCAGTTGGTGCAAGGTCTGGTGAATATGGTGGATGACAGAAAGTTTCGAAGTCCAGCCTCTGCAGTTTGAGCAGCCTTGTTTGTGTGGAATGTGGTCAAGCGTTGTCTTGCAAGAGGATTGGCAAGACAATCCTGTCTCTATTGACCAATCTTGGCTGCTTAATCACAAGCATCCTCATCATTTTATACAATTTGTTGCAGTAGACATCCACTGTAATCGACTGACCAGGTTTCATGAAGCTGTAGTGGATAATACCAGTGCTGGACCACCAAACAGACATCATTAGCTTTTTTTGATGAATATTCGGTTTGGGACTGTGTTTTGGCAGTTCATCTTTATTACTGTGGTGAACATTTGCGATTGTCAAAAAGAATCCATTTTTCATCACTTGTAACAATACAGTGTAGAAATGGTTTGCCTTTATGTCATCACAGCGAAGAAAGGCAAGCTTGGAGACAATTTCTTTTCTGACGCTTGTTTAACTCATGCGGTACCCATCTATCCAGCTTCTTTACCTTGCCGATTTGTTGCAAATGGCCCAACATTGTCGAAATAGTAACATCAAACTTTGCCTCTAATTCCTGTGTAGGTTGAGATGGATTCACTTCCACTATAGCTCTCAGCTCATCATTATCCACCTTGGTCTCATGTTGCCCACATGACTCATTTTCAGTATTAAAATCACCAGAACGGAACTTCTCAAACCAAGGACATACTATGCGTTCATTAGCTACATCCTTCCCAAACACTTTGTTGATATTTAGAGCTGTCTGCACTGTATTGGTTCCACAACGGAACTCATACTCGAAAACAACACGAATTTTTGACTTATCCATGGTTTCACAAAAACTGCTCTAAAAAAATTTTGAAAGATAATCACAAGCCAAATCATGCATTTGAAAGAATGAAGATGTACCTTCACAATAAAAATAAAACAAGAAGTGTCAAAGCGAAATGTCAGAGATACCCGCTGTCAAACTTAGTACTTAAGGAAATCGGACGTTTCATATTTAATAATCTGCTTGTTTTCTCTTTCCTATCTCTCCTTCACTTTTTCCTCCCTACTTTCAATTTTAGGAATTAAATCACTTCTTGGGATAGAATAATTAGGAAATTTTCTTCTTCTTGACTACCATAAGAAATACTTTTGTACAGGTTGTCACATGGTTATCAAAGCATAAGGTTAAGGTTATCCAGGACTCTTCTACTCCTTCCCCTCACCCAATCTCACACCTCCCCACCTCCCAGGAAGTTCAGGTAAGAAATGGCCACCAGCGGGAAGTTCATGCTTACTTGTTGATGGGAATGGGCCATTGTACAATGGAAGTACACGTAATATGATCCTTAGTGATTTCTATATAATTCCAAACAACAGGCATGTCCTAATACATTATAACTTTTTCACAATGCCAAATCTAATTACATTTTACCAATCCAACTAATGCAGCCCAAATTACTCTATTTTTATTATACATATTTCCTTTTTAGTTTCTATTCAGTTATTTTTAGATACATGTTGTCAAAGTATGTGTATAATGCTGTATCTTGTTATAGGTGTTAATATAAAGTCTTTAGTACTTACTCTAAGGCTGCACAAAATTCCTTTTAATGGGATAATTATAATTAGCCATTCCCACAACATTGCACCTCATACAGCAGCATGTTCCAGTAGTTTGTTATTCCTTGAGAAAGTCAGTCTGTACTTTTCTATTTTTCTGAGTTTGTCTCTTTCCAGTTCTAGAATACCAGATATCAAATGAATTTTTTCATACTACCTATACTTCTTTCTAATTCCCTCTGCTCTTGACAAAGTTTCTCTTGAGAAGCTATGAGCAGAACCAAATAAAATAGCGTAAGGGCAGGACTTTCAGAGCTTGCACAAAACAAGCATGCTTCCTTTCTTTTCCCCTCAAGTTGTCTTTCCAATAACTATGAGACGTAAGCTAATTGTTTGGTTACAAATGCATATTAGGCTGGTGTTTGTAGCTCCTTTGTCCCAGTCTACCAATTTTGGGCCAAGTGCAAATTTGTTAATGACACGAAATACAGAAATATCTCCATTCTCTACCCCACCTCTATGGAAATCTGGGGAAAGGTAGGAATTTTTCTACTGTGTTTTGGGGAAAGGAAGAAGATAAAGAGTGAAGAGTTAAAGGAGATGGTACCCTGGCTGTTGGCTATTCCTATAGGGATGAAGGCCCCAGGCCCCTAATGTCAATAGCATGGTTGTTACAGCCAAAATCATTGGCATATCAATAAATGAACTTGTTTAAGTATTAAGGAAAATCAGTTTCACGGATCTATCAGATGTTATCACTTTCTTGCCACTGTGCTTGGTGGGTCTGCCTGTTGGGAATAGGTACAGGGGTATCATCCTGACAAGCTTCCCATATAACTCAGGAAGTAACCTGCCAATAGCTGCAGCAGTGCCAATAGAAACAGGAAAGATGTTCCTGCAGTAACATGCCCATAACAACCAGTTTGCTAAAGCAATCATCCAGTCTTCTGGGAGTCATGGACTATAATGATGTGGTTTTCCACAGTGCAAAGGAGTCAAGGAGTTAATGAGATAAGAGGTGCAGTTAATAATCTTAAAGGAATTGTCATATTTTTCTAAGTTTAATCCTATTATAAATGAGGAACATTTTGGTCCCATCCTTTAAGTAAGCCCTCCACTTTCCCAGTATAATAAATATATCAGTATGCCTCAATATAATCAGTATCATAATCACTCCATATGAAGCTGATGGGATCTCACCCCAGGAAGATAGTGATGGGCTCTCCCTTGATCAGAAGCTTCTTATTCTCAGTCTTGAACTTTACGCTTTTCATGAGCTGAATTATGTTGATACAGTCAATGAACAGGTCATTGATGACTATACTCTCACCTTGCAAATGTTTTCAGCAGACTAACAAGGAGTTCAATATGATCCAAGTCAATTTAATTTGATATTCACTACCTTTTCTCAGAACTGCATCTGCTGGCAATGCAGTCTAGCGATCAAGGAAAATGAAAGCACTAGAGCTGTTTTTAGAAACAAGTATATATTGACTCAGAGATCCTTTTTGTGATTTAAATAATAACTTAACCTACCATTATACAAGCAGTGTGGGTTATTTTATTATATACTTATTCATATGAAGGTTAAACTCCTACTGCTTTGTTCATCACAGGCATTTATCCATTTAACAAATAACTGGGCTACCCAAATATGTGCAAGACATCATGTCCACTCAAACCTGTGATATCTTCCAGCATTTTGTTTCTATTAGGAATAAACTGCAAGCCAGCTGATTTTAATATGTACTGTCTTTTTGTGATAATTAATTTTTAACATTAAATAAAATGGGATTTAATGTGATTATGCATTATATGAATTTCTGCATTCAGAAGACTGCCCATTTATTCCTTCTATTTTTTTCCTGTTTCATTGCCCATTCTCTTTTCACAAGATATTTCCCCTAATGCCATGACAATCAATACTACTAATAATAATCATAAGCTGAGATATGGAGAAACATCAGAGGCTTCTTCACATTTACTATTTAAAACCATGTCTCTTATTAATATCTAGTTTCTGTACTCTTTAGCAAAGTGATGCTCGTGAATGCCAGAGTAGCCCTCCTGCTAGCATTAGTGGTTAGCTTAGTCAGACATTCAATTATTTCTCCAAGCTGCTGACATGGGGTCAGTTTCTGACAGGTGTAACATTTCGTAGGAATCTTAATAAAAGATGAAAACAAAAGAAAAGCTAATTGCATATTACAACTTTTCTTCAACTTCCTGGTAACTGGTACACGAAGACTTAGAGAAAAATTTTAGGAACTACTGAATTGATTCGAGTACTGGAAAGTCAGTCTAGTTGTTTGTTTCTGTTTTTTTAATAAGCAGAGAAATTATGTTCCTGAGAAGTTAACCAGAAAGCAAAATTCTGACCATACTTTTGTTTCTTCATTAAGAAACTTCAGAAACACAAATTATCACATTAAATAATTTTTACATTTCTGGAGAAAATGTAGAAAGTCACTCTGATTTTAATTTTATTCATACACTTTTAAGTGTGGCTGTATTTTAAAATAGTTCTCGGAGTTTTCATAAGCAGAGTAAAAAGGACTACTCAATGGGTTAGAGCTGCTCTCAACCCCAACCTTAATTCATCCAAGTTAAGTTTAGCACATAACATTCCCAAGGGAAGTTCAATTTTTATCATATAGGTGGCAGATGTTCATCACTTGACTTTAATCTTTGTGATAAATGACCTAGAATTATGATGCTTTAATTTTCCTAACTGGAAAGCAATAAAAACGATGGCTTAAAAATGCTCAGAGTATGGGGAAAAATAAAACTTATTTCTTTAATGTCTGTTTATACAAGTTGATGCTTAATTTCAAATGCTACTCTGAACTTTTTGATATTTATAATTAAGATATGGTCATTATATTGGCACAAAGCCGTCATAGGAATTTGTACGATGTAAATAAAGCAGTTCCATGAGTTGAAAATTTCTGAAGTTGGGAGATGGCTACATGTGAAGTCATAATGCTATTCTCTCTACTTTATAAATGCTGAAATTTTTCTCAATGAAAAGTTAAAAAATTTAAGTTTCAAATTGGGCTCTGGGTAGTTAACTAAAGTGAGAGAAAACAAAACAAAATACCACCAGAATTTCTACATTACTACTTCCAGCCACTGTTTCCCTATTGACAAATAATTTCCCATTCAGAGTTTTGTTTGTTTTATATTGATGAATCTAAACTATAAGTAGTCCATTTCTCAACAGTTAAAGAACAATAAGTAGTTCACATTGGGGTATTTATTAATCCTTTGTAATATAAATTAATGTAAACCAAGTGGTAGCATTTTAAAGAGTATTAACAATTATTAAAAATGTGAAAACTACTTTATAAATTAAATATAGGAAAATATTTAAAAAGGAATATATGAAAAATAGGATAGCTAACTGGAATAATTCTTGAAGCAACTTATGGTAATAAAGGAAAGTCAGAACACTATGTTGTTACACAAATATTTGTGGATATCTCACTTGGTTTTTAATTCATTTAAGTACGAATCTATGCACCTACTTCTACTTAGTGCCATTATTAATACTAGAGTGAGGGGAGTATTTGTTTGATTCTATGTATTATTTTCTGGCATGAAACTTTTTCATCACTGATATATTTAAGTGACCATCATAAAGTGACTGAATCATCTGTTATCTGTTGCCCAGAAAATGTAGTCCTTGAACAGCTGTATTCATCTAAATTCATATTAATTTTGTATCCTCACCTCTGAAATCTGGAAGGTTATTTTCATAGAAATTTTATTTAGCAACTATTAGCTATAATTTCTGGAATGCTTTATTTGTATATACCATAATAAAATATATTATTAATATCACTTATCTTTGGTATAAGTAAATAAGTAACCTGCTTCCTAAAAGGTGATCTTACCTACCAAACATCCCTAGTTTACATTTTATAAACTGAAATTAAACTTTGAAGACTGTCCCCTTTTCAAATTTCTGATTTTCAACCACACCTGGACTCTGGGCAGTTCAGCAATTCTCAATCCCCTTTTCCTTTCTCCAAGACATCATTCCAAATATTTAAAATTCTCCTCAAAGAACTTAGTTACTTCCCTCGCCTCCATAAATAATCTTGCCTCCAAGAACACAGAGAAAAATAGCAGCTGTTAAAGGGATAGTCCTTTATCATTCCATATCTTATATCTAAACACATCCATGTTCTTCTGTCCAGCACTAGCCCACTGTGCTCTTCATCCTGTCATTTCCAAATCTTCCTGTATCTTGTTCAATCAATTGTCCCCTTTCTAACCTGTGCCTTCAACAACTTCTTCTATTTCTTACTTTATAAACATATCCAAATCTCTCTCATCTTGAAAAACTCCTTCTACTGACTAGTAATCTCTTCCTCCTTATCAAAAGACTTCATGAAAAAAAAAATATACCCTCTCTTCTTATTCTCAAGAGAATAACCTCTCAAGAGAGGTAACTTGCTCAAAGTCACATAGCTAAGGCCTGGCACGGAGGCTCACACCTGTAATCCTAGCACTCTGGGAGGCTGAGGCGGGTGGATTGTTTGAGCTCAGGAGTTCGAGACCAGCCTGAGCAAGAGTGAGACCCTGTCTCTACTAAAAATAGAAAGAAATTAGCTGGACAACTAAAAATATACAAAGAAAAAATTAGCCGGACATGGTAGCACATGCCTGTAGTCCCAGCTAATCGGGAGGCTGAGGCAGGAGGATTGCTTGAGCCCAGGGGTTTGAGGTTGCTGTGAGCTAGGCTGATGCCACCGCACTCTAGCCCAGGCAAGAGTGAGACTCTGTCTCAAAAAAAAAAAAAAAAAAAAGTCACATAGCTAATAAGTGGCAGCTAAGCAAACAGGTACCAGAGCCCAAGTTCTTTCTCACCATGCAATACTTCACTCTCAGGAGCTTGTTTGTTCACATTATTTTCATTATTATTATTTGATGATGATCTCTGCCATCAACTTATCCAGTCTTGATTTCTCCCTTTTTAGTGTCACTGCTTCCTATTTTGAGATACTTTAATCTCATTATCTCAAAAAACCTAGGCCCCTTCTCTCTCTCCCTCTCTCTCTCTGCTCCTCTACACTGCTAGAAAATACGAATCTATCCATTTTGCTTCTTAACTTGCACACCTTCAATGACTTTCCATTACTTACAGAGTAGGGTCTCCAATCCCTCAGCAAGGCACATAGGCTTTTCACAACCTGCTCCCAAATTACCTTCTCACTCTTACCCCCTCCACTACTTACATGTATCATCTCATCACGCCAAATTATGAGAGGTATGTGCCATGTTTGTCACATCCTAGTGCTCCATGTGGAAAGTCATTCATCTTCTCTTCCTGATGAATCATTACTCACCTGCATTTCCTCAACCACCATGCTGTCCCTTTACCAGGTAAAATCCAATCTCTCTCTCCTCTTTTAAATGGTCACATTTGTTAAAACAAAACAAAACAAAAAAACCCAACTCTATCATCACAATATAACATTGTACTGTCATTAGTAATCTAGACTATGAGCTCTAAGAGACCCGGGTTATTTCCTCATTGATATTTGTATCCAGCACCCAAAACAGAGCAGTCACTCAGAACACATTCGCTGAATGAATGGATATAGCTCTTCTTTAATATTCAAAATCAATACGTCCGGGACATAGAAAGATAAATTAATGGATCACACAAGACATCATAATATTAATTAATCATTATTTGCCTATGAAAATGCCTAAAAACTTAGCAATATATAGAAGATATTTTTTGTTTAAATATTAATACAAGCATGGACCCTCTTTCTTGAAGTGCCAGTGAACAAAGAACTCTACCCTACACGAGCAATCTTTGAGTAAATAAAATACATGAAGGCAAAAAAAGAAATGTTAGGCCTATTTCCAAGCCACAAGACTTGAGCATGAATAGTCATCAAATTATAAATATTACAAAATATCCTCATGAACCATACAGTGAGGTGTTACTCTCAATAGTTTTCCCAGCTACCTTAATTCCTACATGTGTAAAATATTCTGGCACTGATATGACACAGCCATAGCATTTACCAAATGGTTTGTCAAATTATATTTATAAATCACAAAGACATGAGCTTGCAAGCTCAACTGCCTGTAAGTGTGAGGTGGATTGAAGTTGTCTCAATCAGCCTCAAGTGTGGGAAATGCATTGCTCAGTTTTGCTTGTGAGAGTAAGGTAAACTCCATTAAGTAGATCATCAAAGAAAAATGCAACCAGAAAGCAATGTGATTTCCACTATGCTTTAAATGGTTGTTTCTTTTGCAGGCATTTCCTCCAATGCACAGGTTACAAAATAAGGTGATGAGAGGAATGCAAAGCAGTGCAAACAGAGCAGATTAATGATGAAATACCAAGCAGTTTGGTTACTTAAGCTAAAATAAGGTCAATTAAATTTGTCATATTTCTTTAAAAACTGTTGAATATCTCATTGAAAGATTTTTCCTAATTTATATTTAACTCCTAATATCAACATTCTCCGATTGCATTTTATAATGTGAGTGGCCTTGAGTGATTCTGATCCTGAAGTCACTGCCTTGCTTATACTCTTGGTTCACACATGGACTGGCCTAAAGTTCAGAGTTCAAAAGAATTCAACTTTTAATACATGTAATGAAAAATTACACCTAAGTCCATCACCAGAACACAAAAGCAACATCAATATTGCTGTTGTAGACTAAACAAAAGCAGGAGTCATCAGTCTTTAAAACTTTTACTGTTTTTCTAGTCTCAAACAGGAAAAGTATTTTGGAAATATAGGGCTCATTAAAGAAGCCCTTTAAACTACCGTTGGAACTCAGGATTTTTGCCCTATAGGTGGAACTCTAAGCAGAGATTTAATGACCATTTTTATTTACACTTGTCAGTATTTTAAAATTTTATATTCTAAAAAGAACAGCTGACATCTGACATTGCAAAGTTTGACATTGCAAAGTTCACACACAATATGTCAAATAACTGGCAAGCCCAAGACACAAAAAGAGAAATGAAACTTTGATTGGTTAAGTAAAAAACTTATCATGTAAAGTTTACTTTTCTTCCTGTATCACCGAATTTATATTTTTTATCTTACTTAGGACTCATGGCCTAAAAATAGAATGAATTAAAAGTAATTAATTTAAAATAATACAAATATTAAATCACCAAAATACTTGAACAAAAACAAACCTCTAGGAATGTTTTCTTTAAAAAGATTTTGGAGCTTGAAAAAGAACTATTTACATGCTTTCTTGCATTAACAAGAGGGCAGGTAATAATGATGGCTTGTATGACAATATTGTCTTTGTTAGTTTTGCCCCAACAGAACTAAAGATTTCCTGATTACAACTCTGTAATTTAAGTCAACTGAAAAGATTTCTGTGGAAGGGAAACAAAGAGGAGTCTGAGTGCCAGCATTTAAGTGGACTATATTACCTAAGTTTACTCTTCAGCATGGGACACTGTAAATAAGAGCGGCTCCTACTTCTACAGCCTATGATAGGTCATGACCTGAACTCACTGTACTGGCGTAAAAGAGAAAGTTGTGCTGGAGCCTCCGATTTACATGCTTCTCTGCTTCACCTTCAGGATCCAGTAACCACATAGAGCCTTACAATGAAGTGTTCACTCTGTACTGTAGCTCATTGTCAAGATTTTTAAACAGTTGCTTTTTTATTGTAATGAGCCAATTATGAGCCAGTCACTCAAGCAGTCATTAACAATAGATTTTTTTAATTGCATTTTTAATGAATTTTATTTTGGATAAAAGCCCTTAAAAGTACCTATGGCAAAGGGTAATCATACATTGAATTAACAGCAAAATCTGTTTAATAATGACTTGTCTTTTATTTACTACAACAAAATAAATTCCAGTGAGAGCACTAAAAAAATGACATTGTCAGGGAAAAAAGGTTGGGAGTGGGAGAGAGAGTTGTATTCTACATGGCTAAAAAAAAATTTAAATAAAAACATGCCTTTTTGCATTTAGTCACCTCCTTGTTTTTTCTTAATTTTAAAGTACAAATAAAATATTATCTTATGAACATAGACTTGATTTATATTTAGAAAATAATATTTATTAATATGTGTAAGCTACTCATGATGCTTAATATAATTTTAAAACAAGTAAAATTGAAAAGAGAAAGCAAGCAAATTTAATGTACTCATTATAAAGATGAATATACAGGTAAGATGTTAAAAGTTGTTTTTTAAACAAAACACTGTAGTGTAAAAATCTTCATTTACCTTGAAATTCTTTTTAGGTATGTATGAATAGAAATGTCCTTGCTGAAGATAAAAAGTAATCTTAATGAAAATATGAATGATCATAGTTTGATCAGTCAGATATATAAATGTATCTTTTTAAGTTAATTGTTAAAACTTCATAAATTTATATTCCCAGGAACAGTGAAATAAAGATTAACATTAAAATTTTACCATAGAAACAAAACAGTTTAATTAAATTTTCAAAATAAAAAGTAAAAACTCACTTAAAACATATATCTGTTTATACAGTACAATTCTGAATTACTTTAATTAATTTGCTATTATTAAACCATAATTAAGAGCTCACTACCCAGTGTGATTTAATAAATTATTAATTAGAAATTTTAAAAGATGCCTACTGATACTAAAAAAAAAAAAATTCTCTATGGAGGTTAGACATGTCATACTCTGGATGGATTTTAAAATTCTTAATCCATTAAAATTACTCACTCATGGCAAAGAGAAAAATATACATATACATGTATATATATTTATACAAGAATGTATATACACTATATATATACACCTATATACCTGTGTATATATATATAGGTATGTGTATGAGCAAAACTATTCCTAGAAAAAAATGTCACTATACACACTGATTTTGTTAAGGAAAAAACTTTTTTGAACATTCTAGGTTTTTAAACCCTGGTATTTTCTGCCTCAAGAATGGGCTGACTGAAAGCACCGGGCTCCGCAGGAGGACTGTGCAGCCTCTGGTTAATTAATCTGCCGGCTGAATGACAGCGCGCCTAGGGGCATGGTGCTGGCATCCCACACAGGGTCCCAACGTGCTTTAAGCCTGGGATAGCTACATTCTGCACGCCAAGACTTTACCCAACAAATAGCAGAAAGGCTTTCAGAGCCTTCCTTCTTCTGCCTGAGACATTCCATTTAATTAATATAATCCCTCTTTATCTTAAAGTTTTAATAAATTTCGAGTCTGAGGCATAATCAACACATTTTAGGCCTCTGAATGCAGTAACTAGTTAGTTGCTCTAATGCTTTTCTTGTGTACCCAAAAGGATACTTTATGAGGCATAAAGAAAATGAAAGCAAAAAAATGTTATAACATGTTCAGAAATTTTCAAACATGCTACTTGATCTGTTCAAAAAAACATGTTTGTAAAACCCAATGTTTAAGAATTCAATTTAATGAATCTGGCGATTTCCATCTCACTGGGCTTAAAGTTTTTTTATATTATAAATAGACAAATCATACACCCACCCCATAACACTTTCAAAATTACTAATACCCAGTCTTGAGCAAGATAAGGCTATTTTTTTAGCAATAGGATCCAAATGACATTCTCCTAATCCCTTTTACTGCCAGAACAAAAAACATCTTTCAAATCAAGATAAAATCGCTACATCATGAATGTTAATATCATTCTGAGAAAAATAATACCTTATGACTAGAAAAGACCATCCCTTTAGGGAGAAATGTTGTGTTAAAGTGGATTATTCTTTTAGTAGTATAATAGAATGGCTTCTACCTAGTCCCAGATGGAAAATCAAAATCTGCATTTAAATGGAAATATTTTAAAACAGATAGGACGAAAAGCTAAAAACCATAAGGAATACCTACTTCCTTATATTTTAAAAATCCAAAACGCCACATGAGAACTTTTTGGGAAGGTTTTGGCTTTAAGATTTTGTTTGTATGTTTGTTTCATTTGTATGAAGAGCTTGCAGCACAATATAATTTCACAGTTTTGTGATTAACACATACTATTTGAGCCTATTATATCAAATTCACAAATCAGATCAAGAAGCTGAGCTGAACAATTTTTACTATTACAAGAAACAGATTTATGGTTTAAGTTTATGTAGAGTTAAGAATGAGTCCTATTTTCTTCCTATTTTTAACTGTGCCATTTTATATGTAATTCTTACAAAGCAATAGCAGTTTGTCGAAATCAAATAAAATCTGAGTTTCTCCAGCATTGACTCAAATCACCACTATGGTTAGAGAAAAAAGAAAGCAAAATGCTTGGCAATATTATAACAACTGCTCTTTGCGACCTGAAAGATTATTTTCAGTTCTTCAATAGTTAGGGCAATTTTCTTAAATCCTGAAGGAGCCTGACAGCACTGCACATTTCTTAATGCTTGCATTTACTTTTACATTATAAAACAATAAAACAGCAGGATAATGCTCACGCAGTTTAGAGACTTGTAACATTACCACAAATAATTCTACTGTATTATGGCAAAACGTAAGCTTTTTAAACATAGGCTAACTAAAGAAAGGGTGATCTATATTCATTGAAAATACACAGACAAATAAGATTGGAAATATAACTTAAATGTTGTACCTAGTTCTAAAATAATGTTTGAAAAGGTTTGAAAAAGTAAAATCTATGCTGGATGATTTTTTTGTCCTAAATTAAAGTACAATTAATTTTCAAACATAGTGCTTACTGGCAAGGAAAAGGCTTTCCACCTTTCTTTCTTTGAGTTTATAATAGAGTGTTTCTTCTTCTGGAACCTCGGGAACCAGCCACATTCGGTAATTTGATCATTTTTCCTAAACAATGTTGTAAATCAATATACTTTACAACTACCAGCTTTAAAGATACAGGTGTTTTGATGCTGGTCACATATTTGACTGTTGGACTGCTAATAATGGGCCAACCTGTGGAACTTGGTCATATCATTTCCTTTCTGAAGCCAGCTTATCTTCTGGGCACTATGCATTTTCTTATATATAACCTTATTGCTGGAAGCTCTGTCCATTTTGTACAGGAAACTGTATGAATCTCCTTATTTTAAAAGACATAATGGGCTGGTCCGATGGTAGTGGGTTATCAGAACTTATTAACATTAGTGTCACTAAAGTTGGTATTCAACCCCCCACTGCTAAATTTGACTGGCTTTAAAAAAAAAAAAAAAAAGACATAATGGATATCTTATTTAAAAGCATAACAGAAACAACAACTCCTGCATGTGTATATGGTAATTTTCTTACTTTCAATGGGTAATTCATTTTGATCCAGTTGTCCGAGATTCTCCTAGTGATAACCATAGGGATGAGAAAGAATGAAAGCATTTCTATGCAGTAACCTAGTTCTCAGATTTAACCCAGGTACTCCATCCCTGGTCCCAATTCTGCATTCTACTCCCCACCCTCACCTTCCACCCCAAAACTCCCAGTAGAAAAGTTTTTGAACCATCAATGAGAGTTGATACACCATAAAATTCAATCACCAAAAATAAACTTTCATACATGTCATCATTAGTCTACACTTAAGTAGCAAACTAAATTAGGGAAGCTATATGTGGGACCACCACAGAAGATGCAAGACTCATGGATCTTTTAAAGCACTATGGCTTAGAATCACCTAAATCATAGAAAACTGGGGAAGCGTGGCAAATTAAATTTAAAAGAAAATATATATATTGCCTTTGCTCCATCTGAGTCAGAGCTTCAACCGTGTCCATCTCGCAAACGGTGCACACTGCACCCATATATGTAACCTAAACATTTGTACCCCCGTAATATGCTGAAAAGAAGAAAGAAAAAAAAGAGAAAAAAAAAGAAAATATACCTCCCACAATCCTTGTAGATGTTGAACTCACAGCTAATGTGTGAAGAAACTGACTTTTAAATCAAAATATTCCTGTTCTAAATAAATGACACTCTCCATTAGCAGGGAAGTGGAGTCTAAAATCTGACTACTCAAAGTGTGGCTTCAGACCAGCAGCAACAGCATCACCTGGGCACTTGTTAGAAAAATCTCAGGAGAATTTTTAATAAGATCTCCAGATGATTTGTCTGCTCTGCATATTCAAATTTAAGACTCTCTAAGAGTTTATCTGGTTCTACCGTTCATGCTTCATTGAGAGACATAAAACAGTGAAGGACAGAACAACCTGTACTCCTAAATATTACAAAGGACTATAACTTAAATAATGAAAGAGAAAATTTAAGTAAAACTTAAGGATTTAAACTAGATCTAGATCCTGCAATCTTTGCTTTCAACATTTGAAAATTTATGTATGTACACGCATGCATACATCCATGCGAGAGATGAAAGAGAAAAGGAAAGAAAGGAAAAATATTATTAGAATATAAATAAGAGGAAAAAGAATAGGGGAAGAATGGAACCATGAAACTGTACATACTGTGCATATGTAGACATGTTTATAGCTGAAAAGTAGAAGAAACAAAGTAAGAAACCAGCAGCTTGGAAAAGAGCAGCAACACCCTCTCGCAACATTCCCACACACTCCCACTTACACATACACAGCAAGTCAGTGTGGTAGCAGCGTTTTCATATCACTACCAAGAAACTAATAAGAGATTAGCATTAAAAAAGTGTCACAGAGCCAGTATTCCCTAACTGCATTAAAAATACGAGAAAACATAGAAAGAATTAGTTCTGAGAAAGTAAAGAGACCAATGGCAAAAGGTAGTTATAATACCAAGATGGTGGGGTAATATTCTTTTTCAAAGTCTAAATAATCATTTAGTAATAATTACCACAATATAAACATTTGTTTTATTCTTACAATGAACTATTATAATACTAAATCCAATAACTAAATTTAAAATACTAGCACTATAGTTTTGTTTGTTTTTAATACCATAATAGAAATTGCCAACATTAATAATACAAGTTCATGAAAAAACAAGGGAAGCATAAAATATTTTGTATGGGATATTTAGTGGATGTAAAGTAATGGTTTAAACCTGCAGTAATAACACGTACAATGTGAAATATGCCTAAAATATTACATGTTTGATATAAAAAATATGCCCAAAATGATTAATCTACTTCGATTATATCAACAATCTAGCACCATTCATTTACTGAGAGAGAAAATTAGAAATAATTTCTAAAGGCTGCCAAACTTAATGATGCTAATAGAAAGTAAGTCAGTTGATATCCAGGAGGAGAACAGTGCGGCTAGTTAAAAAACGGAACCTAGTGGAAAAAATAAGTTATAATTAACATTGCATCTATAACTGCTTAGAAAATAACATTTATGTGTCTCTACCTATATCAGTGTTCATCCACATGGCACATTTTTAGTATACAGTATACAAAAATTCAGCCCACTTTGCAGCTCATCATCTATTGACCACAGCCCCATTAAATCACTGAAAACTGACTTCTTACAATAATGGGAAAAATTACCCTATACCTTGCATTACATGACTGAGCTGACCTAACACATATCTCTTTGGTTTTGTTCCAAGAATAAAATACAGTCAAAGATGAGCAGAATGCTTCTCCCAGCTTGTATTCACCAAATGCCAGGAACTATAAAAACAGAATTCCAGGTTAAGATTTTAGATACATTAAACAAAGACTTAGAATTTCAAAACATAAATAATGAATGCATAAACAGGTATATTATTTATGGAAATCAACTAGGCAATATGTATCAATGGCCTTAGAAATTATGATGTACTTTGATCTATTAATTCTACATCTGGAAACCTATACTAAGGAATTAATTTTTAAAATGTAGACAATAATTTATGTACCTATGTCAAAGTGGTATTATTTATAGTAAAAATTAGATTCAACCTAATTTATAAAATTAGGGAATCATTAAGGAAATTATTATACAGCCACATGATAGAATATTAAGTAGCCATTAAATTATGTTTCTGAAGAGGTTTTAATGGCATGGAAAAATGCTCCTGATATTTTAAGTTAAAAAAAAAAAAAGCAATGTACAAAGTACTACACACACACACACACACACACACAGGGGTGTGTATTATCTGTGTGTTAAATATATATGTATGTATAGAAATATGTCAAAATGTTAATTCTGATTGAATTTTGAGAAATACCTTCATTCTTTTCATACTTTTATGTCTGTAGTTTAAAAAAACATAATTGTTCCAAGTATCAAACAAAATTAGGAAATAACTTAGATAATAAAAAACAAGGCATGAAGAATAAGGTTGAGGACTCTGCAAGGTTACAAAGAAACTACTCCACTTAATAAATGAATTGTGTGCATCTACAAGAGGAGTAAAAAAAAACCACTTAGTCCCAGAAGATGCCCTTTCTTCAGACTACCTGGAGGGTAGAAGATAGATGATAAAATCTCAAAAAAGAAAAAAAATCATAATTATTATAAAATAAAATAATGCAGAAAAGTCATATCTATTACAGTCTAGTAACTAGACAAAGAAAGAAAAAGGAACATCATCTAATATCAACATTATTTTTACTATGCAAAAGTATGAAATGCAGTAAACAATTTAGGAAAATAAATTATATAAGCATTTACTTTTTCGAGGCTTATTCAAAGTCTTAGGTTGACTACAGTGAAAGAAACTAGTTACTACCAAATCACAACAAAACAAACTTTATAGATCCTAATTTTGTTTTCTGCAAAGTTGACAGGTACAAAGACTGTTCTTTTCTCTTCCCAAACACAGTTAAAATATATTTTTAAACTGCCCAGATAATGAACATTATATACTCAAATATGTGCATAATTCCCAAGCTATCTACTTTTATTAGGCAATATTTTAGCTACTACGTTAATTATTAACAATAATTTGTAACTTACATTTTTCCCTTAACTTTTCATAAAAGATTTTTTCTTGGTTGTAAATGCTTTATAATCATTTGTATTTCAGACTGCTTGATTGATCAATTGATTCTAAGTCAATAAAAACATGGAGTAAAGGGTAGGAAACCTTATAGTTACACTAAATCTGTTACATAAAAGGGAATTCAGTGAATAGCAGTGATTTGTTTATATAGTACGGACTCAGTAATTATCAATTAACCACAAGGCAAAAAACATCAATACAAGTTTGGTATCTTACAGCCATGTAAACCCTTCACAAACTAAATTAGTTTTACCTATTATATAACATGGCTTTGGCTAAAATATACACAAGTAACAGTCTGAGAAGAAACCTTATACAACATAGCATGAAACAGCCACTTAAAGCTAAAGACAAAATGTCTAAGTATAAATACTCAAGAACTCCATCTAAAAAGAAGGTCCTCGATATTAGCCTAAAATTAAAGTTTATACACTGTTACTTAGTCTTTGATAGAATCCAGTTAATGATAACCTAAAGAATATCTGAAATAAATAAGATAATAATTTCATATATAAAGAGGGATGTATGGTTTTCCAAAGCAACTAATTTAAAAGAGGAAAGTAAATATTTTCTAATCCATGATCTCAGGATACACTGAATTGAAAGTCTGATTTAATTTTAGTTCTGAATTATGCTACTTCACTTTGGCAAATACCTTATAGTGTTATTGCGGTAGAATCACTGAAAAAACTACGTTAACATGTAATTATCCGGTCTCTACTGGGTAGGACCAGGAGAGGGAAACTTAACTAATTTCTGGGAGAATCTAAAGACTCTATGACTAAACTGGTTAAGAACTAATATATTATTCCAAGGTATTAATCAAAATTATAAGCTACATCAAAAATCATAAGTAGTAATTCCCCAAACAGGCCCAGATAGAGCAATCTTAGCCTTAAGAAACATAGCATTTTTTGGATAATTGGAGAAACTCAGTAATATTGGCCAGCAAGGAAGTATGGACACCCAATCATGAAAAAAGAGGAATAATATCAGGAATATGAAATATTTCTGAAAGAGCAATGAATTCATCACAAATAATAATTTTGATTAATATGTAGTAGTAACTTTCTGCCTTAAAACTCAAAGTGCTAAGTCTTTGAGACAGGTACCGTGCTTTAATCATCTACATCTGTGCCTTTATCAGCTACATCTCTAGCACGTAGAAAAATGCCTGAAACATATCAAGATGAAAAAAATAAAATAAATGTATGTTAACATTCTACAACTTATATAGCATGTGTAAACATTGTAAATAATGGTTATATTGTATGTGACTTCTTTGCACCTCTTTCATTCAGCATTTTATTGAAGCTCAAAGAAAAAAGCATATAGAACAAAATCATCTTAAACAGTTCTTTCTCATATTGTTTTCTCATAAAACCTTTTCAAACTCTCAGTGATATGTTCATTTTCTGCCTGCAAAAGCTTTCCTAGCTAAGAAGCTTTTAGTATGTAGTCACCTGAGAAACCCTTTAGAAAACTGAATCTTGGAAAATATTCAATTAATTCTAACCTGTATCAAGCTAAAGCAAAGCCCAAAGCAGATACACTGAAATGCACAGCTTTGAGATCATATTCATTGGTTCCAAAGCAGCCAATATATTAAGTAATTAAGGACAAAATAAAGAGCAGCAGAATTTCCACCACACAATGCCTAAAGACACAGAAGAGCATAAAGAAGTTCAACAGATAAACCATAACAGGTAACAATTGTCTTATTAAGTTAGTTAAGTATGAACAATGCTCTCTGGCCCTAATGAAAGAGAAAGTGTTTAACCTAATGATAAATAATAATGTAATCATTAACATTTATTGATGTTTCCTATATGATCTATTCTACCTGGATTATCCCATTAAATGCTCATGATAACCCTATGACGTAGGTGTTATTATTAGTCTTACTTTACAAATGTGAAAGCCAAGGTGTAGAGAAGTTAGCTAAACCAAGGTTGTACCATGCAGTGGTGCCTAGAACAAAACCAAGTCCAACCCTAGCAGAGTCCCCACTTATCCCTGAAAGGCAAAAAAAAAAAAAACCAAAATAACAACAACAACAAAAAACCCCACCAATATTTCTTGTTAAGTACAATATTGGTTTTCTTGAATATATGTATAATTGTGAAGATATCATCAGTATTATTAAAGGATGGAAATATACAGTGTAACACGTTCTCAATCACTTTTTTGGTCTCATTCATTAACGTGCAATATAGCACCCCTAATCACAACCCAGTTATGGAGCTGAGGAGGAAATACTACCCAGATGATCCTGATATACCCCTAGGATGTGTCTGCCCCACCATGAGAATTCCACGGTATACATACCTAATACTTTTATTTGCAAGCAGTACTACTTCTGGCTCCACCCAAATCTTGCTTGTGGCTCCAAAAGATTTTTAAATAAAATGTGTACTCAAAGACTTTGCCACATTTCTCTCATGAATACTCATGTGAAAAAAAAAATCATCACATATTTCAATATCAACTCATAATATAGAAAACTGAATTAATAAAAAATAATAGAATGCTATTTTTTCTCAGGTTTAATCTGTTTCATTCAGCAGCAGTAATGATCTCATCTCATATTCTACTACCTTGAAAAAATTTAAAGAAGGATTTTTTTTGGAGGACTGCTATAAAATTATCATTGACATTTTAATTAAAAAAAGAAATGTATATAGAATAAACAGGACATTTCCTCTAGCAATCTACAGTGGCTGCTCCATTGCTTCTTTGTACAGTCCTGGTAAATTATGCAGGCTCTCACCAGACAGAGCAGCTGTATTTCACTGTCTTCAGTAATGTAATCCACATTTATCACTATTTTAATTAAGTGGATTCTTAATTTGGTACTCTCATTGCAAAGAAAAAATACCTTATTCATTTTTTTTTTTTTTGGTAGACAGCATCTTGTCAGTCCTGAAAGCCAGAATTTAATTTTAAACATGTTTCTTACTGCAACTGGTTATTATTTTAATAAGAACTATCATATTTAGTTATTAGGAGCTTGTTCATTTTCATGCTATCAACTTAAAACATGGGTTCCTTCTTTATAATGATAAAAAAAAGATACTTTCATGGTCCTCAATTTTAACAAAAGTGATATACTAAAAATAACAGATTATATTTAAGGTTACTTGAAATCAATATGAAACACAAATAAGAACTTTACAAGAAAAACACTTGACTGAATGTTGAGAAAATTTAATTTGAATTTCTTTGTGTAAGATTATTTTTATTATTGGGTTATCTGAAATGTCTGAATCTTTAAATCCACCATTGTGGAATACAGTAGCTTTTAATCATCTTGTAGACAAGTTATGAATATTTTATTTTCCATTATTATTTGTAAATAAAACAATGTTTGATTTCTAAAAAAAAAATTGATGAATTACACTAGAAGTGTGCTTGTTTGAAATGGTTCACAGAGAACAATTACTTTAATATTATGTGGCTCCATAAAATTGTGCATTTTTGTACATATGGTGCTTGAAATCTTACATATCAACAAAGGAAGGCCTATTGTTCAAAAAATTCTCTACTCAGCTCACGTTAATTGAGCACCTTTTATATACCAGGTGCAGAATTAGGTGCTATGAATTCAAACCAAAGTAAGACAAAGCCCTTACATAAAAGGAGTATGTGTGTGTGTGCACATGTACATGCACGCACGTGCACACACACACACACACACACACACAGTACAGTATCAAGTAGCTTTTAAACTTTGCTCCTTCAAAGGAGAGGGACTCTCCACTTCAACCAGAAAACCTCCACTTTCATCTATTTTACACATCAGTCTTCCTTATAGCTGGTGAAGAAAGCAAAAGCCACTTATCTAGAACACATGAATAAGGGCTCTAAATTACTACTAAGAACCCAAGTAAATTAAAAAGTATCCTCAATATTTCCAGATACGCTAAAGGAGAAAAATTAAACATTCCTGTTTTGGTATTTTCAGATTTTTATTTATCATCATTTTCTCATATTGCCAAATTTTGGTATATGGGTAAATGTCTACTAAAACAAAGTTTGTAAAGATAGCCTATTTTAAAAGTTTGGGAATGATGTCTGTAGGAGTTGAAAGTTAATGCACTCTCATTTTGTTAGCCCTCATTACCAAGATGCTGCTCCAACTTTCAGATTTACATAAATCACCAGAAGTTGCCAGATAGGATTTTTTTAATCTAAAGTGCATTAAATGTGTTCTAGATTTTATGTTAAAACTTCCTCATGTAAAACAAAGCCATTTACTTTCACACTGTGGTTCTAAAAACAAAGTTACCATTTGAGCTTCTATAATGATCTGGCTAATTTATATACATTATCTCTAATCCCTCACAAAAAGTTCAAAGGATCAGCTATTTTTACACCCATTTTACAGACAAAGTAGGCTCAGAGGTTAAGAAATGTGTTCAATATAATATAGTGAAAGTATGAACTGGGCCATGCGCTTTTTACTAAAATACTTTCAGAAGCAAAATAAACTTGATCCCTACAATTTTATTCTAATCACATCTAAATATGATGTCTACTTTTATTATCAATAACTTCATATCTAGTGATATTTTCAATAAAAAATTTAGCCATCAACATATATAATAGATAACCAAAAAAGAGAACGGAAATCTAAAATTTAAATCAATGCTAATGAATGACAAATACTTCAGTCATTGTGTAACTCCCTTGGTTTGAATTCAAATAATGTCATGTACAAAGCCTGGGTTACCTAGGAAAAGTAAAAGTTAAAGTTTTAGGCAACCCACTCAGATTCTAATTAAATAGAAGAAACAAGTATAAAAAAACTAAATTATTTTTTAAAATACCCCTATTGGAGTTCAACTTCAAAAAGATATTTCATGAAGAGACAGTACGGCTTGTAAGATTCCATCTATCTCAAATTACTCTGATGAATGTCTGATAAAACTTGAGATTTTCCATGGGGTAACAACAAGAGGTAGCCAATAATTCTAAATGAAAACTCAGAAAGGTCTTTTGTTCTCTTTGTTTAAAGTAAAGCCGCTGGTGAAAAACAAGAATGTCTACTTAGGAAAAAGGGGTCTCTTGTCTGAGCAAAAATTAAACTTAAATATCCTGCTTCTTACCTGAATATTCCAAATCATCTACATCTATCTACTATTCATTAAAAGACTATAGAGGGCACTGTTGCATCAGCTTTGAAGCTTTACAATAGAAGCCTAAAAAAAGAAAACTGTCTATAAGGTATAATTTCTCTAAAGGGTCAAATGCATGGAAATCTACTAAGCCTTAACATAAAGGAAAAAAAAAAATCCAAATGTATGTTTTTCTAAAATAGGCCGGACTTCAATGGGGGAAAAAATTTAACAAAAACAACTGTCAAATTGAGAACATTGCACTGCACACATTTTGCATTTCCTTTTGTAATGCTTTCATGAGAAAGGTAACTAATCATATCACCTCCTTATCCATTGGAAACAGCACCCCATTGCAGAATTCTCTTCACAATCAATAGCAAAATACATGTGGCACCTCATGCAACTGTTCTATAATTCTATCAACAGAAAGAATGCAGTCTGTTTGCATACTTTTGTGTAAAAGGCCAATTCCATTTGTCCCCTCTTTGGGTAAAATGACAGCTACAGATCAATCACTTTCACATGAAAGTAAACATACTGCAAAAAAAAAAAAATCAAAACTGAAAACAAATCCTCATCTTTTTTAAACATAATTTTATTGTACATAAAAACTCACAGCAAAATAGAAAAAGCAAGTTTTTCCTCATAGACATGTATTTCATGCTATTGTGCAATAGTACTAGGATGTAAAATAAGTTATATACAACACTTAAAAATCTTATAATTTCATATGGATAGCATTAAATTAAGCTTCCATATATTTTCTATTCTCTCACATCATTCCTGTTACAATTCTTTGAAACTAAATTCAATTAAGTACAGTGTTAAAGTTCCTTTTAATATATATGTTTGCAACATATACAATAAGACTAATATATACAATATAAATCTTCTTATTATACTGCCACCTAATTTTTTCCACTTGTTTATTCACCAAAAATTTAAATTTTGACACTACAAATAATATAAAACTGAAAGGGAAATTAAATTATCTAGTTTTCATAACTTAAAAATCATGTCCTGAACTGCTGAACCTCTATAGGAACATGAACATTAGCTATGAGAATTATAACATCATGATCAAACCAATTAGAGATAATATGTAAAATAAGGAAGATATTCCATTAATGTATATCTAATCACACCATCACATCACATTAGATAAATCAACAGTTATTAATACAGTAGTATCATAAAACTAAGGCCTCTAATAAAGAATCACAAATTCCCTAGAAAAACAGTACACAACTCATTTTGTCACTCTCAAACTTCCAGAGAGATTAGCACCTTCTCTGAAATCAAAGTGCAGAACTGTGAAAGTGTTAAAAATTCTTCAGTAATATGTCAACCCACTCATAAATCAAAAGAGGGGAAGGGGCTTTAGATGGTATATAGATTTCGTTTTATTACAAAAGCCACAGTTTAACAACTTATTTTCAGCCAATAAAAGTCAAAAGTAAAGCATTGTTAAAGTGGCTAGTAGTGACTCTAAAGCTTTAACTTATTAACTTAAACCAAAATGCTTCATGAGTATTGCTCCCTTAAATTATTAGTTTATGAGTTTTACTAAGTCTCCTCCTGAGGCAAGGCAGTTTGCAGGTATGTTGAATGCATGTAAATAAACCAAAAGCTTTTATAATAGTCTAATAATAGACTATTATAAACTAAACATAATAAAACAACCATTTTTAATGAATGTTGAATACACAATCCTATGAACCAAGTTTATATGAATGGACTATATAATTTAAAGGATCTGTAAGATCCTTTAGGAAGTAAATGCACAAATTCAGAAAAATTAAACACAAGCCTATTGTTTTTCATTGATCTGATAAAATAAATGCTTACAACAGAATTGAAGTGCTGCTGGGACTATGAAGAGTTGTATGCAGTTTTCAAGAAATATAAGAGAAAGAGTCATGAACTATGAAAAAATTTATTTTCAGTATTGTTTTTCATCTACCACAGGATGACTACAAAAAAAAAAATTCAGGTAATGTCTTTTTAATATTTAGGATATTTAACTAGATATTTTAGTTTACTATTAGAAACATAACATATTAAAATCAATTTTACTTTATGCAAAGCTTGATTGTGAGCAATAGTTGCTAAAAGGATGCAGCACTGTTGATTCACATATAAGCATTTTACTTAACTACATTAGATAATAGCAGTGCTCCTAAAGGAGTATAAAAAGCAAAATGATCAGCAGTCATTACTGTTAATTAGTGCTCACATTCCTTGGGATGAATCTCCTTTAAGTTGAATACATGGAAAGTTTATTTTTGAAGGTTTGCCAAATCTTGCCCAGGTAAGTATCTGGCTAAGCCGTCAACTACCAGTAAGTAGAGTGAAAAACAGGGGCAGATCAGCATCCAATTAGTATGTCTAAGTTTTTAAACAGGAAAAAGGGTTGAGGGGAATGAGTAAAACTGGAAACTCATACTTCACATTCTGCAATCTCACTGATAAAAGGAGGAAATGTGTGTTTATCAAACTTGCTGTGAGTGCACAGTTCATTTGGAGTCCTGTAAACATCGCCTGGCTGCCCACTTCCAAATGCATGTGAAAATCTTGGAGATTCAGAGCATCATACTCAGCGAGCAAGGTCACTCTAGTGATGCCCTGGAAATGGGAAATTAGGAAAACGTGGCAATCAGAGGTTTAGGACTGACCAGAAAAAGCCCTGAGGCTGGCTTACCATCTTTCACCACCAGTCAGGCTGTCTCTGCTTATTCAGTATTAACACAACAGGACTGTGGGTGAATGAAAACAACTCCACGCACCTAACTGGGGCATTGGCTTTCTTGTTTAAAAAACGATAGGCATTTGTCACAGTAAGAAAATAAAATAAAAAAATAAAATCTCTCACGCACAGCTTTCAAGAACTAGCTCTGAAAGAAAAACAGACTCCTCATGAACCTTCAGAAGGGACCTGGGGAATGGCTGACATCCTGTTGATTATCAGGTTTCCTTTCCCCCAATACCATTCTGTGCATTTTTTAAATACAGGCCAAATCTTCAACAAAGAAGCTTCAAAAGTAATACATGTTTGTTAGAGAAAAAAATTAAAAACTTCAAATGTGCAAAAATTATACAAACACTCCTAATTCTGTCCACATACAGACTTAAAATACATCCTTCAGTTATTTTCCTATGCACATACTTATACAAATACAGTTTATAACAATGTTATACTACACAGAGTATTTGGCAATCTTTTTCCTTCTCTTAATAAAACATACAGATGTATTTCTGCAACTTCATTTTTAATGCCATAGAGTATTCCACTGTATGGATACATCATAATTTAGCTTTCCAATCATTTTTAAATCAAGTACACTTTAAATTATTTTCTTAGCATAAATTTCCCAAAGTGGAAATGCTTGGTAAAGAGGGAGTGTATTTTTCCTGTCTGATGAATTCTGCCAAATTACCCTCTAGAAAGGTTGAACCAATTTATAGGGCTGCTGGAAGCACATAGGGTACCTGTTTCCCCAAACCCAGTATCATTTCTTATCCCTGCCAAAGTGATTCCTTGCATTTTTGAGTTAAGTGAGATCAAATATTTTTTGGTCATTATGAATTTCTTTCTCTGTAAAATGCCTGTTCATATTCTTAGCCCATATTTCTATTTGGAGGCATGCTTTCAAAGACCCCAAAAATAGTGAGGGATTTCTCACTAAATGTTAATCTCACCAACCAGAGATTATTTCCAACATAGATGGTAACAACATGGACATTTAAAGACTCTACTAGGGTTGGTAAATTTACATGAACCTATTTTACAACATATTATATAATAGAAGAGGACTTCCCAGCCTACTCAAAAAGAAAAACAAAAATTAAAAGCTGAACAAGATGGCAAATATCTCTTTGAAACTACCTTTGGAAAAAAACCTAAGAAACTAAGCTGGCCTCATCAGCAATGTTTTGTTGTTGTTGTCATCTTTTTTACTTTTCTGTCATTTCAGGGAACAATTCAGGCCATTTCAATGGCTCTTAGAACCAGTTCTATAGTAGGTAGCTGAGAATTCTCCACAAGAAAGAGAAATAATTTGTCAATATATTTTTACAGATGTCTATGAGGATTAATATTAGCTTAATTTTGTCAAGGTTATATAGGCTTAACTTTGTTAAGTTTAATTTAATAACTCCTCATTGAGCACCCACTGTGGGCAAGTACACAGTGACCACGTGGCTCAGCACTGTAGATATTATAAATAAATATGGTAAAATTCTGCTGGTGTTGAGAGGTAATTGCTTTTACGTACAGGAGCATACATAATAGCACCATTCTGCTGCCTCTGTACATTCAAAGATCCATTTTTTAAATCTCTAATTCTTCATATACTCTTTGAAAAGTCTAAATTTTCTAAACTTGGTTCATCTAACTTTCAAATGGAAGTTCTTGCTTGAGGCTTTTTACAAATGAGTTACTAGAAAATATACTGCTTAGATTTTAAAGATAAGCATGGAGTTAAATCCTAAAAGAACATGCCAAAATTAATTTTAATGGAAAGAAATCATTATTATTAAATAAGAACCTTTGTCAACTTGAGGTTCACCTTTTTACCTCCTTTTGAAATGGTCCATGCCTCAGTTTACTCAGAGGAAAGTAGACAGAAAATATTTTTTTAATCACCCACTAAATAGAAAATATTAACTCCACATGTCTTTTGGAAGGCTGAATTATCTGAATGACAAAGTCTAAAAAAGACCCCAAAATTATAGGCAAAAAATTGTAGAAGGATAAATTCAATCCAATCTATAATATAAATTTGCCCCCATTAAATCCTGTTTCACGATTTGAACAATAGCCATTCTTTTTCTTCTCTGCATTAACTTACTAATAAAGTCAAGAAGAATTGC
>NW_012148618.1:6901900-6944150 GCF_000956105.1 Propithecus coquereli
TTTTTAATATATAGCTATCATAATTCACTTTGATTATCAATATTGCTCAGTGAAAGCTGTATAAATTAACTGTGGAACTGTCAGTTTACAGGATACCTTATACAGACTCCTTATCACTATTTATTCAAATATCATCGTCAATCCCTATCAATCCATCTTCAATGTACCCCTTTGCCTTTCCCACTGCTACTCTTCCGGTTCAAGTCCTCAAAATCTTTCAGCTACCTAGTATCTTGGTTTTAAATTTGAACTCATTTACAGAGTTATACTTCTCTAATCCATATCTTATATTGTTAGTGGTTCAACCTTATGACCATGAAGACCATAGAACTTGTTTAATATGAGAAATATATATAGAATGTAATAGCCTAGTGTACACATATGTGTGTATACACATTCACACATTACACAAAACAATAATTATCCTGACTATGAACAACAAACTTTGATATTCTATTTTATTCTATTCTCTTTTTTTTTTTTTATTTCAGCATATTATGGGGGTACAGATGTTTAGGTTACGTATGTTGCCCTTGCTCCTCCCCTCCCCCACAAGTCCGAGTATTCTATTCTCTTTCATTAAAAAAAAAAAATGACCTGTGACCCACTAAATTCACTTCAGAAAAATACCACTTCAGGGGCTTTCCACTGCCCAAACAATACTTGACCTAAAATTTAAGACTTTTATTTTTGGTTTCAATCAACCTTTACAGACTTATTTTCCACTATTTCTCAAACTCTAAACTCTAAAGAAAATTGAACCACTCTATTTCCCTAATACATCTCACGATTTCCTGTGCCCACGACTTTGGTTAAGCTGTGCCCTTTAATGTGCAACATTCTCCAATGCCTGCCTCTATCAAAATCTAAACGACCTTCAAAGATATCAAATATAACTTCCCCCATAAGGCCTCTTCTGATCCCCCAAAACAGGAGATTTTTTATCTCCTCTGAATCCTCATAATCCTTTAGTTGCACACACTAATGACAACTGCACCTTGTATTACTTTCTCTGTGTCTTATCTCCTCAGGTTCTATAAAGGCAGAGATTATATCTCATACATCTTTTTACTTTCCAGTATTGGTACCTAATAAGCACTGAATTAATGCTTGCTGAATAAAAGACGTAAGAAAAGTTTCTAAATGGTTAAGGTCAAAACAAGAAATGTCAAGGTCAACTAAGATATTCTTTTGATTCACTCAGTGATATTTCACATCAGCACATCACAAAACAAGCCCTTATTAAATCATCTCTTAACAACAACAAAAAACCCACCTCTAAATATTTACTGGTATCATTGCTCTTTACAACTATTTCTGATTGAGGCACTATAAATTTGAAGATGTTCCCAATTTAAAAGGGAAAGCCGACATAAAAAGATCAGTTCAAGATCTATCATATTATTGTGCGATTGCCAATAAAGTCCTGTGCTCCAAAAATATGTAAGTACAACAATAAAGAAATAAAGCAATTTATACTTATTGATAATAAGTCTTGGTAATGTGTTCTCAGTCACTTAATAGAAAATAGAGTAAAAACAAGATACACTACACGTCTAGAAACGAAGTAAAAAACTATAGGACAGAAACATACATCTAGCATATCAAGACAACACAACTCCAGAAGTAGACATCTACAATGGGTTTCTTTGGAAATAAATGGTAGCAAAAATAAAAAAAAGAAAAAAAAAAAGAAAGTCAATAGGATACAGACACCAGAGGTTGAAAAGCATAAAGAAAAAAATTTGAAAAAAAAGACAAACATATTCAACACATTAAAATATACAGATATATGATAAGACAAGAAGAAATCTATTGTTTGTAGAAGAAAGGAATAGAGGATATAAAAGTAAGTCAATTGGTGAATTTATAGAGAGGCACTAAATCAGGGAATAGATACATAGAAAGAGTATATATGTACATGTGTAATATATACACACAGTCATTCATACCAAGTGGAGAAAGTTCAAGGTTGAGGAGACAGAATAATAGTTTTGCCAAAATGAGAAAGTCATGTTTTCTAGGCTTCGGGGAGAATTTATAGATGAAAACTCTGTACCTGTGATAAGTTTAGGAACTACAGTAATTGACAAGTATGGTCCAACACTTTATTTCCAGACAGATCTTCCATCATGTGCTTCCTCATACATGCTTGACTTTATCATCTGAAAGGGCCAGATATGGCACAGCCTCAATAAAGCTGCACCTGGAAGTGAAAATGACACTGGTCTGTTCCAATGCCAGTTATTCCTGCTTGGAGTCCAGAATCAATACTAGAAAAGCATTTCTTGTGCCAAGGTACCAGGTTTAATGTCCAAAATCTTGGGAACTGACAGGGCTTGAGGCAAGCTGTGTAGTGCTGAAGAGCCAGGAGCAATCTGTACAGGGCTGTATGTTTGTTTAATTAGCACTATGTCTGGGTCCTCCCTGGAAATCTTAAGTCTATCTTACATGTTTCTCCCACTCCAAACCCTCTGTATTTGCCTCAGAGCCACCCAACAATCTAGGGATTTTCCCCAAGATCTGAAGTGAAAAAAGATGCATAAAGTAATTTTCCACCATAGTCACATTTTCTAAAATGCAGATGCCAAAAATAAATTTTAAAAGTGTCTGCTCAGCATTGTTATAAAATGCAGCTGGAAATTATTCTTGGTACAGTTAGTTAATGGTCACACTGCCAAATCCATAAGGATACCTTATTTTAAAAGCTTCCACTATGATGCCCATTCCATTTAAGCTTCTAAATAGAAAAATAAAAACAAAATGAATTTACCAGTGGTTTTACATCACATATTATAACAATGATGTGGCTCCTCTGTATTAAATAAATTATTAGATACAAAATAATTTGATAAATTTTGGACTAATTAATTTGTTCAACAATATTTTGAGAGTCTCCATATATGCCAGGAACTCTGCTAGGCATTAGAGATATAAAATTGAACAACACTGAGCATGTCTTCGAGGATCTCACAATCTAGCAAGAAAGACAGCCACATAAACAATCCTAATAATGCACTGAGACCCACAGTAGAGGTATAGACAAGCTGCCATGGAAGAGACAGGAAGAAGGTAAATTAAAGCAGGTTTCATAAAAGAGTATGAGGTAAGAAGGGGTTCTTCAGGAGAACAAAGAGATAAGGGTACAGAAAAGCACAGGCAAAGACTCAGACATGAAAAGCAATCTCCTAGAAACCTAATTAGTTCATAATTACTTGATTCCCAGAGGCTTATGCGGGAATGGCAGGATCAGACTAGTAGGATTGCAAAGGCCTCTCCTTAAAGAGTCTTCTGTGTCAGCCTAATGTGTTTGGACTGTATCTTCATAGTGGGTTATTTCAGTATTTATACAGATCAGCTGACAACAATGTGGCAGAAGGGCTGGATGGAGGATAAGGCAATATTGAAGGCATGTTGATGAGGAGGAGAATCTTACACAGTACAGAGGAAAAACCAGTAATAGAGAGAATGAGGTCAAAGGGTCAGGTTTTAGAAGTCAGAGAAGTATTATCAACAGGTTCTAAAGATCTAATGGTGATGGTTGAGGGTGATAGAGTGTGGATAGGGACTGAGAAAAAGTGGAAGACTAGTAGTAAGGCCCATGTTTTGACTTGGGTGACAGGGTAAATGATATTTTTAACTGAGGAAATACAGAAAATGGAACAAGTTTGTGTAGGAAAATAATGAATAAATTTTGAACTTGTTGAGTTTACCATGCCTACAGGATATTATGGTGGAGAAATTATTAGCAATTGAATATACAGTTCCTGGACAATAAGCTCACTGCTGTGGCTCTGAAATCCTACTATTTTTGAAAGAAGAGGGAAGAGCAGGAGGGAAGGAGGAAGGAAGGAAAGATGAGAGTGAGGGAGGAATGGACGGGGTATATAGTGAAAGAAGAATGATCTAGGATGGTTTCCAAGTTTGTAAGCAGTTGGAACCTATAAATTTTCAGGAAATGTGCCTGCCCCTGTCCCCCTGCTATAGTTCACCCTTCTGCCAGCAACAATGTGATTTATATTTGGAGGTCCACCCTTTCTTCATTCCTAGTAAACATGATTCCAGTATATCATGATTTCCTCTCTCACTCCAGGAATGACACAGGATCTGGGCCTGACCAATTAAATGAAGTCATCTTATTTCAAAAATTGGCTCATGAATGATAAAAGTCAGGCCAATGAGTGAAAATGAAACATAATTAGATTTTCCTTTGAGCTATTTAAGAAGAAAACTGGAGCTTTTCCTACTAGAGTTGAACCAAGAAGAATGTAACTGGGAGCCATTCTCTAATCACAAAGGTCCTAACTGAGAATAAAGTCAACAGATAATAGAGACAAGAGAGAAACAGAAAACAATACAAAAAAACTAAACTTTGATTATATAATTTGTGCCCTATATCTAGTTTACTTGAAGTTGAACTTACCTTTAGATTATTGTCAATGATAATAAATAATTTTGATTTAAATTTAATTTTTCCTATTAAATGTACTGTTTATTAAATAATGTATTTAATATTTATTATTATTAAAATGTTAACTTTTAAATTATTATTGTCAATAATAATAAACAGGAGGGAACCACCCATGAAAAAAGGATTTCAATTAATCTCTGGAGTCATAAAGTAGATGAAGAAGGAATGATGACTGATCGGTCAGAGAGGAAGACAGAATCTACAGTTTGCATTGAAGAGAATACAGGCAAGAAAGGAACCAAGCTACACAATACTGAACTCCAGGTATTAATAGGTGCAAGATGTGAGGCTGGGAAAACTCTAGAGTCAAAAGTATTCATAGTCAGCTTTCCTCTTGCCTTATACTTAGATACGAACAGGCAAGCAAGACATTTGAGAAAAGCCCACAATATGAAAAAGAAGAAAGCATAGGAAAAAAGATTACCACAGAAAACACTAAAATTATGGGAAACAAAAAGATAACATCTAAATTCTCTTATTTGTATTTTAAGAGAGATGTAGGGATGTTGCATCTATAGAAAGAAAAACAGGTTGTTATAAAATGGAACAATCAACGAACAGGAAAAGTTCTTGGCATTGAAAATATGATTGCTAAAATAAAAAAAAATTCAAGAAAGTAAGGAAATTTAAAAAGGATATCTCACACAATATACAACAAAAAGACACTGAGATGGAAAATATGTGAGAAAAGAAGGGCCATGAAGATTCAATATAGAAGGTATAATATCTGACCAATGAGAGTACCAGAAAAAGAGAAAATTAAAAGGAGGAAATTATCAAATGACTAGTGGAAGAGGATTTCCCAGATGTCAGATTGGACACCAAGGTTTTTCCCTCGGGGAAAAATAAAAGGGGTTAAAGCAGTTTTAGGTCTGACATCCACAAATCTCTCTGCACAGAAGGAGAAAGAGCTTCTCTTCTGCCAACAACCCATCATTCTAGAATAGGACCAATATAGGTTAATAAAACCATCTCTGATCCAACCACTATGGCCAGAAGAATGCCATGTTGTGACTGGCTTTCATCTGGATTACATGTGTATCCCCGAACCATCAATGACAGAAAGAGGATTTTTGCTACTCAATAGGGAGCTGTGGAAGGGATGCAGAAGCAACCTTCAGCGTTCAATACAGCATTACTGTGACATTTCAGTACACCAAGCATAAAGACACAATCGTAAAAGTTAACAGAAGCTTCTCTTCATGTCTTTTGTCCACTTTTTAATGGGGTTCTTTGTTTTCTTCTTGCTGATTTGCTTGAGTTCTTTGTAGATTCCAGTTATTAGCCCTTTATCGGATGTATAGTTTGCAAACATTTCCTCCCATTCCCTAAGTTGCCTATTTGATCTGTTGATTATTTTCTCAGCTGTGCAAAAAGCTTTTTAATTTAATCAAGTCCATTTATTGATTTTTGTTATTCCTGTGATTGCCACTGGGGTTTTAGTCATAAATTCTTTGACTAGGCCAATAACTAGAAGAGTTTTCCTACATTTTCTTCTAGAATTCTTATGGTTTCATGCCTTACATTTAAGTCTTTTATCCATCTTGAATTAATTTTTGTGAGTAGTGAGAGATATGGATCCTGTTTCATTCTTCTGTGTGTCGCTATCCAATTTTTCCAGCACCATTTATTGAATAGGGCTTCTTTTCCCCAGTGTGTATTATTGTCTGCTTTGTCAAAGATCAGTTGGCTGTATGAGGATGGTTTATATCTAGGTTCTCTGTTCTACTCCACTGGTCTATGTCTCTATTTTTGTGCCAATTACATGCTGCTTTGGTTACTACAGCTTTGTAGTATAGTTTGAAGTCTGGTAATGTGATGCCTCCAGATTTGTTCTTTTTGCTTAAGATTGATTTGGCTATTTGGCCTCTTTTTTAATTTCAAATGAAGTGGACATTTATTTTTTCTAGGTCTGAGCAATATGACTGGTATTCTGATGGGGATTACACTGAATCTGTAAATCACTTTGGGCAGTATGGACATTTTAACAATATTGATTCTACCAATCCATGAGCATGATATGTTTTTCCATTTGTTTGTGTCATCTGCGATTTCTTTCCTCAATGCTTTCATAGTTCTCTTTGCAGAGATCTTTCACCTTCTTGGGTAAGCATATTCCTAAGTATTTTATTTTCTTTGTAGCTATTGTGAATGGTATTGAGTCTTTGATTTGACTCTCAGCTTGACTGTTATTGGTGCATAGGAATGCTACTGATTTGTGTACAATGGCCAATAAACATATGAAAAAATGCTCAACATCACCAATCATCAGCGAAATGCAAATTAAAACCATAATGAGGTATCACCTTACTGCTGCTAGAATGGCTTTTATTAAAAAGTCCAGGCCGGGCGCTGTGGCTCACGCCTGTGATCCTAGCTCTCTGGGAGGCCGAGACGGGCGGATTGTTTGAGCTCAGGAGTTCGAAACCAGCCTGAGCAAGAGTGAGACCTCATCTCTACTAAAATTAGAAAGAAATTAATTGGACAACTAAAAATATATAGAAAAAATTAGCCGGGCATGGTGGTGCATGCCTGTAGTCCCAGCTACTCGGGAGGCTGAGGCAGGAGGATCACTTGAGCCCAGGAGTTTGAGGTTGCTGTGAGCTAGGATGATGCCACGACACTCTAGCCCGGGCAACACAGTGGTGAGACTCTGTCTCAAAAAAAAAAAAAAAAAAAAAGTCCCAAAACACAGCATCACAATAGATGCTGGTGTGGATGTGGTGGGACTGCAAATTAGTAGAACTTCTATGGAAAATAGTATGGAGATTCCTCAAAGAACTAAAAGTAGACCTACCATTCAATCCAGCAATCCCACTACTGGGTATTTACCCAAAGAAAAAGAAGTCATTTTAACAAAAAGACACCTATACTCAAATGTTTATTGCAGCATAATTGCAAAGATGTGGAATCACCCCAAGTGTCCATCAATTCATGAGTGGATGGTATAT
Source organism: Propithecus coquereli (assembly GCF_000956105.1). NCBI lineage: Eukaryota > Metazoa > Chordata > Mammalia > Primates > Indriidae > Propithecus > Propithecus coquereli. The sequence continues at coordinate 6,909,323 of NW_012148618.1, forward strand.
GTATACCATGGAATACTACTCAGCCATAAAAAAGGACGAATTAATGTCTTTTGCAACAATTTTGATGAACTGGAGACCATTATCCTAAGTGAAGTATGTAAAGAATAGAAAAACAAACACCACATGTACTCACTATTAAACTGGAACTAATCGTTGAGCACACATGTGCACAGAGGGAAGTAAAACTCAGTGGAAATCAAACAGAGGGGAGGAGGGAGGAAGGGATGGGCGAAAACCTACCTAATGGGTACAATGAACACTATCTGGGTGATGGGCACACTTTATAGCCCTGACTCAAACATTACAAAAGTGATTCGTGTAACCAAAAATATTTGTACCCCTATAATATTTTGAAATAAAAAAGAAAAAAATTTAATGAAATAATGGGGAAAAAAAGAAGGACACGGAGGAAAAGAAATTCACCTAAAGAGGAACAAAAATCACATCAGCATCAGCAAAAGGCTGGAGGACCATGGAGCAATATTTTCAACGATTTGAGGAAAAATGACCTTCAGTGTAAAATTTTAAATTCAACCAATATCAATAAAATGTATGGACAGAATAAGAGCACTTTCAAAATGTAAGAATTTAAAAGTACTCTCTCTAAGACAGTTTGTTAAAAGTGGATTCCACTGAAAGGAGAGAATAAACCAAGAAAGAGGAAGACTAAATTAGATTCATTAAAAGTAGCTCTAATTCAGTAAAGAAATAAAGAATATGTTGATCCTTAAAAATATTTTCTATATAGATATGGTACTTATAAGTATCTTTCAGTAAGTAGTACATTGACTATGTGACTTAAAAAGAAAACACGCATTTTAAAATCACTACGTTTTCAGGGAACAAATACAGGTATCTACTAAACTAATTAAACTAATTGAGAACTAAAATTCATTTCAATATTACAGAAATTCTAAAGAATAAAAGAAAGCTCAGTCACATGAAAATCAGGTACTTTGCAAACAGCTTGAGATATTTATCTCTAGTTGTCATAGTCACCTCCTAATCTATAAGACATAGAGGCTTATTATATTTCTGTAAGTTTTCATGACTTTTACAAAAGGAAACTTATAATTCTGTATGTTCTTCCAAGTCTTTCCTATTTCTTTTCCACAATTAGTAAACTGAACTCTTTGCAAATAGGAACACCTACTCAAAAATTAGTTCTAATATTTGGGGAGGAGAAGCTACAAAAACAAAAGACTAAGTTACCTGCGAAAATCACAAAACTGCAATCTGTTATAAATAAATGTTTTAAATGAAAATAAATCTAAGTGCTTTCAATACTCCATTAATATCCAAAGGATTAAAAAATGCAGTTCTTTTTCTTAGAGCAAGTGAAGACTATTTAAAAAATTACAGCTCTTCTAGATTCGTTTTTTTCCATAATTACTCAATTATTCATTAAAATATGTAAGACCTCCATTGGAATCTTTGTAGCATGTTTCATAAATGGATTTAACTATAAAAGCCTAGTTATACAATCTCTTCCATAAAAGCACTATATTTCTGATATTTATATGCTTAGAATATCCTATATTAAAATTAATATTTCTACACAGGAAAAGAAGGAACTACTTAGCCCCAGATAACTTTATAACATCTCTTTCAACTATAGTTATAATTATCATGTATGAACTTCCAAAGTAGAAGTTGTCAAGATTTAACATTAGCATTAATTTATGTCATAACTGACGGTTACTATAAAGATAATGGCAAACCATCCATTTCTCCCAAGACAGCATGGATCGAAAGGGAAATTTCTTCTTAATTACTACTAATCTGTCCATTTTTAATTAAATTGATTAGTAATTTATTATCTTTCCCTTTCTTGCAAGACTATCATTATCACAGAGCTTCTCCAAAGTTATCAAGTTTGTGATTTTTAAAGCAACCCAATTACTTCTAGTGTGAATCTCACCATTTTGTAATATTGGTTTATATTAAAAACTTACTGTCCAATTTCTTTGTAATCTAAAAAAGAAATTTTGAAAATGCAGGATTTGCACTCAGTATTTCACACCTCAAAGTGAACACTGTCAAGATCATAACCGTACTTTTATGGAGAGACAACCATTAAAAGTGAAACTCTTTTAAGCCTTTCCCTTGCTTGATAATCAAAATATTTATTAGCATGTATCTTCTCAGAGAAAGAAACCAGGTTCCTGTGATCTCCTTTGAAAAATATCTACTTTTTATGTTATATATAACTAAACAGTAAATTATGGAACTACTCTAAGGGCTTTTTGTACAGGTTTCTTTTTAAAATAAAAATGAAATGTTTCCATATACAAAATAGGAACTATTTTAATCAAGCAAGTTTTAAAAGAATTTAAGTGCTTTATATATTTTTGAATCAAATCCTTAATATTAAGCTTTGATCTGTACCAAAATTAAAGTACAGCACTGAAGCAATATTTGAGACTAGAAATTTTTATGACACAACTTTTGAAAAAGCTGAACTTCTTTAAAGAGTGAAAAAATAAAATGCAATGTCCCTTCAGAGAGGAAGAGACAGACATCTTCCCACTTTTCCTTGTGCACAAATGTTAAGACATCCAGGAAATATTGGTTTAAAATCCTTGTTTCATCAGATACACCTTAGGTGTGAATTGACGGTAGCTGACTGGATAAAACTTCATACTGAAGACGAAGAGTATTCAAATAATTGACTGTCAATAACAATGAAGAGATAATTGTTCAATAAAAAATCATTTCTATTAATTAAAATTTACTAATTATAGTACCAATTTGATATATGAGTCCCCCACTTTCTCTCCTAAATTTTCTGTCTAGAAAAATAAACAATGAGTGCATAATGGCTGCCAAACTCTTGAATACAGTTACTTAAGTATTTAATTCATACCTCTTCCATCAGATTTAAGCAAGGCTCACTTAGTTTCTCACTTTCTTTAGATCTACTTAATTTTCAAAGTAGTAGAAAGGTCTTACTTGACCACCATACATAGCACCATGCCCATGGCCACCCCCTGCCATCATGTGTTATTCACCTTGACTCTGCTTCATTCTTTCACTTAGTACTCTTTATCATCAAGCATGTTATTTATGTTTATTATCTGTCCTCTTCCAATAGAAAGTGAGCTCCATTAGAATAGACCTTTGTCTCATTTGTTCATAGCCCTATCCCCAGTGCCTAGCAGCGTGTGCCAAACACATAGTAAGCATGTATTTGTTAAAAAAGTATTTTTTAAAAAAATGACAGAATGGCCATCAGCTCCAATATCCCAAGGAAAAGAAAACTCAGTTTAATATCACTTGATAATCCTGGATGCCAAAACATAATGAAAGTCTTATTTTTAAATACCATTTAAAATGAAGAAATGCTAATAGTTTTAGGGTTTTCCTACCCCAAAGGACAAAATATCCTTTTAAAGAATAGTTGGGCTACTAACAGACGTAAATTATCTATTACTAAATAACTCAGTAATTTACTAAATTACACACTCATTCAATATATATAATAGGTTACTCTGCATACCTTAACAAGTTTCAAAAGCTCATAGAGATCTTCAACCTCATCACCTTCACATTTGGTGTACACTCGTCCTATATCCAAGCTCCTTCCTCTTATGGTTCGGCGATAGAGGGGAAGAGCCATCGCTTCTGCATACAAGTCAATGGCATGATGACCCACTGTCTGATACATGTAGCTATCCAGCTCATCAGACCCCACTGCAACAATTAAAGTGGAAATATCAGTAAAACACAATGAAAAAGAAAGTGGATTTCAAAGCCCATCTAGGTTTTACTGCTTGAAGAGTAGTCGATGTTGAACTTAAAAGCTTACTATACTATTAATACATTTCTCTGCATTTATGTAATGAAATAAAATATAAGAATTGCACATTATTTGTAGCTGCATCTAGTTCATATCAGCTCTAATCATCTATATTGACAATTACAAAATACAGTTATATATAAATTTTTAAAAACATTTAAAGAGCAGAGTAATATATCCAATATATTTTGATTGTTCAATTAAAGAATTTTATTACGTAATTTTTTTTTCAAATTATTCAAGGTTATTCATGAAGTCATCTAGACTTGCAGGAAAAAATCTTTCTTAATTAAACATCTACATAGTTAATACATGACAAATATTTGTAAGAAAAATATCTAGATGCTTTGATACATTTTATATTCAGCACTTCAACAAATATATGAACATATAAATTCAATAATGGTAGAGCAGTTACAAATGTGTATAGAAAGAAAACTTATCATTGGTTGTAACAAGATTTCACAAATATCAATATGGGTAAAATATTCAAAACAGATGAGTCACATACCTTTTGGTGATATAAATCAACTTAGAAATATATTGAAATATATTTTTTGAACTCATAATTTTACTTTTTAGAAAAAGAATCATGAATATACACAAAGATTATTTGCAGATATTCATCACATTATTTATAATGATTAAAAATTAAAGTATATTCATATAATAGAATATTATGCAGCCCTTAATATTATTTTGAAGAAGAGCATTTCCTAAAGTATGTTCTTATATGACGGGAATACAAATCCCATAAGATATTAACAGGTATGGGATGAAAAAACAACTCCATGTCAACTAAGTTTATAAAACATGGGGATAAACAATGTTAAATGGGTGTCTTTGCTGCAGTTTTTCCTAGGCTAATATGCTTTTAGGTACTCAAACAAGGGGAGAGAGTAAGAACTACTTCTCAAACTTATCTATCCACAGGACACTTACATTTCGTGTGGGTATTTGTGTTCCAAAGAAAACATATGGGAAATTCGATTGTAGAATAATATTTAGTGACATGGAAAATGTTCATATTATGTTATTTTTGAAAAAGTACACAAAATAATTTGACATATACCTATGTGTGTATGTATGTATATATGCCAAACAGGTCCAAGCTTTCCACTGAATGTGAAAATATCCTATCAAAAGGAATGAAAAATGATAGTACAAATGCCCTTTCAACAATCAAAACCATCAACATATGCCACCCCATTTTATCTCATCAGGTTTCTGAATCCACAAACAGATTGGCTTCCTTCAGAATGGTACTCACATTATTATTATAAATCTCTCTACCCTTGGTCCCCACAGGAAGGAAGTAGACATATAGCCGTTACCTAAAAACCATCAGCCTTCTCTCATCTCAAAGTTTGACAAGATCTTTAAGTGTATTAGCTTTAAAGGATACTGATACAATCTAAGCAATATATTTAAAGAAATTTGGGCTTCTTAGCAAGAAACATCCTGATGTTAGCATAATAATTATTAATAAAACACTTTACTGGCTTCAAAAACCTAGAAGATAATTTTCCTTTAAGGCTCCATTCAGTCCTAACCACAATGTAACTTTTATTAATGGAAGCTACATAGTAACAATGGTGTGAGATCAAATAAAACCAAAAGGCTCCACTGTTGCCTGAAGCACCTCAATTAACATGCCACAAAAGTTCCTATTACAAATTAAAACAGATGGTTTTGTGGATTTTATGGCATGCTCACATTATCCCCATTGATGGGAATAATTTCCTTTCCAGACTACCCATTGAAAATTTAGTGTCCCAAATTCACTCTAACCAACTTTGGTCTACATTGGAGTCATCTCTACCAGTCATTCCCCGCTAACTTTCCTTTTACAGTATGTTTAGGGGGAAAAGACATCACTCAATCAATCATTCATTAATCCCCAACTTCCTGTTGATTTTAAATCAAGATTAGCTAAATCTTTCAATCTACCAACTCACAGCTATCTATTCTCTTCTACAACAATCACTATAGTTTCAGCTGCTTTTTTCTCCACGTTTTATTTCATAATATTCTATTTCTATTTACTATTACATTTTTTTCCCACTAAAAATATTCTAAATAAATGTCTCCATTCCACTGAGAAGTATAATTTAAAGATACACTTTGCTTGTCATTTTACCACCCTGCTGGTGAACCAAGAAGACAAGGAAAAGTATATATTAATGATTCCATACAAGGTAAGTATAATTAACTATTATTATACTTCAGTAGGAAAGCTGAAGATGAGATAGAAACTCCAGGGAGGGAAATTATAATATAGCATATAGGCATTATATATTATATAAACATCTGCTTTTTAAATACCCAAGATTTCTCAAGATAGAAAGCTTAAAAGTCCCACTTGCCTGACTGGCCACAGGGAATAAGGGAGTTTCTTTCCTGTGGTGAGCCTGAAAGGAGATTCTGCTTCTTCTTTTATAATATAGAAGTTACAATACAGTTCCCACTCACCCTTAAAGAGTTTTCCAGACCCAGTGGTGGCTCACACCTGTAACCCTAGCACTCTGGGAGGCCGAGACAGGAGGATGGCTTGACGTCAGGAGTTCGAGACCAGCCTGAGCGAGAGTGAGATCCTATTTCTACCAAAAATCAAAAAAAATTAACCTCTACCAAAAATAGAAAAATTATCTGGGTGTGGTTGCTCTCGCCTGTAGTCCCAGCTACTTGGGAGGCAGAGGCAGGAGGATTGCTTGAGCTCAGGAGTTTGAGGTTGCGGCGAGTTGTGATGGCACCACTGCGCTTTACCCTGGGTGACAGAGTGAGACTCTGTCTCAAAAAAAAAAAAGAGTTTTCCATTTCTTATTTAAAGCCAGAACTAGAAGATCATTTAAAAAAAACTCTTCCCTTCTGAAAAAACAGTTATTACTCATCATCAGAATCGCAGCACAAAATCCTAGCATGTTCATTTACCCCTGTGCCTCTACAGGACCTGTTTCTTTTCTCTCTATAACATACTTCTAACCTCTATCTTTCCACATCACTTCCAGCATTACTTGGCTCTTAATTATAAAAGGAAAGAAAATTCAAATATCTGACTGAAATCACTGCTCACTACTCCAGGGCTAATTCAAGTTAGTTCATTACACATCTGTCTACCAATAAACCTTGAGTGAACTCCTACCAGAGGCATAGAGCTGCCCCAAGTACTGAGGAGCAATTAAAGGAAGACAGAAGATATGATTTCTCCTTTCAAGAAGCCTATAATCCATCTATTTGGGGACATAAAACAAACATAAAATGAATAGAAAACAATTTTAAAATGCTACACAACTAAAAATACAGTAGACTGGTACCCTTGAGGAAGGAATGAAGGAAGAAAAGAAACAAGGAAGGAAGGAAGGGAGGGAAGAGAGAGAAGTGCTGCTAGATTCCAATTCAACTTAATTTATAGGATGCATGTTCATATGAGGAACTATGATTAATGTTTTCACATATACTACTCATTTAATTCATTTTAAAATCATAGTAGTGCAAAAGCATGGAGCCTGGAAAGAAGTAAAGGAGATGATAAAAAGATCTTTCCAGAAGGTTCACGTGTGAAGGAGTAATACATAAAGTTAGGACAAGTGCTAATCTTTGTTCTCTCTTACATTTCAGCAGTTAATATCTACAGTTTTATAGGTATAAAAAAAGAGCATAAAAAGCAAATTGGTGAAAAAAATATATATCTGTTCTAATTGGGGAATTTCATTAGGGGAAAAAAATGAAAAAAGTACTCAAAGTGAAGTCTGTGGATTATATGTGGATGCCCTTGTCACCACAGAGATAGAAAAGTAGCAATGTATTGCTTTGTGCTTCTCACAAGTCTCACATTTTTGGCTTACATCTAGGATAAGTGAACTGCATCCTTTTAATAATAAAATTCATATATCATTTATCAATATATTAATGTGTCTTACTTCCCAAGCTCCTTGAGGCATGAGACTGTATCTTATCTACCTCAATATTGTCTACAACACTTGGAGATATGGTGTGATGGAATGGCAGCTCCAAAGTAAGAGGATTCAAGTCTCAACTCTGCAAGTTTGTGCTAGCTGTTTCACTTCGGACATACATAAGAACTCTGACCTTCGGTATCCCTGTCTATTAAAAGTAAGATTAATAATACCTTTCTTTGAGTTGTTATGAAGTTAAAAGATATGTTAAGTAAAAACAATGCTAACTTCTATAAAGAAGATAGCATCTAATAGGTACTAAATATATATTGGTTCTTTTTTTTTGTCTTTGCATACTGCATATAATAGAATATAATTATTTAATATGAAGTTGGAGTTTCAGTCATGTGGGCAACTTCCCAATAAAGGCATACACTTACCTTGGTTTTCAGCTGGTCTTAGATTTGCTAAAGCAACAATCTGATGCCCAGCAGCAATGCACTGCATCATATTATAACAGCTGTCCTTTCCACCACTAAAAAATAAATTGATAGATAGAAAGATAAATATCAGGCCAGTGACTATTATTCAACATAGAATCACTAGATATCAAAATAAAACACATTATTTAGTCAGCTTTTCAGAATATATGAGGACTGTTTCACAATTAGAATGCAAAAAAATCAGGCTGGATGTGATGGCATGTGTCTATAGCCCTAGCTACTGGGGAAGCTGAGGCAGGGGCATCACTTGAGCCCAGGAGTTAGAGGTTACAGTTAGCTATGATTGCAGGACTGCACTCCAGCCTGGATGACAGAGTGAGATTCTGTCTCTTAAAAAATAAAAATAAAAATAAAAATAAAAAAATTAAATTCTAAATCGTAAGAAAACTGAGTAAATAAATCTGAATGTCTCAGTTTGCTACTCATAAGAGCTTAAGAAATGATATGCCATTATAACAAAGAACAATTCTAATAAACTCTTTGGTTTGTGACAGTGGCTTTACTTAACATACAAAGTGCTTTGCAAATAAAAAATGATTTAAATTTATATCTCAGCTAAATACTTATTATATATGCTCCATAGATGAAATTTTTTTTTTTTATGAAAAAGTAGAAAAACATCCATTCCACTAGAAGAAATCTAACAACTGCCTACCATCAGCAATTAAAGGATCAAATTAAAGATTTGAGTTCCAACCTAATGAAAAAGTTTGACATGCTTGGGGGTTTCCAATACTGTAGAGATAAAAAGCAAAATGTTGAATTACACTGATGAAGTTAAATATCAGTACGATCAGCAATCACCATATATACCTTACATACACACACACACATATACACATATATATACACATCATATATATATGATGGCCTATATATATACGATGGCAGCAGAATAAGGCTTGGGCTGTAAATCTAGTAACATACTGAAAGGAACTTCTAAATTTTGATTCCAAATCTACCTAAGGCAGAAGCATATCACTTAGTCAAGGCAAGTGGCACCTCATCCATAATAAGGTTGAGTGGCAATCTATATGCTATTTTGGTTTAATATTCTACTGCTTCCCACTATACATCTTTCTCTTCTCATTTATTAATATCATTGCCTATTTCTTGTCTCCTTTTTTATTTTTCTTCCTGTTTCCTTTTTTTCTGATCTTTGCTTAAAATCTGCAAATGTAACCCCAGGCAATGTTTAGTTTAGACCTACTCATAGCCCAAGAAACTAAAAGAAGCTGATGACCCCATAAACTGGACCTTTTGCCTTTTATTTTAGTTCTCCACATTCACCTGCCTTTATCACCCTCCCATCAGTTAACAACTCTCATTCCAGAACTTCTCAAGGGAAAGGAGAGTGCAAGCGGCAAAGTGAATTATAAAAAAGCCCATGCTCCCTCTCTCTTCAGATCTGATATTCTTCTAAGTATCTTTCACAACTTCCCCTATTGAACCTCACTACTCTACTTTCCCAGAACAAAAAGATTTGACTAATTCTTTTGAATATTAAACATTGAAAGGCATGCATCCAAGATCAGAACTTATCTTTACAGTTCATTTTAAAATATGCCAATATTTCAAATATGGTTTTAAAGTAGTATTTCCCAAATTGTGTTTTGTGGAACACTAGTGTCCAACAAAATGTTAACCAACTACTTCAAGGACAAAAGGTTTCCAAAGTCAAACAAGCTTAGGAAATGCTGAGTACCTTACTCTCCTCTTAGAACTCCACTGAGTACATAAGTATATGTTAGGTGAGAGGTCCTACAGAAGATGAGAGTTTTAGTTCCCAACTCTGGGATACTAAGTTATTCAATGTGCTTGAGCTTACACACTTCATTATAAAATTAGAGAATGGCCTGCCTAGATAATCCTCAAGGTGTCATTCAACTATAAAATTCAATGACTCACTCGTTTATTTATTAGGAAAACAATGTTCTTATGGTTTAAAGATATGTAAGAACCTCGGTTTCACTTGTTCCTTAAAACACACATATCCCATCTCTCATTGTTGTAGACACACAAATAGCAAATACATTCACTGTGCTCAGGTTTAAATGCTCATTATACACACACACATATATATATATATATAAAATACATGGTTATATATAATACATAATATATACACATATATATATATCACAAGCACATATATATATTATGTTTCATATAGCTTATCTCCTAACATTTATACAGCTCTTACAGTTTAGCAAGAATTTTCCAACATTGCCTTTTTTAGTAAATTACTTTTTTATTATAAAAGTAGTATATGCACATTATAGAGTATTTCATGTAATGGACTGCACCAATCTTCTTTTTCTCCTCCCCTCCTACACTTCTAAATCTTCAGATAGCGTGCATTACTTCAATCGTTAAACTTTTGGCAAACTGAATGTGGATGTGAATTACTCATTTCCTGGGCTACTTCTAATTCTTATCTATCTAGACTAAATGAAAACCACAATGGTTAAAGCTTAATCATTCACTTTACAGAGGAAATTTACTGAATAACAATAATTACTGTGACATTATGGTCCAGTTTCCTAAAAATGGCATTGAAGTAGAAGAAAATGGAATGTTCCGGACACTGCAGAAGGGTTTGGAATGTCATAGCAATAATCCTTAATAGATTAATACTGTCAGCCAGTATCAATTACCGAGGGTATTGAATTAAAACGTTTATGGAATCTTCAATGGGCTTACAAAAGTAAACGCATCGTTGCAGTGTATCTCGGACACTCTACACGGTTCCATGTATCATTAAACAGATATTTAAGTAGTCTAAAGTACCTTTTTAACGTTGTTAGCGTTCCCTTCCCTTTTGCCTTAGTTTCTAGATTGAGTATGAAAACATTTAAGCTGGCCTGTTTTGGGCTTGTCAGTCACAGCACTTATTTAGACACCTAAATAGGACTGGGTTACCACAGATTTCAAACTCCTTTTGGAATAAGAAGTATTTTATCAAAAGGTCACTCTAAAGCAATGAGGAGAGTCCGAAGCAACAGCAACTAGATCTAGCATAAGATTAGTACAATTCCGTCTCCACTACGAGGTAAGAGATTTCCTCTCTGTACTTTAGTTCTAAAGCAGAAACACGGATGCCATAAGCAATCCACATCAGTCTTGCCGAGCCACACACGCGGGACGGAAGATGAGAGAGGGGTGGCCTTCTGAGGAGCGGGCGGGACCAGTAACAGCTAGGGAGGAAGGCAGGACACCCAGGACCCAGCTGACTGAAGGGAACTACACAACAAGACGGAGAACGCAAGGAGAAAGGGCCGAGGGTTATTAACTGAGTAAGTAGAGTCACGGAGTGGCTCTCAAACTTCATGCCCCATTAGAGCTTTTAACAAATGCGAGGCCAGGCCGCACCGGAGTAATTAAACCAACTCCTCTGTCAGTGGGACCCAGATGTCAGTACTTTTTGAAGTTCCCCAAGTGAATCCAATGTGAATCCAAATTTGAAGGCCGGAAGACCAGAAAAGCCGCGACTGACAGAGAAGAGGAGGAGGAGCGCAAGCCCAGGACCAGGAGACAAGCGGACCGGGCAATAGCGTGAAGGCTCCGCCTCTTCCTGTGGCTCTGAGGAGCTGCCGGGCCCCCAACTCTCGGCTCCGGCAGAGACATTCTCCTTTTCGGCGCCAGCGGCTGCAGGAAGGGACGAGAGGCTGGCCGGGAAGGAGGGAGGTGGCTCCGGCGCCCAGTTACCTTATCAGAGCCGCGACCCTCATGCTGGGCGCAGTGCGCGTGCGTGCGGCGGGCGCGGGCGGGAGCCAGGAGGTCGTCGCTGCCGCCGCCGCTCGCGTGACGCGCCGGAGGGCCTTGCCTGGGTGTTCGCTCCGCCGCCTGTCCGCGGAGTGTGCTGTGGCCCCTGTGGCTTCCTGCGGGTCGCCTGGGCGCAGAGGCTACGACACATTGGTGCCTTGCCCCTGTGGCAGGGACATCCGGGCCCAGAAAAGAATGATGTTTAGGCACGGCCTAACCACCTAAGTGAGGGCACTGAAGCTGCCGGGGGAAGGGCAAGGCCCCCGTCACAGAGCCCGGTCCCGGTGGCGCTGGATTTGTTTTGGTAAGAGGAGGCTCAAAGTCACATAAACTGCAAATTGACGCACTTGTGGATGTGCAAAGGGAGAGGAAGGTTGCCCTGCCTCCCTCGCCCATCCCAAGAAACTAACTGTACACTTTAGCTTTTTAATTTATACCTCTGTCCTTCAAACCCGTGAGCCCCTCAGAGGCTGTGATAATTTTTAAATCTGGGGCTGACCTCATGACCTCCAGGCCTTTTGTGGTTTGCGCCCTCTGTCAAATACAGAAGCTGGGAGGCCTATTAAGGTTCATAACCAAAGAGCAGTGATCTTGGAGAAGGAAAACCTAGCTTCTAAGTTCATTCACCAAGTATTTTTTGAGTGCCTTTCATGTACCAAACACTGTTTTAGGATCTTGGGATACAACCATGAATAAAAACAAAGACCACTCCCTTCATGGAGCTTAAATGGGGATGGGGAATGCAGACAATATACAGTTTAAAAATTATGTAGTATATTAAAGAGTGAGAAGTGCTGTGGAAAAAGAAAAAAGATCAAGGGGCATCAGGAGAGGTGGAGGGGAAAATTGCAGAATTAAATAGTGTCAATATAGGCCTTATTGACAAGGTGAAGGTTGAGCCGACTTGAGGAGAATTAGCTGAGTATACAACTGAGGGTGTGCTCCAGGCAGAAGAAGAAACTAATCTACAGCTCTGAGTGCTTTGTGTGTTTGTGGAAGATCAAGGAGGATCAACTTAGCTGCAGCAGAGTAAGTAAGGCAGAGAGTAGTGGGAGATGAGGTTAAGGTGATGGAAGAAGGGGGAAGTCATTTAGGGTCTTGTAGGTCATACAGGCTTTTGAACAGAGGTGTGACTTAAAGGATTACAATGTGCAGTGTTGAGAATGCATCTATTAGGAAGCTACTGCAATAAACCAAGAGAGAGAATGGATCCTAGAACCAGGATGATGAATTTGGTGAGAATTAAGAGGATTCCAGCTCTATAGAGCCAATAGAATTGGATAGTTTAGATATGAGATGTGAGAGAAAGGAAGCCATGAGGGATGATGCCTCTGTCATGAATTAAATAAGTTAATATACGTAAGGGACTTAAAATGATACAGGGTACATAGTAAACATTCAATTTTATTATACTATAATCTCATTAGCTTTAATACTCAGTATGGGTGGCTAGCACAGTGACAGTCTACATATCAGTTTCAGCATCTGTAATCACAGTTTTAAAATTCTTCAATTATGAATATTTACCAAATAAGTCAAGTATTTAAGAAATTTGTGGTCTAGTTAGGAAGATAAATACATTAAACAAACATTCATGATACAGGAGAACGTATTTTGAAAATAACAGCTTATGTAATGCACATGGCAAGGGTCCCATAATTCAAACCCACAGGGTAAAAGCTAGAATAAGGATGGGACTTGAAAGATGAGCAGAATTGAACAGGAGGAGTAGGTGGACCTGCTAAACAAAGGCAGCCAGACAGGAATGAATGTGGTGTGTTTAAAAGCAGTGGGGAGACTAAACTGACAATTTGGGAGGGTATGTTGGAAAGAGGAGAAAATAAGTTGGAGGAATAGGAGGATGAGGCCAGGTTATCCAGGTCATGGAAACCCAAAATGCAGAATTTCAACACCGGACGAGTTACTCTGGCTTTTTACCATCATTTTTCAGGAGATTGTGTGAATTAGCAGTAATTAACATGGTAAATGACTCTGATAAAACAGATACTCCCAAAGATGCCTCTTATGTTTTCCGCTAATGGATATCTTTCCCTTGCCAATTCCCAAGAGATATAGGGAGAAGAGGTTCTAAGGTTATATTCCTAAAACTATATCCTTAGGGTTGTGATATTTTTGTTTCTCTCCAGTAACTGGGCTCTGTAAGCTTCATTTTAAGACATCCTCAACAAACAAGTTTATTACAGTGTATATATCCTGGGGTTAAACTGTATATTAGAAAATATGTTGAGGCCATTCCCCAAGGTCACCCGGTTTATAGCTTGATAATATTGCTCTCTCCCTCTGGATTCATCCTAGCACCTTTGTATTAAGTATCTCTCCTCCAGGTCCTTGTTACCCCCTGTGAAAAAACTTCTCTCAGTACCTATTCCCTCTTTTTAAAAGCTGTCTACCTGAATTCTGTCAATTGATGAATTTTTCTGGTTGCCTGATGTAACACTGCTATATGTGTTGTCTCCTCTTAAAAACTTTTGTATTTCCTCACATCAGTGCCTTTCTCTCAGAATTACCATGCAAGGCTTTGTGCTTGAATGTACCATCAAAGCCACCATAAAACTTGAAGTTAACATGCATTAGATTGGTCTTGACCTAGCCATCAGAGTTATTGTTAGATGCGTACATATTTTTGGAGGAGTTTCTCAAGAATGAGGGGACTTCAAAAAGTTCATGGAAAATAGAATTTAAAGATAAAAATAAAAAATATAAACTATCTCTCAACATAGGCTTCGTCAAGGTCAAGATGCATTTTTGTAAGTGATAATACCAGTTATTTAGTCCATCCCTAAAAAACTAAGGGTCCTGGGAATTTAACCATGTCAATGCACTCTTTTTTACCTTATTAGATGAATTAAAATGAGTGCCTTTTAAAGATTTTTTTAAGACTAGAAAACAAAAAAAAGTCAGAAGAAACCAAATCAGGACTGTGAGGTAGATGCCTAATGATTTCCCATTAAAACTCTCAAGATATTGCCCTTGTTTGATGAGGAATGATCAGGAGCATTGTTGTGGTGGTGAAGGACTCTCTGGTGAAGATTTCCTGAGCATTTTTCTACTAAAGCTTTAGCTAACTTTCTCAAAACATTTTCATAATAAGCAAGTGTTACTGTTCTTTTGGCCCTTCAGAAAGTCAACAAGCAAAATGCCCTGAGCAGCCCAAAGAAAAAAATTTTTTTTGCTTTTGACCAATCCACTTTTGCTTTGGCTATACCACTTCCATCTTTTGGTAACCATTGCTTTGGTTGTGTTTTGTCTTTAGGATAATACTGGTAAAGCCATGTTTCATCTTCTGTTGCAGTTCTTCCAAGAAATGTTTCAGGATCTTGATCACTCTTGTTCAAAATTTTCATTGAATGCCCTGCTCTTGTTTGCAGGTGATCTGGGCACAACAGTTTTGGCACCGTGGAGTGGAAAGTTTGCTGAACTTTAATTTTTCAGTCAGAATTGTGTAAGCTGAACCAATTGAGATGTCTATAGTGTTGGATATTGTTTCTGCAGTTAATCATTGGTACTTTTCAATAGGGCATGGACGAGATGAATTTTTTTCCTTACAAATTGATGTGGATGGTCTGCTGCTTCAGGCTTCATCTTCAACATTGTCTCATCCCTTCTTAAAATGAGTTATTCATTTGTAAATTGATGATTTCTTTTGGCCATTGTGCCCATAAACTTTTTGTAAAACATCAATGATTTCACCATTCTTCCACCCAAGCTTCACCATAAATTTAATCTTTGTTCTTGCTTCAATTTTAGCGGGATTCATATTGCTTTGATAGGGGCTCTTTCCAAACTGATGTCTTATCTTTATTAGGGCCTCAGCTAGATCCTGTTCAGACATGTTATAAAAAGTTAGTACAAGTTTATTTTGGTGCAAAAATTTTTTGAGACCTTGTGTAGTTTTTTTATAATATGTATTTTCTATGCAATTTTTGAAGACCCCTCATAGCTGACTGAACAAAACCATAGCAATTCTTTAGTCCTGAAAAAGGTCTGTTAGA
Source organism: Propithecus coquereli (assembly GCF_000956105.1). Taxonomy (NCBI): domain Eukaryota; kingdom Metazoa; phylum Chordata; class Mammalia; order Primates; family Indriidae; genus Propithecus; species Propithecus coquereli. The sequence continues at coordinate 6,925,299 of NW_012148618.1, forward strand.
AACTAAAGGTTAAGGTATGTTACAACTTTTCCCATGTGCATCTTTCTTAAATCATTCTAATCACCTGTGGCTGTCATTTTCTTTTGCTGAAATTTGGAAATAACACCCAGTGTGTTTGTTACAAGTTTCTGAGAAGCAGGTGCTAAAGCAGCATTCGATGTGCAAGAGATTGATTAGAGAAAATGCCTATGAAGGATAAACAGAGAAGGAGGAGAAGGCAAGAAGACTCCGATTGGAATGCAGGCTAAAACATGAAAAAGCAGAAAAGGAAGGAAGTGTGAGTAGAAAGAGTCCCAGTTTACAGTGCAGTTCTGAGAGTCCCAGCCAGATCAATGAGGAGTCCTAAGCCAAAGTTATCCTGCCCAAATTGGACAGGAATGGTGCAGTTCTAGTATCTTTGCTGTGCTTAGTCATTGTCTGAGAGCAAAAAAGCTTAGTCTGGTGTAAACTTAGTGGTGCATCCAAAAGTACAGCAGCTGGAGACTATAAATCAGTTCATAATAGCATTCATGGTGTAGCTTCTCCATGATTTCTGTAAATGCCTCTTCCTAAGGCTAAGCTTAGAAAAGGAAGGTTAACAGGATGAACTATGGTCCCTGTCATTGCAGTTGGTCTTGGAATACACTGGTATTTATCCTGTCTGCACTATCCACTCTGTATTTCTCTCATTCTTGGTTATTATTTCAGTAGATATTGTCAAGTTACATGGTGCTATGACCTAAACATTCATTCCTAAGGGGTCTTAGGCCTTGGTCATCATACTTTTCTCAGTCGGAGGTTGCTATCTGTGTCCATTCACAGTTAAAACTGGGTAAGGGATTACCAAGGGTCACCCAAGTGGATCACCTGGGTTCCATGTGTACTTCTCTTTCTCCCCAATGTGTAAAAGCACCCCAACCTCCTCATACTAATCAATTATCCTTGCTTGCTAGACCCTGGGTACAAAGAGCCAAAAGTGTCCTACTACTATACACAGCTTATCATTCGATGGATCCCTGCTCTGTCCCCTTGCAAGAGAGAAAACCCTTTAAAGACCAGTACGTCTAACACTGCTCAGCCCAGAGTAGTGGGAGGTGCAGCACAAATTTTCACAGTGGGTCATTGGGAGATATTATAGATGAGATCATTCTTGCCTTCACCCCTTTGTTCCCAGATCCATGTATTCTTTCTAGTAGAGACACAGTGCCATACAGAAATCTTTGATTAGTGCCTAAATACTGAGGGATGGCATGCCATCCTTGCAGATTATTGTCACTGAGCTGCTGATTTAGCTGTGACCTCAGTAGATCTTTCCAGTGCTCTGTGAGTGGCCTACTTCATCTAAATAGTACAGTATATGATACAATAATTAGACCCCAGGGACATGACCCACTTCTGTACCTCTTTTTCTATGAAGTAGATTTTCTTGTGGATGCTCTGTCAGGTGGGATTCCATGCCTACAGAGTCCTTCTGCTAGTAGTGAGGCTAGTACCTAGGCTGTGCAGACAGGAAAGGCCAGGTTCTAGTACCTCCACTGCATATAATCAAAGTCTGAGAGCAGCTAGGGGAAGCGTGGCTTGACGTGAACTCCACAGTGCATCCAAAGACATGGAAACTGAAGACTGAGAGTCAGCCGTGTTTTCCATGGCAGGTGCTTTTTGTAGGGAGATCTGAGTAGGACACCTCTATGGCTGCCACACCAAGACAGAATGACTCTCATAAAATCACATAATGAGGAGCAGAAACATTTATACTCTTTGGTTCATATTGTGCCCTGCTGAAGCAAGAAATGTAGCATGAAAAGTTAATTCAAACTAAGAATAGCATTTTAACGAGAGCCAACCTAAATTTGTGAAAGTCTAAATTATTTTTAAGGAAATGTTTTAATTTACTTCTAAACACACATACTAATTTTGAACATACAACATACTAATATTGAATCCTGGCATAGTGTTTTTGAGAAGACTGATAAGTTAATAGGGAAAAATTATTTTTAACTATTAATAGTATTATCCATCTGCCTGTATGTAATTGCCCAAATTTCAAAAACGGTTGGTTTCGAAAGGCCCCTATATTCATAGTTTTCCACATGGATAATGTAAAGGTAACTTCAACACAGTAAATGTCGATAAACTAATAGATTTTTATCTGTACAGTTTAAAGTAATTCTTTTTGCAATATATTGAAATGACTTGCCCAAAATTCCTTACAAAGACATTGTGAGTTTAATTCCTACAGTGTCAAACTGTATATACAATGACTATGGATTAGCTTGTAGGGCCAACATAATAGGTGAACTGAAAATCAGCCTCAAGAAACCTCAGTCATTTGCCAGTTTACTTAAGGGAAATTCTCCATAGCCAAACACTGTTGCTGGTAATGAAAAGTTGCAAGCTGTCACTGGATTCTGCTTCCTTGGCAGCATATCTTAGTGATATACTGATTGATAAAGACTCAGATAATCAAATCAAGAATGCTACAGGTGGTTATTCCTCAGAAATCTTGAAAGGATTTAAGTGCATTTTCCGTGAAGTCATGCCATACAAGAAGCTGTCAGAGGTTGCCCAGTAAGGATTTAGGAAAAAAGGGAATTAAGTAATTATTTGCAGCATAAATTAAAGGGCATCAGAATATTAGTGTCTTATGTTTCTATATTACTAATTACAGCTTGGCTGGTCACTCATTTAAATATCACAGCAAATTTATGATGTAGGGTCCATTGTTATCCTCATTTGCAGATGAGGAAACTGAGCACGAAGAAGTTAAATGGCCTTCCAAAAGTCATAGAGCTTATGGCAGAACGAGGATTCAAACCCAGGCAGTCTAACTCTTAACCACTATATTATATCTGCCATTAAATAGACAGCTGGTTATTTTGGATAAAATAATCTATCCCTAAGATATGTTTGGTAGGATACTGCTATCATTGACCTCTTGAATCTCCTTTTTCTATGTTTCCAAGCTGACCAACCCTTTTTCCGAAAGACATAAATTATTGTATTATATGAATTGATATATGAGATAATTGTTAAGCATTTTAGACGTGTAATCTTTTTTAGATATCTTTTTCTTTATTCCATAATGGAGGACAGCAAATTCAAAAGCTGTAGGAGCCAGGCATGTAACAAAAATAAGGTAAGTGGCCTGGTATAAGGAAATTTGGATTGGTGAGAACTGTGGCAAACCACTGCTCACTAATCACTTGGCTCCAGGTGCCCTATGCAAATGTGGACCCACTGTTATTATATCTTCTCATTTTTCAAGAGATCACAAAAATCTTTATTTTAGGTAACACCTTTTTTTTTTAGGGTTGGAAACTAATTTTTAAAATTATAAACAACTGTGTACACTAAATAAAACATATCTGCCTATACGTTTATTTTACAATTTGACTTTGAAGAGAAATCTTTATTTCTTATCTCAACTAATACTTATTGATGGCCTATTATATGTTCATTTATATTTTACACTCACGTATGTGCAAAAATGTACAAGAATGTCCATTGTAGCATTTTTTACAAAGTGGAAATAAAGCAGGGACTTTGTGTTATTAATTTCTATAACAGTTCTGGCATAGAGTAAGTAATATATATTTGCTGAAAAAAAATCTGTAATCTAAGTGTTCATAAACAAAACTGGTTAATTACATTATGGTAACTCCACACAATGAAACACTATATAACAGTTAAAGAAAAATGAAAAATTCTCCAAGACGTATTTTCAAGTGTAAGAAGCAAGTTGCAGAAGATGTTTCCATTTGTATCAAAGCAAAATTAAACATATATGATATGCATAAATATGTAAGTAGATAACAAAAGCTCTAGACAGTTATATACTAAACTATTACAATGATAATTCTGAAGAGAAGAATAAAAAGTGGGACTTTACTTTTTACTTGATTAAAAGTAAATTATTTAAAACTATTATTTTAGAAGAAAATATGAACATTTGTTGTACATTTTAAAAGACTAAATATTTAGCCCCATCAATAAATTAATTAAAATACAACAATCATGTGATATAATTTCTTAACTTTCAGGTTAGCGAAGTTTAAAAAAAAAAAAAAACTGAGGACAAAGACCAGTGTTGACAAGAGTATATAAAATAGAACAATCTCATGCTCTATGGAGAAGTAAATAAAACTTAGGTACTACATATTAAATCTTTAATGTGTATACACTCTGACAAGGCATTCTCATTCCTAGGGATTTATCTTCGGAAGATAACTGGAAATTGTACAGAGACACAAATACCAAAATGTTTCTTGCAATGTTGTTTATAATATTTAAATATAAAAAACAAGTTAATACCAATAATTAGGTAATTGGTTAAATAAATGTACCATAATAAAAAATTATGAAATCATTATAAAGGTGATATATACCTATACTTATTAGCATGCAACTATATCCATGAGATGTACTATGACAAAGAATATAAACACACTTACATACATAGCCATATATATATGGGAGACAGTGCAGGATCGTGATTAAACACTCTGGAGTCAGACTCCCTCAATTTGAATATAAGCACTGCCCCTTACTAAGCTTTGTGATTTGAGACAATTTATTGAAACTTTCTTTTCTTTAGTTTTTCTCACTATAAAATGGGATTAAAAATATCATCTTCCACATATAGTTGTAAGAAATACTCCATAACATACTCTATTATTTTACATAAAGAGGTATCTGGAAAAAAAATCATCAACATGGTTGTCTTTCTGTAGTGAAATTGAATGGATTTATTTGCTTTCTTATATATATCTCTCTATGTCATTTGAATTTTCTGAAATGAACTCATATTATCTTTGTAAATAGAGCAGATGATAGTTGTAAGAATGGATGATTACTAGGAAGGAAGGGAGGGAGGAAGGGAGGATACCTGACTGCTTCAGGCTGGTCTCATAAGTAAGCAATACCTTCATAAAGTTACAAAGAAGTACAAGGTATAGTCTTCAGCTCTATAGATTGAAAAAGTCAACTTTACTATTTTATCCAGTGTAGATCAGACTATAGGGAACTGATGGAAACTGCAAATTCATGGAAGACTCATTAATAAACCAGAACGTACATAAGTCAGCTCATTCTTTTACAAATAGGAAAGCACAAGTTAGAAATGCAACTCTTTTTATTTTCTTTCTCCAGGGGAAAACATGAACGCAGTCCCCCACTACCACAAGTTATGCAGTCAGTGTCCTACATTTGGGGAAATTGCAGGGGTCAACACATCTGAAGTGGAATAGATAAGCCTTGTTCTGGAAAAACCACCTTCACAATCATGGTATCTCACCTACCAGGTAAGTGTACAAATACAACTCTTTCATCAAAACCTTGCCTGATAAATTAAAATGACAATGAAATCCTAATAAATACATAATAGGATAGCTAAAGTTTAAAATACTGACTACCAAGTGTTAACAAGGATATGGAACAACTAGAACTCTCATACATTGTTATTAATAGTAAGAATGCAAAAATGGTATAGCCTCTTTGTGAAACAGTATGACAGTACCTCATAAAGTTAAACACACTTTACCTTATGACCCAGTGGTTCTACTCCTAGGTATTTACCCCAGAGAAATGAACACATATGTCCATGCAAAAATGTGTATGTAAATATTCATAGTAGCATTATTCTAATAGCTAAAAATATAAAGTATCCTAAATCTCCTTGGGTACTTGATAAACAAATTGTGGATATATTCATACCCATGGGATATTGCTCAGTAATACACATAGCAGTATGGATGAATTTCAAAAGCAGGCAAAGAGAAAAAAGTCAAACACAAAATACTACATTTTATACGATTCCATTTATATAAAATTCTAGAAAAGGCAAAATTACCAGTGGCAGAAAGCAGATCAACATTGCCTGGGGCCAAGGATGAGGGGAGGTCACCAAGGGCAAAGGGCCCTGTTCTACATTTCCATAGTAGAGTTTCTTACACAGTTGTTTGCAGCTGGCAAAATTCATCAAACGCTATGCATAAAATTGATTAATTTTAATATGTGTCATTAATATCTTAATGAACAAAAGAGTTATTTGTTGAGGATGAAGTCAGTTTTTATTATCTGGTAAATAATATCATTCCATTAATTCCCTTTCTCAGTATACTCATTTGTACTGTAAGAATTAAACTTTAAAGGAGACTAGAATACCTACATCCATTGGTGGAGCATCCTTTCCTTTAATTATTTTTCCCAAACAATGGGAATTCTGGAATTTCTATATCAATTTAGTTTTAGGGGTAACTAGTTAAAAGTAGAGGCAAAAAAATTTGTATAAAAATTGCATTTGTATATTAAGCACACTTTTATTTAAGTTGTGAGTTTATTTCAGGGGAGTATTGGGGGGGCTAAGATGCCTTATAAAATATAAAGCCTCCCAATCCATTGTTAGTGGCACTTTTTTTTTGAATACTGTATTGACCTCAATCAGGTACTAGTCAGTTATAAATATTTGTGTTACATACTAATATTATCAGGAAGATGTTTTAAAACATGACCTTAAGGGTGTTCTCTTCATTGTCTGTTTTACTATATTCAGTTTGAAAGAATGAGAGAAAGAGAGATGGTGTAATTCTTGACTTTATTTCCAAATTCTAGCAATCCATTATGTTTCATTATGTTCAGAGCCTTTACCTGTTCACAATCTCCATATTTATATTCAGTTATTTAAAATGCATTGATGCCTTGACAGTTCAGTTTTTAGCTTAAGTGTCCTTTTTGTGGACTATTGCCTATATCCAAGGCCAAAAGGTTATTCCGATATTTTCCTAATACTACAAAGTATGTTTTGGAGTCAGATAAACCTGGGTTTGAAGACATTAATTTATAATTTCAGCAAGATGTTTCTCCTTCATCTGTATAATAGGGATATTTATACCTACCTAAGGAGGCAAGGATTAAATACATATAAATGCACTAATCACAGCATCTGTCACGTGCAAACCCAGAAACAAACACTGAAAAATTACAAAGAGTTATAGATAAGTCAAAAAGGAGATAAAGGAAAAATTATATAAAATCATATAAAAATACTCAAAAGAGTTTTGTATGGAATCATATGAAATATTTAGCCTAAAGAAGTCAGGAAAAAAGAGGAAAAGAGGAGGAAAAAACACAAGACAGAAAACAAATACCAAGATGGTAGATTTAAACCCCACGATATCAATGATCACATTAAATGTAAACATCTAAATATCTAAAATGCAAATTGAAAGATTGGACAAGAAAGCAAGACCCAGCTACATCCTTTCTACAAAAAACTTGCTGTAAATATGAAGACACAGACAAATTAAAAGTAAAAGGATGGAAAAAAAACACTATTCAGAAGAAAGATAGAGTAGCTATATACATATCAGACAATGTAGATTTCCGAACAAGGAATAAAATTAGTCTTTTTCCCTCCTTAGAACTCTGGTCCCCCAGGTCCCTTCCTGTGAGGCAACACATTGCCCATTTTTCTGTATCTTTTCAGAATGAGTTTATGAATATATAAGCATATATCACTTTTATTTTTCACCAAGGGGAGCATACTGTATTCACTGTTCTGTACTTTGTTTTTCCAAATATATCTAGGACATTATTCTATAGTATCACTCCATATAGATTTATCTCATTCTTTTTAACTACTGTATAGTAAAGAATAAAGATTTTTTTTAAGATCTTCGTCAAAGATACCAGGGTCTCTAAATTCTAGCTAACATGGCTAGATGAAGCGCTTCCAAAATATGATTTGAATATAACTTAAGAACACTGAACACCTGCACGTCCAACACATTCAAAACTAAGGTCAATATCTCAGCATGCCACATTCCTACCCTCATCACCACAATTCGCGCTTGTACCGATTTCTCATTTTTTAAGGATGTCACCCTCCACCCATCTGGTCTCTAAGGTAATTCTTAACTTCCCCTTGTTCCTTATCTTTCCATAGTTAGTAGCCAAAGTCTTGTAGTTGCAACTGTTAAGATATCTCAATAAGTTGGAGATGGATGATGAAAATCTTTTTGAATTTTATTTTTAGTTACTCAATGTATTGGAAATAAGACTATCTTCATCCATCTCCAGTCTCCATTGCCAGATGTTTTGTTTTTCCTAGAATGTTGCATCATAGAACTTCTGTTCTTTAAAATGATAAATTGATATTTTTAATATTCCTACCCCAAAAGTTTCTTTCCAGAGTCTTTTTTTTTTTTTTTCCTGAGACAGGGTCTTGCTCTGTTGCTGGGGCTGGAGTACATGATCCTAGCTTGCTGTAACCTCAAACACCTGGGCTCAAGTGATCCTCCTGTCTCTGCCTCCTGAGTAGCTGGGACTACAGGTGCATGCCACCACACCTGGAAAATTTTTAAACATTTTGTAGAAATGGGGTCTCAGTATATTGCCTAGGCTGGTCTCAAACTCCTGGGCTCATGCAATACTCCTGTCCTTTGGCTTCCCAAAGTTCTAGGATTATAGGTGTGGTCCACCGTGCCTGACCAGAGTCTTTCTTAATAATTTTATTCACTGTTTTTCTGATTTAAAATGTTTCAGGTCTGACAGGATATATAGTGTTATATAATTATAAGTTGGGTTTAGAGATCATTTTTCTTTTGACAAGCTCCAAGTACTTTAGTAAGTTTTATTTTATGTATCCTAATAATATTACAGTGAAATAGGTTGAAGAAAATATTTTCTTTTCAATTTACAAATGAAGGAACAGAAACACAGATATATCAGGTAATTTGTGCTTGGCTACACAGTATGTTAGTGGCAGAACTGGGACTAGAACCCAGGTTTTCTGACTTTCAAGCCAGATTATAAATTTTGGGATCATAAAACTGTCTACTCTGCAATTTTTAAAGAGAAATGGCATGTACTCTCACACATTCTGAATTTCTAGAGCTGTAATAATAATCTGTTAAAAAAGAGAAATGCCTTCCTTTGAGAATCTCATTGGAAAAGAACATTTTGCAAGAAAAGTAGAGAATACATACATACATATTCAACCACTGAATCTCCTCATCAAGAACTTCTCTGTAAAATAAGCTTAAAATGTGATGACATCAGGCCCAATGCTACACCTATTTTTATTCCTCAAATATTGTCCAAACATATAAATGTTCTGGACTCTAAATCAATCACTTGAAACTGGTCGACTACAGCTTTGAAAATATTGGAAGCATCATGAACATCATGCCCATCTGTCATTTCTTTTCATCAGAGAACATATATAGCCTGCAATCATTCATAGCAATATCTCATGGCTCTGGTAAAAGCTCATGAATAGCCTTCTCTATTCATTCTTTATTCAGCCTTCTCTATTCAGTTGCTATTTCCGAGTAATTAGATGAATTCAAAAGTCCAACAAACTAAATTCTAAGTGGCAACTCAGTGGCAACAGGAATAGTTGAATAAATTATTTTATTTAAATGGAAAACCCATTTTTCTCTGAAGTAGAGCAATTTGCAAGAAGCACTAGCAAAACTAGCCTATGAAAAGAGAATTTAAACTTGGAAAAATTTTATTGCATTTATAGTAATATGTTAGAATTTGATTAAACATTTTAATTACAGTCACTTTCTCTTTGAGCTCTTATTTCATCAATAAGATTGTTGTACCTTGGCTTTGTTCTTTTGGTGGAACAAGATAGATTAAAATTTTATTGTATTTAGCAATGTGTATTTTGGATTATTTGTGTACATAATTCTAATATTATTTTTTGTTTCTTATCTGTATATCTGAGCATGCGTACATACACATAGAACAAGTAGCATTTGAGAACTATTTAGGTGTGAAGAAGGAGAACATATAGTTGGTATAATTTATCTAAAATAAAAAATGTGATAGGACTGAAATAGGTAGGCTTTTTAAGCAAGGAAAATTTAATATGTAAGCATCCATGGAATCAAAATAATAGGAGAGGGTAGATGATAAAAAATAGATAATGAATACCTAAAATAATTCATCACATAATTGATATTATAATTACAGAAATTTAAAGAATCCTTCCATATATTCTCATAAATATTGGTATTAATTTTTCTACATTTTTTGTTTGCACATATATACACACATAATTTTAATATAATTGTTATATACAGTGGTTGTAATCTTGTATTCTGACTTGGAAAAAATAATCACATTTTAGAGATAAGAAATTCTTTGGAAAATTATGATGTATGTTCTGTTTGATATTTCAAAATATTGATAATGTAAATACATAGGAAGAATCATTCTCATAAAATCCCCTCATATATTTTTTGAAATAATAGGTAGTGAAAAAAATTACTAAGAAATAAATATACTTACTTAATCTGTTTGCAGTATTTTTTTTCTTTATCAGTGATTCCTTTTTCCCCTGTCAGGCAAAAGGCAATATATATGTCCTTAACTGCATTCTGTGCTCTTTAGAAATGCACAAATTTTTGTTATCAATCAGTTGAAATATTCTCATGCTATTAGTGCAAAATACTAATGTGTTGAGTGGATGGGAACATTTTGCCCATATCAGTTAAACCTAGCTAAATACCCCAAATTGATTTTGTATCTCAAGAAGATTTTTGTTTCCTAAGGCTTATCAAGACTTTTCAAGAGTACTTTATTTCCATCCATTGGCAAGACTTCATCTAGTAGATGTAGTAGCTTTTATCACTGGTCATAGGAAATTTTCCTTCCCTATGGAGTCCCCTGTTGAGAAATCATCCATCTTTCCCCATTGGTTTGAGGAATAATCATGTGATTTTCTTTGGCCAATGAAATGAGCAGAGGTGAGAAAAGTCATTCTGTGAAGAATCTTTAAGAGCCAGTACATGGTTCACTGGTTCTCTTTTCCCTCTGCCTTGAGACTGGCAATAATGTAACCATTGTTCTACCAGCCTGGTTACTGAATCAGAGACTCCAGCTGTCCTGGGATAGGCATCTAGCATGACAAAAAAGTAAACTTCTGTTGTTGCAAACCACTGAGATTTTAGAGGTCACTGAGTTATTTCAGGGAGATAATAATCTTGCCAATTTGTGTGGGCAGCCACCTGGCAAGCATGTGTAGAGACAGCTTCTAAGGGTGTTAGGTAAAGAAGTAGTAACTGTAAAATTGAATGAAGCAAATTTTATCTTATCCTAACAGACACAAAAATAGCAAAATGTGTTTCTTAAAATCCCTATCAAGATTCTTAAATAGTTTTGGTTCACAGAGTTCTTTGATACAAAGACACAGAGGACTCTATTTGCCCAAACATAAATAAGCATGTACTTGCCTCTCTACTTTTGGCTACATGATCTTTAACATCTCATACAACAAACCTTTTTGGATACTGCAGGCTAAGGTAATATACCTGTCTATCTAGTCCTGTGGTACTTTTATACTTTCTGGTCATAATATATTAAATGCCTGTATTGCCTTGCTACATTGTCAGTTTCATGAAAGCAAAAAATGTTCTGTTCTATTGTACCGGTCAAGCTAGTGGTAGGAAGCTGGGATTTGAAAGATATTGAACAAAGGGACATTTCACAGAGTCATGGGCAAGATTATGGAATTATTGGGCATGTTGAGACACCCAGGAAGTAGCAACACCAGGAAAACAATAGCACCCATAGGTCTGAAGAGGCAAGGGGAGAATATGGTGTCATTGGATCTTTTTGGAGGCTGGGGTAATGGAAGATGCGGTCATTCAATAGGAGCTATATTAGTAGAGGGTTATAGTCATTACCACAATAGTACCCCAAGAAAGTGAAATCACAGGGGAAGAAATACCCTCATCTCATCTCTGTCTGCCCTTCTATCTCCTACCAGTGCTTTCCACTGGCTAAATCTCATAGAAAGTCAGAGGGTAAGGGAACTTGTTGATAAAGTTCCAGAGATCAGCCGCTTGGGGCAGAAAGGAAGGCACAGGATGAAGGATGGGTCTTGGGAGGGCAGACAAAATAGCCTACACACCTCCTTATTGCTATACTTCTAGTTCCCATTTGTTTGCCTGGTACATACGAAGTGCTGAAAGATATTTGCTGAGTGAAAGAATTAATAGCATAGACATTAAAACTAAAGTAATTAACCTGGGAGATTTGGCTATATTTCTTGGTTTTTTAAAAAATTATTTTACTTCAAGTTATCTTGTCACTGAATCTTGTTGTGAGAATCTTTTAGCTGTTTATATTAAATGCTTAAGAAACTACATTTTGAACTCCTATAAAGAGCACCAAGAAGTAAAGTAATTGGGGAAACAATTGTATGAGAGATGATATTGGTATGCAAAAAAAAAAAAAATGAGGTGACTCATTTGAACGAGTTTGTGGGGTAGATAATGATGTGAAGAAGGTGAATCATAAATTGTAATTCATGACATGCAATTACACCAACACAGTGACTCAAATTATCACTGGTATTGGAGTGTCAGCTAGGGCATGACTTTAGGAAATCATGTTGCTGTGGCACTTGATCACAATGGCAACAATGACGATTACAACGATTGTGAGGTGGGCTGATCATCTCTAGGTTGTAAAGTTTATAACAAGGAAAGAAAAGATTGGTACTTGGACTCTTAAACCAAAGCATGAAGGGAAGATCAGAAAGTTTCTATGGAAGTTTTAAGCAGGACTTCTTAACTTAGAATCCGTGATTAGAATACACATTTCTTATGTTAAAGTAGGGGCACTTGGTGGGGAAAAGTGAAACACTAAAATTTGGGATGGAGATAGTGGCAGGCATAGGAAAAGCTAACAACTTAGAACCCCCAAATCCTCTTAAACCTGCCTTGAGAATGGAAGCAGCTCTCTCCCACTGTCGGAAGAAACCAGTCTTTGCTTGGATAGAAATTTTTTACTAACTCGACCTGGAGCAGTTGCCTCTCAAGGGGTTGTCTGTTACCCTTAAGACAGCTCCCCACAAACCTCAGCCACTTTTCATTGCCACCCCTCGTTGTCTCTAGAGCCATAATGAGAATTAAATCCCAGCATAACCCTGATGCAAAATTAGAAGTTCTGCTCTAGGAGGCAGTCATTTTGCCAATTTGTTTAGGTGAGAACCTGGCAGACATGAATTAGATTATATTTTAAAGAGATGAGGGCAAGAAGAACGAAATGTAAGATTAAGTTAAGCCAGTGGTCCTCAAAATCTGGTCATTGGACCAGCCGGCATCAGCATTACCTGCGAACTTGTTAAAAATGCAAATTCTCAAGCTTTACCCCAGATGTAATGAATCAGAAATTCTGGGGCATGGTGTCCCAGCAATCTGTTCTAATAACTCCTCCTGGTGATTCTGATGCATGTTAATTTTTGAGAACCATGGGAATATGCTAAATGTGTGTATGTGGCCTCTACTAAGATTTCATTTAGTATTTTAGCTAGCACAGTTGGGAATGGGGCTAACAGTTGGCTGATCAATGGAAACCTGGACTCAACAATTGTCCATGGTCAATGAGATTGAGATTATAGAACTTCCCTGAAATAATGTAGAAGAGGAGTCTTGATGGCTTAGAGAAATGGGAATGTTGGTACAGATTTAAAATGTGCAGTTTGCTCCACCATCTTTTCACCTTCTTTAACCCAAGATAATCTAGAGGACACCCCCTTGATGAAAACATTATGAAATGCATTGGTGAGGGGAACAGCAGCATCCTTGAAAACCTCTGCGGTGGCTATCCCTGACAGCTGATGGTGGATATGGGAGATATTGTCATGAAAATGAACTCCCTGATTTGAATGAAAAAGATGAGATCCCAAAGTGTTAGAGACAAGTGGCAGCTCTTTACTGTCAGAGAAAAGACAGGCACAATTAATCCTAATAAGACACAGGTCATAGAGTAGTAATCAGAGTGTTTTGACCATAATCAAGATATGCTGATGGTTAATTGATCATAAGGTCACTAGGAGTTAAATAGATGGGCAACCTAATAAGGTATCTCTTCACTCACATAAAATAAAAACATCTTAGTTCTGGTGGGCAGAAACCAACCTAAATTGTCATATTGAGAATTCTTGGCCTCATACTCAGTTCACAGACTTAAGCCAATTCGTAGACCCAAAGCCCCCTTAATTAAGGAGCAGGCCAAGTCACTTCGAAGAAGAGTATGTGGCCTTCACTGTTTTTCCAGATGAACTTTTGATCACTTACCAGGATGATTGCTACTGGTGAAGGGAAATCCCCAGTCCTGACTCTGAAATCATGTTGATCCTTGGACACAAAACACCATCAAGATCTAATGGTCAGAGTATGGACTTACGGAGGTCAGGTGATAAACAAGGTCATGACTTCAGTATACCTCATAGTGGCTCCTGTAAGTCCACAGACCTATTCTGTGGGATTTTCACAGTTTCTGAATATATAACAAAATAAATATTTTATCAACTGAGGCACCAGCTTAGAAACAACAGCTGGCTAGTTTTAGTTTAGGTTGCTATCCTACAAAGTGTATTACGTACCTTATAGATATAATGCCATCTGCCTTATAGCCAGAATATGGAGGTTCAGGACCCAAAGAGTGGAGGTGGAAGTTACTTCTCTCACTATTACACCTAGTGTTTCACTTAAGGGTTCAGAGGTTTAGAAGTCCTAATTCCCAAAGGAGGACAGTTTCTGCCAGAAAACAGTCATTGTTCTATTGAATTAGAAGCTGAAACCATCATTTGGTTAGTTTGTGCTCTTCATGCTACAAAACCAACAGGAAAAAAAGGGAGTTACTCTGTTGGCCTAGGTAATTGGATCCAACTGCCATGGGGAAATTGGGTTACTGTTATACAGCAGGGGCGAGGAGGACATGTGTGGAACTCAGTGGTTTCACTGAGGAACCTCTTATTCTTCCCTAAAAATGGCTAATGAGAAGCTCTGGGAACCCAATAAAGACAGCACTACTAAGAATTTTAAATTGTGGAAATAAAGTTTTGGGTCACCCTACTAAGTAAAGAAACCCAACCCATAAAAATACAGGAAAAAAGGAAATGATGAATATCATTTTAGGTCTCATGACCAGTTACAGAATCAGAGATTACAGTAGTATATCTTTTAATTTGTTTTCTTTTCCCCACTTTCTCTGCTACTGAATATGAAGAATTTTGATGGGAGGGGAATATTACAATTTAAGTATCAGGAAAGAGTGTGAATGAACTGAAATCACTCCAGGACTACAGAACAGCTGATAGGACTGAGTGTCACATTTTGTGTGGGGCAAGAATTTCTTCATGTGATTGAAGGGGGAAAATGAATGCTGTCAGGCAAAAATGGTGAACTGTGATGCTTATCTCTGTTCCCCTCTTATACTAGTTATCTTTTGCTGCATAACAAATTACCCCCAAATTTAGTAGGTTAAAAAATAGTCCTTTATTTCTATGAGTCAGGAATCTGAATGTGGTTTAGTGAAGGGCTGAAGCCTTGTCTGAAGACTTGACAGATAAAGGATACACTTACAAGCTCACCCAGGTAGACAATGACAGGATTCAGTTCCTTGTCCTACAGTGTTGGGCTCAGGGCATTTCCTTGCTAGGTTCGAGACTTCTCTCATGTCCTTTCCATGTGGAAACTGTCCATAGGGCAGATCATACCATACCGGCTCCCTTAGAGTAAGCAAGTGAAAGAACAAGACAATGTCCAAGATGAAAGCCCAAGATGGAAGCAAGGATAAAACCTTACCTCAGAAGTGATACTCTAACATGTTTGCTGTATTCTATTCACTTGAAATGTTTGCCTACATCCAGTTCACCCTCATAGGGAGAATATTACACAAAGGGATGCATATCAGGAGGCAGGGATCATTGGGGACCACCTTAGAGACTCCCTCTCATACTCCCAATTCATTTATTGCCCTTATGTGGATCCCATCTGGACTGTATCACTTGGGCCCATCCCCTCTGGCTTTCTGTTGGGTTTTGCCAGTGGAAAAGCCACGCAGGAGAATGGGAAAGAAAAAAGAAGTAGGAATATTTCTTTCCGTGCTTTCTTCCTGAACTTCATGCTGTTTCTGTCAGTGGTTGTACTCTTTATTATTATCCTACAACTTCTGCCTCATGGCCCCACTTCATAGCTCCAGCCCTCACTGAGTATTAGTAACACCATTTCCTCCCCTTCCCCTGTCAGGACTAGGCATGCCTTAGGCTGTCCACAATTGCTAGTTCCTGGATACCTCAATGTCCCTTCCTGATTCTTCAACTCTAACTCTATAAATGGTCCTTTAATTAAATTCTCTTTTGTTTCCCTGGTAGGACCTTGAATAATACACATTTCTTAAAAGAAGAGATTATAGATTACTATTTTTTTAGTCTTAGTGCCAATCATAGTAGGCACTTAATGTTGGATGAATGATGGATAGATGGGTGAAAGTTTGAGTAATATGAAAGAAAGAGAAAATATTTTAAATTATATGAAAATTCTTCACTGATGTAGAGACATTAGGCTTCTTATGTTTTGTCTGCGACAATAAGGGAGAAAAGATTTAAATGATCTCTAAGGAAAAATGATAGTTTTAGAGAAGTAATTTTTTTTTTTCTTCTGAAGAAAAGGAAAAAAAGAGACTTGCTTAAATCAAGTTCATGGCAGTGTAAGAGTTTTTCAGAAGATAACCCAGTTTACAGAGGCAAAAATGCATACCAAATTGGCTTAATATTAAATAACCATAACCAAAGGGTGTGGTTATTTTTATACGATTCCTAAAAATTAATATTATTCCAACCATATGTGTCATGAAAAAACTCTTACCAATGATTTTTAAATTTATGATAATAATGAAGGGTGACTAAACTGATGTTTGAAAGTGTTTAAGAGTTTCTGGCATAAAATACTTCACGGCAAACCATATTGTGATTTAAAAGATAATGTACGGTAAGTAATAGACTCTAACCCACTGAAGAAAGACAACTAGAAGCATTTACTAAGTTAGATGATTTTATTCTGCAAGATGTAATATCATGGAAATCTGGCATATTCACAATTTACTTTGTCAGGGCAAAGTACCATATTCTCTGAGATGTTGGCTTGTATCCCTTTGCCATCATAGTAAAAAATACCCTTAGTGTTCTGGGTTATAATTTCCCTGTCAATATAATGCAAATGCTAAAGACCATCTGTTTTGATTCTGCAAAGTATATTATAGCAGCCTTTCAAATAATTTTCAAAAATTGATTTGCCCAGTATTTACCCTACCTGCCCTCACCTCAGGATGCATATACTTGGACAGTAAATTTGTAGTCTTTATTGCCCCCCAGGCCCATATGATTACTTGCAGTGAACAAATGAATAAGAGAATATTTGCAAGGCTGGTGTAGAGACAGCGAGGAAGAACAAAATGTCTAGGTGGAATCTAGTGTGTTCAAAAGCATTTTATTAGTGAAGAATTTATTTTTTAAAATGTATTTTTATATAGGCCAATTACCCAGCTAATTTATGTTTTTAAAAATCTCTAGGAGTGTCTTTTCTTGTCTTAATTGGCAGTTTTATTGGCATAGTGTTGACAACAGCCCTCATTAATACAACATTCATTGCACTGAAAGAAACCTAAGATGGTATGCTGCAGGGCATAAAAATATCTCAAACGACTCTGCACCTTCCCAACA
The DNA here is from genome assembly GCF_000956105.1 of Propithecus coquereli. Classification (NCBI taxonomy): domain Eukaryota; kingdom Metazoa; phylum Chordata; class Mammalia; order Primates; family Indriidae; genus Propithecus; species Propithecus coquereli. The sequence continues at coordinate 6,942,802 of NW_012148618.1, forward strand.
TTTGCAATCAGTAAACTCAAAAAGTTGAGAGAGAAATTAATAAGGTGACAGAAACCAATAATGTTCAAAAAGAAACTCTAACACTAAAAACCTCAACCTCTTAATTAGGTCCTCTCTTCCATTTTAAACATAAACATGCATAGGCCTATGTATATCTTCATATTAACATATTTAAGAATATACTTACTTTTGCAGACTTAAACTACCTTATAGATCCTGAAAGAGGCAAAAGATCTAGGAAATTGTTCAGTTAATATAGAATCAAGAATTCTTTTAATTAAAAATATTTATAATCAGCATCCCGATTATACTAGTTATCTTTTGCTGCATAACAAATTACCCCCAAATTTAGTAGGTTAAAAAATAGTCCTTTATTTCTATGAGTCAGGAATCTGAATGTGGTTTAGTGAAGGGCTGAAGCCTTGTCTGAAGACTTGACAGATAAAGGATACACTTACAAGCTCACCCAGGTAGACAATGACAGGATTCAGTTCCTTGTCCTACAGTGTTGGGCTCAGGGCATTTCCTTGCTAGGTTCGAGACTTCTCTCATGTCCTTTCCATGTGGAAACTGTCCATAGGGCAGATCATACCATACCGGCTCCCTTAGAGTAAGCAAGTGAAAGAACAAGACAATGTCCAAGATGAAAGCCCAAGATGGAAGCAAGGATAAAACCTTACCTCAGAAGTGATACTCTAACATGTTTGCTGTATTCTATTCACTTGAAATGTTTGCCTACATCCAGTTCACCCTCATAGGGAGAATATTACACAAAGGGATGCATATCAGGAGGCAGGGATCATTGGGGACCACCTTAGAGACTCCCTCTCATACTCCCAATTCATTTATTGCCCTTATGTGGATCCCATCTGGACTGTATCACTTGGGCCCATCCCCTCTGGCTTTCTGTTGGGTTTTGCCAGTGGAAAAGCCACGCAGGAGAATGGGAAAGAAAAAAGAAGTAGGAATATTTCTTTCCGTGCTTTCTTCCTGAACTTCATGCTGTTTCTGTCAGTGGTTGTACTCTTTATTATTATCCTACAACTTCTGCCTCATGGCCCCACTTCATAGCTCCAGCCCTCACTGAGTATTAGTAACACCATTTCCTCCCCTTCCCCTGTCAGGACTAGGCATGCCTTAGGCTGTCCACAATTGCTAGTTCCTGGATACCTCAATGTCCCTTCCTGATTCTTCAACTCTAACTCTATAAATGGTCCTTTAATTAAATTCTCTTTTGTTTCCCTGGTAGGACCTTGAATAATACACATTTCTTAAAAGAAGAGATTATAGATTACTATTTTTTTAGTCTTAGTGCCAATCATAGTAGGCACTTAATGTTGGATGAATGA
>NW_012148618.1:6944200-6993627 GCF_000956105.1 Propithecus coquereli
TACACTTAGAGTAATAAGAACAGTACTTTCAGATTTTTACCCCTTTGTGTGTGTGTGTGTGTGTGTGTGTGTGTGTGTGTGTGTGTATCTGTAATTCTTCAGCTCTGTTAAAATAAATGCTGCCCTGCAAGCTGAAATAAAACTAAAGTACAAGGTTAGTCTTGGTTCTTTAATTATCTCATGGGTTCCTACCATTGTATTAATTAATCTCTGAACTTCATGGCTCTACTGACTGTACAGTACTTGTTCTCAATATCTGCTCTTAGCATTGTTCATAATTTAAAAAAAAATTAAATTAACCTTTTCCTATGGGTTTCATTTGGACAAGACTTGACCAATCACCACATCCAATTAGTCACCTTTCATTAAGATGCTATTTCTCCGTTATCTTCTATATGAACAATATTACCATGGTGTGTGTATATATATATATATCTTTGGGATTGAGAGAAATGTAATAAGCCACTAACAATATCATGGGTCAAGAGGTGCTAAAAGGACAGAATGTGCTGAAAAGCATTCTTCCCCCTACCTGTTGTGGTATATGAAACCTTTACTAGTAGGGTAATTCCACTTAGTTTAAGCTGAAGGGCCTATGGCCATTACATAACCTGATAATGTTAGAAGGGAAATAATACAATAACACAACAAATTATGCGTGTTTGAGATAATTTGAAATCTATCTGTAAACAATAACCCGTAATCCCTGCCAATAAATATGGGACCATTTCACTGTGTCTTCAAATTCTACAGTGTTTCTATTATTTAAGGTGTGTTATTCAGAACTCCAGAAAGAATTTAAAAAAAAAAAAAAATCTTCTCTTTCCCTACCCACCATCATATAACTGAGGTTTACAGAAAGCTCCAAGAATTAAGAAATGTGTTTAAAAAGATCTTAAGCAACAGAGCTGGTTTTGTTCACTCTCTCTTCTGTGGCAAAGAAAAACAAGAACATGGGTGACCTATAAGGATAAAGGAAAAAAATTTTCATCTGTAAGCCTTTAAGGGACCATCAAATGCAAGGGTAAAAAGTTTTCAAAGATATGAGGAAAAAATTCAGAGAATAGTTTTAAATGAAAACAAGCAATTATTGGGTAACAACAGAAACTTGGCATATGCCAAGTCCTGCCAAGTCCATCTATCTATCGCATGCCTCTTTGGTGAGAGAAATTGCTATTACCGTGTAAACCTATCCTGAACTTTGTAACCTTTGGAGAAAGAAAAGGTACTCAGGAATTAAAATTAGGACTATCATTACTAATAGAAGAATGGGAGATTAGTAGATTTATTATTTAGAAACCATCCCAAGTAAGAATATCAAAGCAAGGAAATTAAACTTTTTCTGAAAATAACTTCAATACAAAGAACACATTGTTGCTGTAGTTCTACAAATTACAGACTATACTGGAATAACTACATGGGCAATATGAAATGACATTTTAAGGAATTTATTTATACAAATACTTAATCTGGATAATTTAGAGAGGTAATTGTGATCTTGGGTGAATTTAGTAATCTCACTTTGTGCACCTAAGTTTCCCCATCAATAAAATGGGAATAACACAGACCCTACCTCATAATTTTTTGTTGTTGTTGCCATTAGCCTATATAATTTATGTGAAAAAATTTACAGCTGTGTCTGACATAGAGTACGCATTCAGTAAATATTATTACCATGCCCTTAATAACATAAACTTTTGCTTACAATATCTGGTAATTGCTTCAATTCTCCAGTATACCTTAGTAAAGAAGATTCTGTATGAATGTCTGGAAAAGGCTAAATAATGTTCCCCAAAGATATCCAGATAGGTCCTAATCCCTGAAACCTGTGATTGTTACCTTATATGGCAGAAGGAACTTTGTAGATGTGATTAAATTGAGGATCTTGAGATAGAGAGATTATCCTGAATTATCCAAGTGGGCCTTAAATGAAATCACAAGTGTCCATATGAGAGAGAGGCAGAGGGAGCTTCGACCACAGAATGCAATAGAAGGCAATGTGATAACTGAAGCAAGATGCTGTTGCTGGCTTTCAGGATGAGGAAGGGGACTCAAGTCAATGAATGTAAGGAAAGCAGCTCTAGAAGCCGAAAAAGACAAGGGAACAGACAGATTCTCCTCTAGAGCCTCCTGAGGGGGCACGGTTCTGCCTACACCTTGAATTTGGCCCAACAAAACTGATTTAGACATCTGCCCTTTAGAACTGTAAGAGAATAAATTTGTTTTGTTTTAAGCTGGTAAATTTGTTGTGATTTGTTACAGCAGCCATAGGAAATTAATACAATGTTGTTCCATCTTTAATTAATTAGTTACCTAATAATTAATTAAATATATTTATTAAGCATGCACTATGGGATCAAATGGGTATGAAAAGGTGTGATTATCTGGTTTACATAATTTAAATATAGATCTATTTGCTTGAATTTTACAAATTGATGTGGTTTTTCCCATCTCCACAAATGTTTTATTTCCACTGTTTAGACAGAGCTATGACCATTTAGTGGGAGGTTCTTTTTAATTTTCTGCCTATGTTTAATTTATCACCTCAAGCAAACACTCTTTAATTTACTTATCTAAGGTCCGAGTTTTTATGATACTACTTTTTAGGTGGATATCTTAAATAAAGGCATAGAACCTGCCAAAGCAAGAAGTACATGAGTCAGGCAGGGAAACACATGATGTTGTAGAAAAAGTACCAGTTTTGGAACCAGGTAAATCCAGTTTTGAATATTGGGTCTATTATTAACTTTGAGACCTTGATCATCTTTGAGTTGTAGTTTCCTTCTGTGTAAAATAGAAATTCATTATATAAAAAGTGCCATATGTGGTAAAAATTAAATCTTATTTATGTTTATAACCAGATAATGCACAAGCCCATATTCCTTTTAGTAGCAGGAATTCAAGTCTTTTTCCAGATGTTCCCATTATCAAATGTTTCTTAGAATTTAAATCTCCACTCACTGTCTAAGAATGGAGCTGCAATCAGCTGATGTCTCTACATTGGATTCCAAAACTGCTGGACACATAAAAGACCTTGGCATCTACTTATCTCAGGGGCCCCATTACTACCTCTGCTGCCTCCTCCACCTCTGAGGGAGGCTGCAATCTGCTCCTGGTGCCCTTTATGCAGATAGACACTGAGTTTCTAGAAAAAATAGTAAGAATGGATTCTTGAGTGAGTGGTAGGCAGAAGGTGGAAGCTGTCCTTCCTTCTATTCACACTAGCCAGGCTATGTCTGATAGTGGATAGATAGGCCCCAAAGCATCATCACAGAGATTTTACATTTTGGCTCTTTTGATTCTCCCACCTAGGATTGTTTTCCCCTCAGCATAATCCCTAGTACTGAATTTGATGAATCTGGAAGATGGTGGCAAGAAGAATTTAGTTAAATTCACAGTTGACAAATTCATCAAGTGTTAGTTGGGAGAGAGATGCCAGCTCTATTTAGCAGAGCTTCTTAATCTTTTGCAGATGATATCAAGAAAGAACTGTGACCTTCTAGGAACTATCCCAAGGTGTCACAGACTATAACACAATATTTGGCCTCGATTAGAAGTTGAATCTCAGGCTCTTCTCAGCATAGAATAGGATTTGCCAAATTTGCAGATATTTTCCTTCGGACCTACTATATTGCGAATTCTTCAGAATTTATGTGATCCTTACCCTGGAAGCTACAGGCCAGTAAGCTGTCTTAGAAACATTTTCTTACCAGAAAAAAATGGCTAATCTGATCTTCTGAAAAAATTTTCAAGTTTCACGACTTTTTTCAAACATCTCACTGTGAATCAGCCAGATTGCTCATTTGATAAAAATCTCATTGCCCATTTAAATCTATTAATATACAGCATTAGATTTTATTTTCATCAGGGAACAATCTCTATTGTCTACTTATTCATCAAATAGGAACAGTATCCTAAGATTTAAGTGGTTCTCAACTTTTGGAGTGACATACTTCTCCCCATTAAAATGAATATACGCAAAGCCCATAAAATGTGGTCTATAATAAATATCAAGAGGCTTTTGTAATCTTTGGACCCCAGGTTGAGAACTTCTGAGATACAAAGAACTTCAAATTGGACTTTTGTTTTATCATAAGAATGAGTTGCTAGTCAGTTGGATTGTGTATCTTCAATCCATTCAGGTAGTAGGGTTGGCCAAAATAAATATTGTCTTTGATTTGGTGTCACAAAGTTTTGTTTTTAAAAAATCCCTATTTATATTGCATAATGTATTGGTTTTCTAGGTATGTCATAACAAAATACCACAGACTGGGAGGCTTAAATAACAGAAATTAGTTTTCTCACAGTTCTGGAGGCTGGAAATTCAATATTGAGATGCTGGTAGAGTTGATTTCCTCTAAGGCCTCTCTCCTTGGCAACCTTCTTGCTGCCTATTCACATGATCATCCCTTTGCCCTGCACAGTCCTGGTGTCTCTTTGTGTGTACATATTTTTCTCTTCTTATAACGGTACTAGTCAGATTGGATTAGGACTCACCCATATTACTTCATTTAAGCTTAATGACTTCTTTAAAAGGCTCTCTCTCCAAATATAATCACATTCTGAGGTATTGGGGTTAGGGCTTCAAAATCTGAATGTGGGGGTGGACAATTCAGCCATAACATATAGTATCTGAATTTAATTGTCTTTATTTGCCTCTAAAAGTATTATCTCCCATGTCCAAATGTTCATAGTTGAGTTATCCCATGGATTTCTTACCTGGTATAGAAATTATACCTATTTTCTTAGGTTAACCTGATGTCAATAAAACTGACAATGGTTAATTTGTGTCCCCAAGAAACAATCATAGACAAAAAGCTTTATAAAGTGAAAATAGTAATAACTGGAGTTTGAAAAGCTTTTCTTGATTGTAAATATCATCATGGAACAAGTAATATAAATAATATCTGATTTTGAAAAGATTTATAATATTTACTTAATTGTCATGTTTGCTTTTTATGCAGAAGAACTGGTATACAGGTTGTTCTTGGAAATGTAAAACTATACAAATGATATTTTAATCTTTATCATGGCTACTGATTTTGCTATGTTACAAACATATCAATAATATATTTGCAAATCTGCCGGCTGAGGCTGAAAATTGCAATGGAAAAAGAATTGGTGGGTTAACGTTACAATAGGCTAAAAGATCAAACATTAGACATTTATTTAGAAATAGCACATTCATTGTTAACGTTACCTATTATACTAACCTCAAATAAAACATCTTATATTGGTGTGCACACAGAAATGACAAAAGGTGAATACAAAGAGGGGAAAATTATACAGCTGAAGCATGGACACAAATCCATGGCAAATAAATTAATATTGGATATTAAGAGGGTAAATATTTAAGCAATAAATCTTGGAATATCAAGGTTATCAGAAGGTAACTTCCTCATTTGTGAAAAAGATACCAAAAAGAGATTAGTGTAGTTCTTTTCCTTCCCAAAAAATGTTTTTACAAAGAGTCAATCAGTATATTGTGAGAATTGAGCTTTGTTTTTTATTTTCCTGGGTACAACCAGTTTTGAGCAATATTAAAAGCATTTAAACCCAGAATATATGCAAAATATCAACAAAATTTTAACCCTATTGCACGGTGTGTCAGATGAACAACAGAAATAATTGCTGTCAGTTTGTACATTTTGACCAATAATTCTCTGTATTTTCTGCAAGTAACTTGAGTGATGCAAATGACCTTATTTTTACAGCATGCTTTTATTAAATAGTTTATTATTTTGGCAGACTAATAAAGATTTTGGTATTTGCTTTTATTTGCAATAATATTACCACCACATAAAAAAAGGATTTTATGTTCTTTTTGAGGAACAAGGAGGATAAAAGTGGTGATGGATAGCGCAACTGAGGCATCAGCAATGAGCTGGAAATGAGACACATAAATATGAAAGCAGAGCTAAGAAAATAGAACTGCACCCTTGGCCTTTCTTAAAAGAACATGCACACTTCATGGTTCATTCACACTGTTACAGAAACTCCTTTTGTTTCTAATGAATCAGAGAATACATGTAAAGTCTAAAATACTATTTTTACTCATAGCTGACTGATTCCTTCTTTTTAATTAGACTCATTCCAGGAAAATATTTCCAAGCTTTCTGAGGATGTTTTGATTTTAGGAAAAAAATAATAAATCGACTGAAAAGTTGGTGGACGTAGGGGCTGAATGGGAATCAAAACAGATTTACCATGTTCACCATTATTTAGCTCAAAGCACAAAAATGAAAGGATTCCATGCACTAGCATCTTCTAGAGTTGATTGTGCAATTGAGTATTTAAAGATATTCAAAGTAGGTGACTAGGCAATTGAATGTGTCTTTAAGGAGAAATAATATTCAATATATAAATATATGTATATATGTAAAAATATTAGATGGAGACATTGGGGATTATAGCATTATGTCTTGCCAGTAATAGCATGTGTTTATTAAAAAATTATGATTATTTATATATTGCATGTTTTCTGATCTAATGTCAGCATGTAAATTTTACATGTTAAATATTCTATGTTTATCATCAGCAGAGTATGTTTAACATTAATTTTATTTTCTTACATTAATAGCTTGTTTCTTCATCGTAGCATTTATAATTGTTAGCACAGATAAAAGCAGATTGTGATGAAGAAACCAAAGGGAAGGTAAATCTCCTATTCAGGGGCAGAACCTGAATTGGCACACAGTAGCGCTTAGCTCAGTAATATTCAGACGTGGAACTATTTTTCTTTTCACACAAAAGGGCAGCCAATAGATGGAAGTAGGAAGAAGTAATATATTATGAGCTGAAAAATCCACTCCTTCATTATCGACATGATTCGGATCTTACAGAGGGAGAGAACTCTACCATTTGGACTCTTGTCGCAAAGGCTTACAATAGACATGATTCTGACAAGAGGTTGGTGGTAGCAGAACAGACTTAACAATTAATGGTATGCCAAGGCTGAGTTCAGAGAATTGCTTTACCCAATGCCAATCATTCATTCCTGGCAGTAGCACTTCACATCTTTCCTGGGATGCCATCCAACCACAGTGGCATCTAAAATATATCGAGCAGTGTTGTTACAGTTGGAGGTGAAATTGAAATTTGCGCCAAACAGAAGTGACAAATTCACATGGCTGAGTGTTGCCTAGCAATCAGGTCCAAGGGGGACGTGGCAATTCTGCCTTACCCATGGGTGTGTGGAAGGGGGGGAGAGAAACATTTACATTAGAGCTTGGGTAGTCTCACAAGTAGAGCCAGGTATATGAGAGACTTCATTTTATCCCTGGGGTGTAAGGAGGTAAGGTATTAGAATGGCACAGGGAAAGGTGAAGGTAACTGAAGTTGGTATGATAAGCAGCTTTGAAAACTGAGGTTCTTAGCAATTAACCTGGGGGAGGGGGAGAACAGCAAGATGCCAAGATGCCAGACTTGCTGCAGAAATTGATGGCAATTGGCCATCCTGCTGCCTTTTGACTGCAGGCCTCTTGATGCACCTCTGTTCAGCTGGCACTTGGCAGCTGGGTGGCCCCGGGGTATATTGAGCAAATGCTAGCTTTCTCTTCTCAGAAATCCACCTGAGAGCAAAGCTCCCAATGAGCAGCCAGACTCAAGAGATTAGTGGAAGGAATGGAACACTCAAGCTGAAATTCTTATCTTGTGTCCTTATTTGCTATTTCTTTTTGGGGGTTTCTCATTCCAACTATCTTGCATTGATCTTTTTTCATAATTCAGGATATTATGGGGGTACAAACAATTTGGTTACATGAAATGCATTTGTCTCACTCAAGCCAGGGCTACAAGCGTGTCCTTCCTCTATACAGTGTATCACAAGGATGAAAATACATGCACCACATGTACTCACCATCAAACTGGTACTAACTGATCTTTTCTTTATCTTGGAGAATACACCCAAATTTCACCTACCCCATCCTCTATCATGTGAAGTGATTATAAAGTCAATGATTAACATATGAAGCAGCAAGTGGATATACCAAAATACCAACTCTGGGGAAGGAGGCATAGTGTTTGCACAAATAATTTTGTGTCTAGGTTTTTTCACCACTCGTTATTTGGAAGAAGCATAAATCTGGAAATTTGTAGAGTGGATTTCACTGCTTCATGAAGGAACTTTTGGAAGTATTACAACCACAATAGATCCTTTTCCTCATTGCCTAGTTTTGTTGTTGTTCTTTTTCTCTTGAACTGTTGGGACCTTGATAACCTTTTGAATCTAGTCTTCACAACCCTATGTAAGAGAAGCGCCCAACCCAGGCTGAGATGGGAACGCTTTGTCATTCCTTGGTTTGTGCTCCTACTCCTCAGGCTGACTCTTAATGAATCAAGTGTGATTTAGTGCCCATCCTCAATACTTCAAAACTTAAATATCATGTCTGTGGTGTTTGGCTGAATTTGTATGTAACCTGTTATTTTATCAAGGAGACTCAAAGTCTTAATGGCAGGAATCATTTCTTCTGAGTAGGATCATACAAGACAAACGTGAAAATGCAAAGTGCTATGCAGTTGTAAAATAATTTTGTTATTTCTATTATTGTAGTATGCTGTTCATTTTGCAATAGATATTCAATAAATGCCAGCTAAATAGGTGAACTGAATAAATAGATGAATTTATAATGACTGATAAATACATAAAACCACATATAAATTTAAGAGATTATATAGATCATATAGTTGATTAATAATTATAACAACTCACTGCTCATTTCATGTTATCCTAAATTCTTTCTTTTTTCTTACTGTGGTAGAAAATATCTAACGTGAGATCTATCCTCTCGACAAATTTTTAAGTGTATGGTATAGTGTTGTTAACTATATGCACTATGGCACAGCAGATCTCTAGAACTTTTTCATTTTGTATGGCTGAAACTCTACACCCATTGAACACCAACTCCCCATTTCCTCTTCCCCTCATCCCCTGGCAATCACCATTCATAAAAACTTTTTGCTTTTGTAAGTTTGACTACTTTAGATACTTCATATAAGTGCAGTCATGCAGTATTTGTCCTTCTGTGACTAGATTATTTCAATTCAGCACAATGTCTCCAAGGTACATTCCTTTTGTAGCATATGGCAGAATTTCCTTCTTTTTTATGGCTGAATAATATTTTATTGCATGTATATATCACATTTTCTTTATCCACTCATCTTTTGATGGGCATTTAGGTTATTTCTACTTCTTGGCTATTGTGAATAATGTTGCAATTAACACGAGAATGCAAATATCTTTTCCAGATGCTGGTTTCACTACTTTTGGATAAATACTCAGAAGTGGGGTTGCTGGATCATATGGTAATTCTATTTTTAATTTTTTTAAAGAAACTTTTTACTATTTTCCATACCTGTTTTACCATTTTATATTTTCATGAATAGTGCACAAGAGTTCTAACTTCTCCACATCCTTGTCAACAGTTGTTTTCCTTGTGTGTATGTGTGTGTGTTGTGTGTGTGTGTGTGTTTGATAATGGCCATCCTAAGAGGTGTGAGGTGATACCTCATTGTAGTTTGAATTTGCATTTCTTGATGATGAGTGATGTTAAGCATCTTTTCATGTACTTATTGGCCATTTGTATGTTTCCTTTGGAGAAATGTCTATTCAACTTGTTGGCCATTTTTAAGTTAGGTTATTTATTTGTTGATTGATTGATTGATGTTGAGTTTTGGAGTTTCTTATATATTTTGGACATTAACCCCTTATCAGACATATGGTTTATAAATATTGTCTTCCATTCCATGTATTGCCTTTTCCCTCTGTTGATTCTTTCCTTTGCTGTGCAGAAACTTTTCAGTTTGATGTAGTCCCAACTTGTCTATTTTTGCTTTTGTTGCCTGTGCTTTCAGTGTCATATCCAAGAAATCATTTTGAAGACCAATGTTATGTAGCTTTCCCCTGTGTTTTATTCTAAGAGTTTTGTAATTTCAGGTCTTGCATTTGTGGTTTCTGTTCACTTTGAAAATTTATTTTTGTGTAAGGTAGAAGGTAAAGGTCCAGTTTTATTCTTTTGCATGCGGATATCCAGTTTTCCCAAGACCACTTGTTGAAGAGACTGTCCTTTCCACATTGTATAGCCTTGGCACCCTTGGCAAAGATCAGCCTGTATATGCGTAGGTTTATTTCTGGGCTCTTTATTCTCTTCCATTCGTTTATATGTCTGTCTTTATTCCAGTATTCTACTATTTTGATTACTGTAGCTTCATAAAATGCTTTGAAATTGAATAATGTGAGGCCTTCAGCTTTTTCTTTCTCAAGATTGTTTTGGCTATTTGAGGTCCTTTGTAGTTCCATATGAATTTTAGGGTTGTTTTTTCTATTTTTGTAAAAAATGCCATTGGGATTTTAACAGGGATTGCATTGAATCTATAGATCACTTTAGATAATCTGGACATTTTAACAATATTAACTCTTCTAATTCATGAATATGGAATGTCTTTCCCTTTGTTTGTGTTTTAATTTCTTTTGGCAATGTTTTCTAGTCTTCAGTGTATAAGTTGTTCACCTCCTTGCTTAAATTGATTCCTAAGTGTTTTATTCTGTTTCATATTATGGTACATGAGATTGTTTTCTTAATTTCCTTTTTAGATTAGTCATTGTTAGTGTATAAAAATACAACTGGGCTGGGTGTGGTGGCTAATGCCTGTAAGGATAGCATTTTGGGAGGCCGAGGCAGGACGATTGCTTGAGGTCAGGAGTTCAAGACCAGTCTGAGCAACCTAGTGAGACCTTGTATCTACAAAAAATAGAAAAATTATCCAGGCATGGTGGTGCACACCTGTAGTCCCAACTACTTGGGAGGCTAAGGCAGGAGGATTGTTTGAGCCCAGGTGTTTGAGGTTACCAGGAGCTATGATCATGCCACTGCCCTCATCATGCCTAGGCAACAAAGCGAAACCCTGTCTCCAAAAAAAAATACAGTTGGTTTTTGCTTGTTGATTTATATCCTGCAACTTTACTGGATTTGTTTATTATTCATAACAATTTTTTGTGGAATCTTAAGGGTCTTCTAAATATAAGATTCTGTCATTTGCAAACAAAAATAATTTTACTTCTTCCTTTTCAATTTGGTTGCTTTCCTAAATTCTATATATAAATTAATTTATTTAATTCCCACAACAACAATATGAAGTAGATATTATGCTCTCATTTAAAATGAGAAAATTTTTGCACAGAAAGGTTAGTCAATTTTCCCCACTTGTTAGTAAGTGGGAGGGGCTGCTTTCTAACTGGACTTCAGAAGTAATCTCCATTCATGGTATTAATTAAGTACTCATACTTATGACAATGCGAAATTTGGATCTATTCTACTTGAGTTCTGTAAGTATGAAGAGCTAAAGCAGAATGTGGGCAGTACTGTACATTCTTGTGGAAGGCCAAATATTGGCGCTGCTAAAATGACCGTATTCTATTGCTTGGAATGGTAATAGATTACAAACTCCTTAAGGTTGCTAATCAGCTGATCTTTACTGGGGAGAGATTATCCTGGATTATCCCAGTGAGCCCAATGTAATTATAAAGATCCTTAAATATGGAAGAGGGAGGCACAAGAGTCAGTGTCAGAGAGATGCAGTATGAGGAAGACTTGACTAGCCATTGCCGGTCTTGAAGATGGAAACAGACCATAAGTCAGGGAATGCATGCAGTCTCTAAAAGCTAGAAAAGGCAAGAAAATAGATTCTCTCCCGTCCCTCCAGAAAAGAATGCAACCCTGTGAATATCTTAATTTTAGTCCAGTGAGACCCATTTTAGATTGCTGATCTGCAAAATTTTAGTATAATAAATGCATTTTGTTTGCAGCCATTACATGTGGCAATTTGTTACAGCAGCAACAGGAAACTAATGCAGCTTTCAAATTTCAAGGTTATAGATTGAACTTCGATTTCTTGCTAATTTAACATTGGAGTATAGGAAAATAACTTCCAAGAATTGGAAGCTAGAAGTCTTGGCCTGATTTAGATTCCCTGTTAACCTCATCTTCATTTGAACTATGTACAAGGAATATCTCTCTACATACCTTTTTATAATTCCTGAACACTTTCTTTCCTCTAAAACAAGTAATGTCTACTTTTATTCCATTTTAAACATATTAAGATATTTAAAATTATAAACATAATCACTAAAAATTGCCCAGAAAGGAAATACACCAAATCTTAAGGTCCATACTTTTAACTTCTCTGCCCTGTTGCTTCACCTTCCTTGCTCCCTTTGTCTTTGTTATTTTTGTCCATCTATAGCCACCTGTCCTTTGTCTAAATTGCAAAACAATGATCTCCCCAGATATGATACTCTTCTGGCTAAAGATCCATATATTTCTATTCCTCTTCTTTTCCCCTTTAATAATCATAATAATAGATGAAATTTATTCAGAACTTACAATGGGCCAATAATATGATAAACACTGTGTACATTATGTCATTTAATCCTCAAAAAACTCTAGCAAGGAAGTACTATTATTATTGCTGTTTTTAAGATAAGAAAATTGAAGCATGGAGGTGGTTAGAAACTTGCCCTAACTCCTTTAACTTAAAAGTGAAAGAGCTGGGATTCAAATCCAGAAATAAGTCTAGTTTAAGGTGAGTAGTCTTAGCAATCTTCTGCCCTCTCGTTTAGTTTTACTCTGGGAAAGGCTGCTCTCAGGCAGCTGCTAGACTCCATGGCAGGAGGGAAATGCCTGAATTATGCCATAAGAAACAATAACACTGCTTGACTGGACTACCCTTAGGAGAGCCCTAGGTGGTCAAGAAAATAAACAGAATAAACATGGGGAAGTGAGAAACCCAGGCAGGTATTATTGTGCACTCAAAAGGCAAGGCTATTCATATCAGAAATTAAACTGAACTTAGCAAAGAAGAACCCAAATCTTATTTAGTTTTATGTTTTCAGCATTTAACATGAAGCTCAGTGCCTACCAGGTATCCAGTCAGTGATTCTCAACTCAGGCCTGCTGTACTACCAGGAATGTTATGATAATGTTGGGTTTTACAGTCAATATTCCTAAATGTCAAAGGAGACCGTTCATCTACAAAAATAAAGCTGCACAGACTGTTTAAAAAGATAAATTTCTTGATGACCAGAAACTTTGATTAACAGATGTGTATGTGTAGTAAAACAGGACACTAAATATTGCTTAAAATGCATTTTGTTTGATAAAGAAAATATTTCCAAAATGGGTGTGATGTGGTATAATGAATTATAAAAGCAATATTTAATGGTGAAAAAGTTGAGAATTGTAAGGTGTACTCAAGTGTTTATTAAAAGTTCAGTGAATGACTTCAAGTCTTGTGATTCCCAAGGTTAAGGATTATAACCTAATCTTTCTGTTAACCTTTTAATGAGTTACCTCTTCTAGCCATCATACCTTAGTGCTAACTAGCTTATCAGCTCAACTTCTGTGACAGGCAACACATAGTTGAGATCAGGCCACTGAAGGAATGTGAACTTTAATAGCAGGGAAGGCATTAGCCAAAAGAGATACAAGTAGAAGTACCATTCGATCCAGCAATCCCATTACTGGGCATCTACCCAAAAGACCAAATGATACTGTATAAGAAAGACACCTGCACCCGAATGTTTATAGCAGCACAATTCGCAATTGCAAAGATGTGGAAACAACCCAAGTGTCCATCAATACATGAGTGGATTAATAAAATGTGGTATATGTATACCATGAAGTACTATTCAGCTTTAAGAAACAATGGTAATATCGCACCTCTTGTATACTCCTGGATAGAGCTGGAACGCATTCTACTGAGATATCCCAAGAATGGAAAGACAAGCACCACATGTACTCACCATCAAATTGGTATTAACTGATCAACACATAAGTGCACATATAAGAATAACATCTATTGGATGTTGGGCAGGGGGGAGGGGGGAGGAGGGGACGGGTATATGCATACACAAAGAGTGCAATGCGCACCACCCGAAGGATGGACATATTTGAAACTCGGACTTAGGGGGGGAGGGAGGGGGCAAGGGCAACATACGTAACCTAAACATTTGTACCCCCATAATATGTTGAAATAAAAAAAAAATTATCTAATAGGAAGTATTAAGTGGCTAGTTTCTTTTGAGCTGGGAACATAGGCATAGAAGAGGGTAGTATATAAAGGAGAAAGAAGTATTAAAAGAAGAGATGAGACAATATACAGCCAAGGACAAATGTCTATTGCATAATTTTACTCACTCTTGGCACTTTCATCCCAAACAAGAGTAATTAGTAAATAATTTCTGAGCCTCTACTTTTAAAGACTGTGCTATACAAAATATGGTTTTTGATCTTCATCATCAAGGGGAAATGAGACTTAAACATAGGACTGACACTAGGGTGGGGAAAATGAGGCACTTTGCCTAAGAAACAACGTGAAAACATAATGACATAAAATAAATTCTAATTTAATCCAGTAATGCAGTAGATATCATGAGGTAGCACCAATGAAATTAAGCATAAACAGGGAATAATGCAAACTTTGGGAAAGGGAGCTATCATTATGGCCCCTGGAATCCACGGGTTCCAAATCAGTGTGCTGAGGTCTGGAAGGCCATCCATCTGGACTCATCCTATATTCCCAGACATGTACCACACCAGATGACTCTTAACTAAAATAGATTTTTTTCCACTCTCTCTTCTCCTAATGAATAGAAGAGAGCAGGTGAAGCTCAGGGGATCCCTTTTTCTTCTCATGTCTCTTCTAAGATCCTCGCCCTAGTTGGCAAATGCTTTCTAATGATCTACCACCTCCAACATTATTTCCTATCCTATCTTAATCACCATCTGTCCCTCAGAGTGGCCTCCTCACTCTTCCGTAAAAATACCCTCCACTGTGCCTTGCTTAGGATGCCTCTTGTCTGATACCTGTCCGTGAGGTCTCTACCTCCCCGACATAAGCTCCTGCAGTGTATCGAGTGCATCCCACATTTTACTACTGACTTATTCAACCATTTAACAAATACTTATGGAGACCCTAGTCTGTCTCAGGCATGGAACTACATGCACTTAATTGTATCCTTTCTTAAATTATTTATTAATTATCGCACATGGTCTATTTGGTAGTAGAAAGCATTGGATTTAGAGTCTGGAAACTGGAAGTTATAATTTTGATCCTGTTAATTGTTAATTATATAATGCTGGGCGAATTATTAAACCACAGTTTCCACATATTTCAAATGAATTCTTGAGTGGAACACACAAGATAATGTGTACCTATAATCTTCAAAAAGCTGAATTTGCTAATCAAAATGTAATTTGATATATACATATAGTTATTGTATATAATTATTATGTAACCCTATGTCCCTTGGGGCTACATGTGCCCCAAACTCTGTGCTCTCTCATAAAACAAATATATCTAGTACCAAAAATTATTTAAAAAGAATTCTAAACTTTATTTGTTGAAAAACACCAAAGGTGATGAAATGTGTCCCATAGCCACGCTTCACAAAAGGCCTCTCCTCTCTCCCTGATAGTCTTATATCTCAAAGTTGAAGTAGAGCTCTCACTTACCAACTTCCCCCCAAAAACTTTTCTGAAAACCTCAGTCCTTCCTACTTTATGTCCTTTGCGTCTAATCCACTCCTCCCAGCTGACCAAACCTGTTTTCTTCTCCCTATTTTCGCATTTCTATATCATGAACTTGCAAACTTGGCTGGCAATATCAGAGTTCTCTATAGAAAACAAAGAGGCAAAAATGTGTATGGATCCTGACTGTGAATATTTCTCTTTCTGTATTGTACAACTACCATATTTTTCTTTATTTTACGTGGATAGGAACATGTTTTATACTTAGTCTACTTTCCCTGAGCACTACTCAGGGTGCTGGGCCTTAGGAAGCCACACCATAAATGGATGCTAATTGTATGATAAAGCATAAAAACCATTACACTTGGAGAACATCTCACTAAATTGCCACTTCACTACTTCCTAGCAGTATGAGCTTGGGTTAGTTACATATTGAAAGTTTAATAAACATGAACTGAAATGACATGTAAATGTATCCAATACTGATTAGACACTCAAATGTTGACTAGAAAGACTATCTTATGGCTGTAGACAGATGGAGGCTGACACCTGTAGTTGAGGGAAGTTGTGTGGTATTTAGAAATTGAGATCCCCTAAGCCTTGGTATTCTCATGTACAAAATGAAAACATTGAACCAGTGGATTTGGAGGATCACTGAAATTCTAGTTGTCTCTGTTTCTGAGAAGCAAGATGTTGGTGAATTACTATAATCAAATACTTTCTAGGCCCCAAAGCACTAATACAATATTGAATACAAAAAGAATAATAGAAAATTCACCAGTAACTAAAAAATAGCATCTCTCTGCTCATTAGGAATATGCTTATAACTTGGATAAATATCAGTTGTTGCCAGTCAGTGAAGATGTTTTTATTGGGCTGGCAAAAGCAAGAAAAACAAAATAGCATTTTACTAAGCCATATTTATTCAATTTAATAAGATACTACTTTTTATTCATTGATTCTTCCTACTACTTTGGTGTCAAATTCTTTTCATGATACAAAGGTGATAAAGCATAGAAATTGTTTATTCAAATTTCCTTATGTGGGAAAATGAAAAGAAGGAATATAAAAAGTCGGCAACTCTATGTCAATTTCTCAATTTTTATTGTTGATTAATTTTTAGGTTAATAAAATATGAAAGTCTAGAAATCACTGGCCTGTAACACCAACTATTAAATCCTTTTAATTGTTATCATTAGCATTGACATTAGCACAAGGTTGAAAGTAAACTTTTTGAAGAGGAATATCTGATTGTTTGTTGACAGGTACCAAGTTCTTAAAGCCTCCCTGGCATCAAAGTCAAAAAAAAAAAAAAAAAATCCTTTTTCTCTCTCTGAAGAGAAAAAAAGATATAAGAAGAAAAAAAGGGGCAAGAGTCAGATTTTTTCCCCTGCTCCTATGGATTCCACTGACTAAAATGTTTACAAGTGTGGAAATGGCACAGAGGAAACCCACTTATTGCTGGAGAAGGAAGGTTGGAATGGGGTTTGCAGCATCCTCAGTGAGCTGCTTAGAAGTCTTCCCTGCCCTGACCTTGCTCCAGGCATGTAGCTATCAGGACTGTTAGGGGTAAGCGATACAAAGAAGATAAAACAGCAACAACAGTTTTAATTTCAGAGCTTCTATTTGAATTGCCAAGCTCCCAGTAGAATGACATAGCCATATTTTGGAGGATTTTCACAGGAAGAAAATGTTAACAGGTAAATTAGAAAAACTGAAGGAAATCACCGTATAAAAGATTAAAGTCCATGCATAGGGTAGACTTTAATTCCACAGTAAAGGCTTGGTTTTGATGATGTGTTGACCAACTTTTGAAGACATTTATATTGTTAGTATACAAACTTTTAAAATGACTGGAGACATTTTGTGATTTAAGAACTCAATCATGAAATTGTTAATCTATAAATCATTTGTCAAATGTAAAAATCTGCTATTATTAACATTTTTCTTATTTTTCAGTGGTATTTTATGTATTCTTATAATTTTCTCTCTATGGAATTTGAGTTGAAAAGTAATGTTTATTTGTATATATCAACCTCGAGTGTTATGGGGAATTATCTCAGACCTGTTGTTCAGGTGTGTTGACACTGGGAGTAAAGGGAACAAAGAGAACCTAGGAACTGACTCTTAGAGCTCACTGTGTTAATCTGTTATCAGAATCAAGGATATATATTTAGAAATTTGGTTTGCTCAAACTATATCAGGCCCCACTGATAGTCCTAGATACTTATTTAGTCTGAACATAGGTTCATATATGACGGAACATGCAAAACAATCTCCCGTCAATCAATGACAGGAATGGTTGCAATAGTAGACTCAACAACAGCAATAATAATATCATAGAAATGTATATCCCCTAGAGAAAGCACACACTCTTCAACATGGTGGCATTATCTGGTCCTTGGGTGAGATTTGACAT
This sequence comes from Propithecus coquereli, assembly GCF_000956105.1. Classification (NCBI taxonomy): domain Eukaryota; kingdom Metazoa; phylum Chordata; class Mammalia; order Primates; family Indriidae; genus Propithecus; species Propithecus coquereli. The sequence continues at coordinate 6,962,144 of NW_012148618.1, forward strand.
TTTACTGCTCAGGAGAGCACCTAACCCTTTTATCTCTTCTTCTAACTTAAGAATTATAAATTGTTCATGTTGTGATTCTGTTTTATTCAATTTAATGAATTTATTTGTTAGAGAAGACAGGAAAGAGTTTCACGTCTTTCCCATTTTTATGCATCATTTGTGACTGGATAAACTGTATTGAAGTGATTAAGAGTTGCCTCAGAACACCATGGGTGCATGCACCAGGCTTCTTCAGGTTTATTTTGAGTGTGTGTGTGTGTCTGAAATGTGTTGGAAGGGAAGATAATAAATAGAGCCATGTATATTTTGACCAAACACTTAATGCCATAAAGCAAAATTTAGTATTTTTAAGTTAATAAAAGACTATGAATTTATTATAAGCTGAATTGAATTAAAATGTTCTTATTTAACTATTTTATATTTTCACTTTGTAATTTTTAAGATATCTTGCCTGTAATTTTTAAGATACCTTGCCTGTAATAGGGAACTCCTGGTGTATGAGTGTAAAGGGTGGGAAAAGGTGGCACGCATGCCCTAACATCTCTCCTGCCTTTAGAGTTCCTGCAAAATCCTTTAAAGGGCATAATGTTATGTTTCAATCACACCATCAACAAAATTAAAAAGAAACTTTTTTGTGGTTGTTTTGAAATTAAAGCATTATGGTCTAAATAATATTTATGACCTAACACTACCTCAAGAACATAGGACTGGCATGGTTTCAGGTATGACTTCCTGGCCAAGTCATGCAGCATAGGGTTTTTACTTCTAGACTTTCAGAGAAGAAATTTTAGAGAATGAATGTTTAGTTTATCTCCAAATCAATTTCTTTGGAATCAATATATGCTCTTCTGGCAAAGTAGATGCATATACAGACTACATTAATGTGCAGGATACAGGCCACTCTTAAGAACAAACTATAAAATATGTGTGTGTGTGTGTATGTGTGCATATGTGTTTAATAGTCTAATAAAAAAGAACCCATGGGCCTATATTCAAATGTAAGTGCACATATTTATATTTTATGCTCAAGCACAATTCTGACACCATCGACACTTTGTATTGGAATAGGACAAGCTAGTGTCACCAAACAGGAAAATTAATTCACTCAATCCTTAGTATGCTCATGTAAACCATATAATTTATTATAAGCATATTGCCAATACAAAGACAAACAAACAGCATGTGTATTCTATTAGATCTAAATCATAGCAAGGAGCCGAGCTGGTGGAAAATATAATGCATCCAGCCTTGTGCATTCTGAGTTGTATTCATGAATGACTTACTGTATGCCTGGGTTCCACTCCAGTTCGTTACAATTTACACAGGATTATTATACATTGTGCCTCTTCCCAAATAGGCTATCTCCGTAAGAGGCCCATCCATTATGGAGCCAGGGGTACTCCCAGCACCAGTCCAAGAACACTATGTCCATAAGAGAAAAAACAAAGTTAAACTCCATCGCTACCTAAATGTGCAAAGAATGCTGGTCCCTAAACATCAGACGCTCCTAAAACCCTGCCTCCGAAGAGTCAAAAAGTATGTGACTGGCAGTTTGGAGCAGATAATTCAAGCTGTTGTGAAGCTGGGGAGCTAGCTGGTTAAATCTTTTGCAAACTTGTCACTTCTCAGAACACTCTTCACAGTGTCTAATGCACAAACATACTTTTTATGGAGCATCAGAAAGGGCCTTCTTCTACCCATCCCCACAACTTTATTCAGACAAATAAAAGAATTAAGGCCAATGCAAAGGGAAAACAATAAAATCCTAGGTGTCTAAAAACTTCTTTACTCAGACAAGATTTTAAAAAAATGTTTTGATGTTGCAGCACTCATTCATGGATCCCCTCCTTCTAAATTTCAATGACTTTAGTGATATTTTCCACTTTAGAAACTCAATTTCTTAAGCCTGTGTAGAACAGATGCTTTAAATTGCACAGGATACCAAGATAACCAGTTGAAAAGAGAAATATCCAGTCAATGTCACTACAATCAATGAGCGTATTTCTTAGAAAACAAGACTTTTTTTATGGAAAACTAGATATAAACTCTAGTAATGGATGGATGTTATAAATTTTGTGACTAGAGTATAGTAGACACTGAATACATATTTGTTAAATGAGGAAAAGAAATCAGTGCTTCATGACATGTCAGAGAGAGAACACAGAACTGAACAGGTGGTGTGTTTATCGCAGTGGAGTTTCTTTCTTTATGTGTGTATCGTCAGAAGTCCAGAGGATAAAACTTAAAGCAAGTTTTAATAAATTACATACTAATGTCTGTTCCGATCTGATATTTGTGAAGGGTTGGAGCAGGGTCAAAAGGGACCTGTTAGGAATGTGTTTGGCTACAAATAACAGAAAACTGCCATAGTGGCTGTAACAGGCAGGGCTTTGTCTCCTGCAACAAGAAGTTAGGGAGTAGGTAATACAGGGTAGGTGTGGCAGCTCAGTTGTGCCACCAGGAACCTAAATTCTTTCATTTTTCTGTTCTGCCAGACATAGTTTGTAGGCTTTTGCCCTCAATCTTGGCATTTTATGATTGCAAGAAAGATGCTTGCCCGCCATGTCATATGCTAATATTTCAGCAAACAAAAATGAAAGATAAAGGAGTAAAGAGGGAGGCAGGAATGGATGGTGACTATATCAGGAAAGCAACAGCTTTCTCATCAATCCCAGCAGATGTCTGCTTACATTTCATAGAGCAGGACTGTGCCACCTGATTAGGATGCAAGGGAGTCTGGGAAAACAAGTATTTTTAGCTGGACAGATTGCTGCCTCTCCAAAAAGTCAGGGTCCTATTGAAAAACAAAAGTGAGGAAGGATATTGGGTATGCAGCTAGCTATGTTTGCTCTAGGGCTGAAGAGATGAAATTAGTTTAATTACCAGGACATAAAATCTAAGCAGGGCTCCTTTGATTTTACCCTTCTGAAAATGAATTCAGACTCAGAGTAGTTCTATGGGGTAACAATTTGAGTAGAAGTTTTTGTCATGATTGAGGTAATTCAGACCTTGCACTTTATAGATAGTTTGATAAATAGGTGAAGATTTCTTGATGGATTTCATCTTGTATTTGTGGCTTAGAGAAAAATATAGTTATTGCCTTCTGCCCTGAACTTAGAATCTTGTATTCTCTAGATAAATTTTTTACTATTTCTCTTTTCAAAACCATTTTCTATAAATAGCTCTCTGCCAAATATTATAATGAAATTTGTACCAAAATGTGAATGGTTGACAATGTCTTTCTATGTTGTCTCATTTTAGGGCTGTTTACAGTTTAATGGGAAAATTGCCAAAAAGTCAATCTCAACTTTCAGAGATCACTGAAAGAGTAGCTAGAAAAATATTTTTGAGTAGAGAAATCTTAATCATAGCTATTCAGTCACCCATGTAAACAGTTGTCTTTCTTATTTAAGTATAGGACTTTGTTTTTATTTACCAAGAGTGGTATAAAAGTAATAATAACCTTTCTTTCTTTAACCCTTGACAATGTGCTGATGGAACAATGATTGTTTTAGCAGATGATCTATATGAATTATGAGATTCTGTTTGTTCATAGAAATATAAGCAATTTAATAATGATCATGGGTTGGAGACACTCAAATCTTTAATAAGTTTCTGACTTCCTTGGATTCATCCATTTTTCATTTTGACAAAACTTTTAATAATATAATGTCAGGAGATGTTTTGCAGAAAGCTATAATGTAAACTGATCGTCTGTAAATTTAAGAAAGGAGGATGGAATAAGTTGTTTATGAATGAAACAATGGAGACTGTTGTTGTGGATGTTCATGAACGTTGTACATGCACCCAAAAGGTCTTTATAGTCTTTAAAACAATTTTTCTTCACCTACAAACCACACAGCTTTACCATATATTTACTACTCACTACCCTACTTTCTGTTATAATTTTCCTTCTCTGCCTGCAGGCTTAGCATTCTTGGCAAAGAAGAAGGCTATGGGAAATATTCATTGACTTCTCATTGCAGCAATATTATTTCTACATGGAAGCCAGGCTAAGGGGTGTAGCTACAGATCCCAGAACAAATTCCTTGATTTTACAAGAAGGGCTCTGAGGGACTATTATACCTTAATAACATGAGCAGAAAGTCTCATTCTAAGGTTTCACAGAAATGAACACAATCTACTCATGTTGCTGGAAGATATTACTCTTAGAGAATCAGAGCCTGGTCTCTAGGTTTATCTGGACAGGAGGCATCTAAAGGGGCATTTTCTCTGTTGTTGTTTGCTCTAGGACATCCACTTATCCTCATCTTACTATCTCTCATTCAAGTCCCATTCTAGGGCTGTGTGTGGCCTTCTTCTCTGCTGGACTATGTAACAACCCCAAACTTTCCGCTCTGGAATGGGAGTGAGGGGTGAGGATGTTCAGAATGAATGTAAATAGGTCTTTTTCAATAATTGTCAAGGGACAAAGAATATTAAAGGAGGATTTCTTTGCCCACACATGGAGCACATTGTCCCTGACTGTCCAAGATAAGCCTCTTAGTCCCAAAGAACCCTATCCCTCAGGAATGCCACAAGAATAGCCCCAATTAGCAGGATATAATTACTTGAGCAGGAATCATGTACTAAATGATGAACCTCTCTTCCCAAATGGCGTGAGCTCTTGAATAATTTAGAAGGCAAGAATAATTAAATACAAAAGGACTGTCTTGACAGTAAGGAGATGTTTGTGCCTGTGCTTATGATCATGCACGCTGTAAGGGAGGGTTAGAACTAGAGAAGTGTAGCCAGCTTTAAAGTAGAATACAGTTCATATTTCAGCCTATAAAAATCTCATTTAAATATAGAGAATGACATCAAAACCCCAGATATACAAATGGACAAAGAATATGAAGAGGCAACTTATCCAGGAGAAAATAAAACCAAGTAAACAAGGAAAATGTTTACCCTTATAAGGAATTTAAGACATTTAAGACATGCAGACCAAAATAAAAATAAGGGCCCATTTTACATCTCTTAAAGTAAACAAAACTTTAAAAAATGATGCTGTGTAATGCTGGTGAGATTGTGGGAAAGCCAGTGTCTATTTGTAGCTGGCTGCATTGTAAAACTTTTGGAAATAAATTTGATGATTTCATCATATCAAAAGTCCTGAGAAATGTTTATAACCTGTAATCCTAAGAAATAAATCAATAAAATCATAAAAACCACATGAACTAAGAATAATTGATATATTATCTATAACTGTAAAATTTAGAAACATATTAAAAAATAGGATAATAATTATAAATTATAAAACAGCAATTCAATGAAATGTAATGTGTTCTTTACAATGGATAATCATAATATGCTAGAATATGATACAGGAAGCAAAAAATTACAAAATTTAAATTATGGTGTGACTATAGCTGTGTAAAATATATAACTATACATATGTACAAACCCTAAAAAGAAATTAATGACAGTGGTACCAGTGTGTTAGTGGTGGTGTGTTTTTCAGGGATTCATTTTATTCTAAAATTTAATATGGCAAACATTTTTAAAGGTCTTACTGAGTTTGTTGAGAAGCCTCAACTTGTTCAAGGATAGATTTATTTTCCTCATAACTGTACTATGCTGAGCTCCCTAATTTTTGCTGAGGTGCTACCTCCAATTCCATGACTTTCCTCTCATTTAAGTTATCACGACAGTCTATCTAGTATTTTAGACTCAGTCCTTTGTGTTTTGCAACCTTAATCTCATATTTAATTCAAAATCTTCCCTTTTCCCTCTAGCTTCATTTAGACTTATGGTTCATTTCCCTTCCCTCTTTCCTGCACTTCTCTGGTGGACATGGCTCCTTTTCTTATGTTTCCCTTTAGCAAGGCTGTTCTCCGTCTAGTACTAACTGGCATCATTTTTCTCTGGAGGACCTGGAAATGCCCCCTCCATAATCTTCTGGAATGAGAAGTCCAGATTGATCTTAATCTCTTCCTTGTAGCCTCAAACCCTCTTATAAGCCATCTACTCTACAGATTCTTACTACTGGGGTCCCCTTAGTTACTAGACAGGCTTCTGGATTGATACCAGCAAGACAGCTCAAGCCCAGCCATTTTACTCAGGGTCTACATAGAAAATCATAGATCATGGTCCATGCTAATGGTGAAATGCAGGCTGTTTTGCTGCCTTCTCTGGCACACCATCTACCTCTTGCCTTTTACCCACACCCACACTCAGCATCAGCTGAGTAGCATGGACACTTTTAAATAAATTATCGGCAGTTGCTGACTTAGTTAGGAGCAGGACTATTTGAGCAATCATTAAGAATAATTCTCTTGGGGCCTTCTTCTCCTTTGGCAAGAAGAAGTATACCATCACTTCTCCTCCACTGGAAAGCAATTGCCTTGACCCTCAGCTTTACAATCATTGCACCTTCCCAAAAAGCCATGCCTCACTTCCCAAACCCACTCTTTCTCCCATATTGATCATGGTGGTAGGGATGGTGGTCTTTATGATTATGTTGAAAGAGTATCTCTCTCCAAGTCCTAGGAGGAAGACACTGGCTCTAATTACTGGTGTTTTTTTGAACTTATAACATGGGGTATTTAAATGCCAGTTCTAGCACTCACCTTACCATGTAAAAACAGAATTATCATTTAAAAGATGGTTTAAGTGTAGTTTGTTTATAGGACAAAGGGAATAAACAAGATGTGCTCTTACTAGTGAATATAGTAAGTGTTATCAGTTGTCTGAATGATTGAATGCTTTTACAAAAAGACCAAGACAATAATTAAAAGTATTGTAGAAAGCATCTCAAAAGTATCCTAACCTAGTCACACATATGTTTTATTTTCAGAGTTACTGCCATTAAGTCCTATCTACTGAAAATCCTTCCTTTCTCTGAAACACCTCCTTTGCATACATCCTCTTCTATCTGGGTTAAAATTGTCACTATTACAGGTGGAAGAGGGAGGTTTGGATCAAGAGAGCAGTGGTGATGGAGCAGATGGGGAGATGGGACTTCCAGAATAAACTTTACTTACTTTCCATTTTACCAGGGCCCAGCACCGTCACTCACATGATAATAGGCAAGAATTTTGTGTTTCCTTTTCAAACCAATTAATGAATACTTATTAACTGACAGGCAATTGAAAGCCCAGAGGGCTCAAATGCTCTGTATCTTCAGTAAAATACCCAGTTATTGCCTGACACTAAATAATGTGGATGCTACTATTTTAAATCTTTACCGTGAACTGGAAGACAATGGTACAAGTTCAGTCAACTCTTCACAGCTAAAAATGGAAATACTAGATAGAGTAAAAGCTGACTTGAGGGAGAAAGAAAGAGAGAGAGAGAGATTCATTTTCTTTAATTGTTCCTGTTTATGAACTTATAAAAGTTAGAAAAATTTTACCTCTTTTGATTTTAACCAAAACTGTTATTATTAATGGGATTATTTATCTAGATTCCAACAAACATTGTCAATTTTTTTTCTTATGGATTTTGCTTGAGATGTGTATCATTGGTAGATATATTTTTAAATTGATCAACTTGACATAACAGCTTAAAATACAACCTGTCCCTTAAGACCCAATGTCTTTGAAAACAGAAAGCTTGAAGTTGAAATAGCTTAAGGCTGAGTTAGAAAAATGGCCCATATTTAAATAAGTAAGCTTGTTTTGCTTTTGATTGTGTGCAGACAAAAAAATCATGCCTCAGTGGTGAAATTGTTATGTATTATCAACATTCCTTCCCATTGTTCTTACATTCTGAAATGAGAGCTGTTAATGAGGATTCTTTATTTAGAGGTATGTGTTCAGTTTTACTAGGCTATCTTTAAAATAACATATAATTGGATATAATAGACAGTAAAATATAAAAAATTGCATGCTAGACAAATCTATAGTAGCTGCAGAAATCTACAGTAAATACAAAAATCTACAGTAAATTGACTCTGAAAAGACAAGAGCTAAAGGGTCAGTTGACCATAATTTTGGTCTATACATGATGCCTACCTCCCAAGAAACAATAGCCAAACAGGGTAATTAAACATAAGTTTAAAATGGGCCAGATGAACAAGCATTTGCCCTTTCTTGAAAATGATGTAGTCTCTGTTATACATTTTATCACCATTAATTTAGCATTTAACTGCAAATTGCCTTGTTTTCTATTTAACTTTACAAGTACATAAAGCTTTTCTTTTCTATTGTATTTCTTTTCTGTTTCTACCTGTGATCATTTTATATCATAACAGGAAGTTAAAGAGTATGAAAGATAAGCCCCCCTCAACTGCAGGATTAATCTCTCTTGGTGGTGTTGTGCTTATTTGTGTAGTATCTTGAACTAAAGGTGTGCTGTTTTGTTACAACTTTGCTGAACTTCTGTACTTAGACATGGCTTCTCTCCTAGTTTTACTCTGACCTGTGTTTTCCTTTTGTTCACCCCCTGCCTTGGAGTAACATATAACAAATTAGTAGCTCATTGATTAGGGATAAATACTGATAGTCTCACTCATGCTCCTTTTACTAAGGTTCAGTAAGCAGAAAGCTAGAATTATCTCAATTTTGTCAAACAGATTTGAGTTTGGTAAACTGAGATCTGATATTTTTCTTCCTCCCACCTGGTTAGAAATTTTGTTTTTCAAAGGTGTTGGACTTAAATAGTAAGAACTAATGGAGGCCTCATCTATGGCCCTGAGAACAATGATCATATAGATCCTTAAAAATCCAGTTCCAGTCTATGTGTAAAAAGAAATGATATTTTGAAGCAAGTGTGAATTAAAATCTGCTCAAATTAAATTTTTTCTACTTCAAGAAATAAGACCAGAAATTCCAAACTTTTGTAAGTCATGGTCTCTTTGAAACCATATTTCCCATATGTTTTACATTGTCACTGCATGAATTCTCTGTTCCTTTGATGTACTCAATAATTTGTTACTTTTTGCTTTTTTCTTGTGACACATACCACAGAGCTATAAGCTGACCATTGCATTTCACATGATGTGGACTTAAAATATGATAGAAAAGAAAGAGTAAAAATAGTCACAGTGTCTAACTATGTTATAAAAGGTGTTCTGTATAACGAAGCTTATTCCATTCAATTCTCTATAAAAGAATGATCTTGTTATAAGTAATTTTATATAGTGAATATTTTCTACAATAAAATACTACTGCTTAGTGATAGTGATTGTAAGACAGAGACAAGCAGTAGCTTATTTGCTATTTGCAATATTGAACTACAGATGAATTCATTACAATTGTTTCAGCCTGCCATAAAACAGCAATTACACAGAAACACTCTTTAAGTTTTAGTTCTTTAATTACAAAAAATACAGTTCAACCAGAGATAAAGACCCAAACATCTGAAGTTTGGTATCACTGATCCCAAACAATTATAGTGACTAAAGTTCAAAATGGTAGATATTGCATAGCATCTTCAACTCTTCCTGACCAGAAAACATTTTTTTCCTCACAAGCTAATTCAAAGTAGTAATCCTATCAGATTCTTTTCATCTTTACCACTTGCAGATGGAAAATTTAATTTCAAGTAAGATATCATTATGAAACAATCGGGATCCCTCATGCAGTCTGTTATACTTTCGAACTATAGTAACATAGGCGAAAGACCATTATAATTGTGTGTGTATGTGTGTACTTTTGAAATTCATGGGGAGAGGTGGGAAAAGATATTGTGTTCTTCTCCCTACCAGAAGTCAGAAATAGAACACCACTTTGTAATCTCAAAATGAGTCATACTTTATATCATTAGTTAAAATACAATCTCCTACCTAGACTAGTAGAAAATATTTTAAAAGACTTTTATATTGGAAACCAAATTAGACCCTATTCTCTTTCAACTTTTAGAAAATAAATGGGATGGAAGGAATATATCAAGGCACACAGAATAATTGTATTTTATCAAAGTCAAGCACAGCCACATACTTGTAACTCAGCGTGATTCTATCACTTCTGAGCCTTTCTTTTCCCCCTTCTAAAACATTTTCTAACACTGAAATCCTGAGCAATGGAAAGCAACCTTCTTAAGGGACTTAGCATTTTTTTTTATTTTACAACTTTATTGAGGCATAATTTACAAACGATAAAATCCACTAATTTTATATATGTATTACTGAGTTTGGTAAATATTATAGTTGTGCAACCACCACCATATCCAGATTTAGAACACTTCCATCCTCTTAAAAGTTCCCCTCTGTCTTTTTGCAGTTAATTCTTGTCTCCACCAATGCCTAGTAACACCTGATGATAGGCTCTCTGTCTCTGTAGCTTTACCTTTTCTAGAATTTCTTATTAATGGAATCGTACAGTATGTAGACTTTTGTGGACTTAGCATTTTTTAACTACTCTTAATCATTCTTTCCCATTTGTTATAGCTTTCAAATTTTTAGTTTTTTTGAACATAAATTACTAGTGTTATTACTTTTCTATGGCCAATAGTTATTTTTCTTTACTAAAAATTTATTGGTGCTTGTCCTCAATGCTTAGAAGATACTAGTATTATTCCATTGTTTTCTGATTTTTGTTGCTTTTGAAGTGAAATATTAATCTATTTTCATTTCTTTGTGTGTAAAATCTTTTTGTATACTAGGTTTTAAGATGGCTTTCTTATTTTGATATTTTGCAGTTTATCATGGATTTTGCTGTGGATTTATTTTTATTATCTTGTAATTTGAAATACATTCTCTATTTCATGTCTTTCTTCAATTCTAAAAAATTCTTAGCAATTATATCTTCAAACAATTCTTCTCATCCATTTCCTCTATTTTATTCTTCTGGGAATTTTATTAGAGGAATGTGGGAGGCTCTCAATTTGTCTTATATTCTCAAAATTGCTTGTCTTATTTTAAAAATCTCATTGTCTCTGATGTATTGGGTAGATTCTTCACTTCTTTTCCTTCTGCCCATTAATTCTGTCTTCAATTATATTTAATTTAGCTTCATCCAACATCATATTTTTTTATTTCAATGGCTATATTTCTAACTAGTCATTTTTATATAACTTTTTATATTTTCTTTTGTTCATAATTAGTTTCTAAATAGAAGTTATTAACTCATTTATCTCTATGAGCATACAAAATACACTTATCTTTAAAAAGTCTGTTAATTTTTTCCTGTGAAATTAGTTTCATACAAAGCAAATTCATGTTCTGATTATTGTTTTAGTTTCTTATTTGTAGGTTCTTACATTTTGCAACATTAATTTGCAGGCTTATTGTGAATGAGAAGTTACTTGCTTTCTCTCTCACTCAGGACTTATTTACTTCTCTAGAAAATTTGAGGACTCCTCCACCTGGATCCTGCTCAGCAAAGATTCATGTACTATTTTACATTTTCTACCCTTGTATTTATTTTGGAGTTATGTGACTCGTTCTGGCAAATTGGCCCGGAGTGGAAGTATATATCACTCCTAGTCCAAAAAATGGTTTAGGGCTTATGTAATATAGCCATGTTTTTTTTTTATCTCATCAATGGATGTAAAGAATACAGAATTGGCAGAGATGCTGTATAGAATCATCCCAGATTCCCAAATCACTGCTGGAGACCATCTTCAAAGGTGAATCACCTGATCTGCTTCAGACTGTGGTATGAACATGGAATAAAACTTTGTTATGTGAATCTGTTGCTATTTTGGGTTCCTTTGGCACTGCAGCATAGCTTAGTCTACCCTAATATACTACATGCCACCCCATCCCTTGTCACAGCCTTTAATATAGAACTGGGTTATAAAATGATGAATCAGACTTCCTATCCTAATGATATTTGAGATAGCGAAGATGCATTCACCAAGGCAGAAGGCAGATTTTTCATTTATTGTAAGGCTGGTCTCTTCCCAATTTCCTAGGCCTAAGGGCTTCTTTAGTCCCAAGCATAAATCAGCAGAAGTTCCCCTAGTCTCTAGCTGTAAGTTGTGAAGCTGGCTCTTCATCCGAGTATCTTAGGCTTCTGTGGCTGAATTGCCTGCTGTCATTCTGCTTCTGGACCTGATGCCCAGCAAGCCAAGGGCATCAGCTCCACTTACTACTATACATTTCTGATGCACAGAGATGCTTATCTTTTCTTTTTAAAATATGGCTATGCACCTTTTTTCTTTTCATATTTGCTATGTGTTTAGAATAAAGGAGTGTGTCAAGTCATGATTTACTTCACCAGCTTGATTTGAAGACTTTGTATGCACAATTCTCCAATCTAGAGTTTGAAGATTGGCATTCATGAAAAGCTACAGTGGTTCATGTAGGCCTTCCCAGATCCCTTTGGGGGTGGGAGAATGTGCGGCTGTTCTCAGCCATGGCTTCTGAAGTCATAATGGGCTTTATGAAGTTCTTGGCTTTCAGTATGCATTGACTATCAATTGTCTATTTCACACTCTAACAACTTTTATGATGCTTTTTAGAGATGTTTTGGAACTTGTGTTGGAAGTGATAAGCTGGGCTAGTGATTCTCAACTTTGACTGATATATGACCTTCTTTTAAAGGTGAAAAAATTTCAAGGACCTCGTCAATGGATTTAAATTATTATTATCATTAATTATTATTCATTTACTTAAATATCTATGAATATAAAATTAGGCATCTTATGATTAGACCTCAGACACAACTGTAAAATCAAAGCAAATTATGTATTAAATACAAATGAAACTGTAAAACAAATAAGAGTCAGAGTAACACATTTAATGTGATAGATGATGTTGCTTTGCTGAATCCAAACTGATGGTTGCAATATGAACATAGTAATGACTAGTGAGGTTCATTGTATCAGATGGATAATAACAGAAAATAAATGGCATTTCAGGAGTATTTGAAGAGGGCTTAATAAAGGAAATATGCACAAAGATGTAGACTGACTTAGAAGAAATTAAAGAGGTTAAAGAATAGCAATAGTGAAGAGCCATTGTCACCCATCAACCTGTAGAGGCAAATGAAAAAATAATGATCAGAACTTGGAGAGTGTGGCTACAGTTATAGAAGAGAAACAACTTAAAAAACTGTGGTCTCTGTTGGAGGGACACAGTCAATTTGTAGGAACCCAGCCAGAAAGAAGCCAGAAAAATAAATACTCTGACCTCACTTTTCTCGTTCTTCAACCTCCTGCTATAGATTACCACTGGTGAACCCAATGAGAAGCCAGAGAGTAGGCAGCCTATTAATGACGGTCATGGGCACAGAACAGGGAGGAGCACAATAAAGGGAATAGTCAATCTGAAGAGGCAAAGGGAAATATTCATTCCAGTTCTTTGGGGTTCAGTATGTGTAAGGGTACCTTGTGATGATATAATTCTCCTACCATTTTTAAAAAGTCAAATTAGTACAAAAATGTTTACCTTTCCCTTGGAATGAATATGAATTTACATTTGAAGTCTCCTTTATTTTTTTCCTTATTAGTCTGTGACAATTTAAATTATAATTAAAATGAACACAATGATAAACAGAAGGAAGGCAAGAGCACTGAAGTTTATAGTAATATTCAGTTATAATGTGGTTATCCAGCTGATCCTGAATATGAATTTAAAAATTGTCACCAAAATGAATAGAAAACATTTTTAAATGGTCAAACAAAACAAGCAAATAACAACAACAAAAGTCCTCAAGAGAACTTTGAAGTGTGCTAGTAGATCTACCCTCCTGAGTTCATGGACCTAAACTCTTTCATGTTTCCATGTGAATAAGTTCTCTGTGCTTCAAAACAACCTGTACACAGCTCCTGGAGAAGTCTACCCAAAGTGCCACTGTGATTCTGTAATTTTCCTCAGTGGCTCCTCATTTCCTATAGATTTAAGTATAAGTCCTCAGTCTGAAATTCAAAGCACTCAATTCATGTTTTGAACTTTACCATCTATTACTGTTCCCCTTAGACATACTGTATAATCTAGCCAAACTAGGAGGTATATTATGACCTGAACATACCCTATGTTTTTCTAGTTTCTTATCTCTTGTTTTTTCTCTGCTTGGAATGCTGGCTTCCTTATCACTGCCTTTTAAAATTCCATATGCCTCTTGAAGCTTATTTCAAATCTACATCCTCCATGAAGACCAAGCTAAAACCAAGGATCAGATTATAAAATCAGACTCACACAAGTCAGAAATCTTTCCCAGTATTAAGATTTACAACTAATTTCAAAGACACAAACAATCAAGAGACACAGGCAAGGCAGAGAAAAGGCTGGGATATCCCACTAAACTTCCCACGTGCTTATTTTGTTGACATGTGCTCTCCAACCCAGAATAATACTTGAGGATTGCAGGTTGCCTCACACATTGGAGAGCACTGAAGTTAGGGAACGTCTCCCATTCATGTTCCACAGAGTTGTATAGCTTATGTCACATTCTCTAGGGAGCCATGCATCACAAATCCATAGATTGTAGCCTTGTATGCCCTAAGCAGTCTTAAACTACGGACATCCTACATCATTAGTCTATTTGCCCAGAAGTTCAGTTATTATATTTGCAAGGATATTAGACTGAATCACTGCCTTCTTTCTTTTCCTAGAACCATCCTCATGGTAATGAGTAAGGAATGGATCACAGACCAATTGCTTTAACCCCTTTCTCCCCAAACACTTCCCTAATCATTCCCCAATCTTATGTAATCTTTCGCTTCTATCACTCTGTGTCTCTGTCGTAGCACGATTTTTCTGCCTTATATTATATTTATTCAAATTATCTTCTCCTATCCTGTAACCAGCAGAAAGGATATGATTTTGGACCCTAACAGTACTTTGCAAAGTGCCTTGCATATAACAGTTGATAAATGTTGAAACAGTATATAAATGTTGAAATGAATTAGGAGAAAGTGAGAATTTTCTATTCTCATTATTTCCCACAGATACTACTGTCAAGTCTGGGACAGGGGAGAGAAATCAGACAGTTCAAGTTCAAGTGGGTCTAAATGTCTGCTTGTGTAGATGACTTAATAACAACCACATAGAATTATACAAAATTATGAAATAGGTAAAGTGTTATTCGTGACCTTTCCGTCTCATTCCTGAGCACCATTTCCCTCTCTCCTCAGGTGCCTATATCCAGATCTTATATGTAGGAATGGATTTGTCCAGGTGAAATACTGGCTAAAAAACTTCACTGATATCAGGACAAGTCCTAGGAGATGTTATCTAGACATTTGTTCTTGGAGTATCAGAATCAATAGTGGGAAAGATAAAAGCAATAATGGAACCATGCTTGGAGGTCGGGAAATTGGAAAGTAGTCAATCATTGTGTCAACTGCAAGGATAAGGCAGAGACATAACCAGGAAACACAATGAAGAACATAGAGAAGACAAGAAAACATGCTAGCTGTTGAAGTGAATGGTTCGATATCCAGGCCTGAAAACCTGGTGCATCCTAGGGGTGTTGGTTTTATTGAGATTTAGAAAACTTTACTGGGTTAAGGACAGAGAGACTTAAAGGGATGGAGCTGGCCTGATCAGCAGGGTTCTCATGCTCTTCTCCATTCCTCATATAAAATTTCATTCTCAATGTGTGAAAGTGATTGATAGTAGTTTAAGATGTCTTCCTTCTGAGGGATATGTACGTATGTCTAGAATTCAAAGCCTTAGGCTAAAATAATTAATGGAGCATTTCTGTTATTGGGTTGAGGAGAATTGAGGACATATTAACTTTCCTAACACTACTTAAGATTGTGTGATTGGATGTCATGACATGCCACTCCTTTTATTTGGCTCCATACCATTGAGAATTTATAGGTATTTCTATGTCTAACCTCTCTAATTGGTAATAAAATAACAAGTTTCATGCTATTTCTTTTTCCCTATAGAGAGAATAAAAGAACCTACAGTTATACATACTGGTTAATGTTTTTGTTTGCATAAAAGTGTATCGTTCCTTATCTGTTTTAAACAGTGTGCTCCTTGGAATTTGTATTATTTTTCTAATACCATATAACAAATTACCACAAACTTAATGTTTTAGAACAACACACATTTATTATTTCTTTCAGTTTCTGTGGGCCAGGAGTCTGGACAAGGCTTAATTGGGTCCTTGGCATAGGTTCTCACAAGATGTAATAAAGTTGTTGGATAGGGATGAGTTCTCACCAGAGACTAGACTACAGAAGGATCTTCCACACTTCCTAGGTTGTTAGTGGATTCATTTCCTAGCAGCTTTAGGATTCATGACAGCTTGTTTCTTCAAAGCCAGCAACAGAGAGAAAGAGACTCCAGCACATTGGATGCTATAAGAGTATGTAATTATATATATATATGTAATCGCTTACATTCCATCACCTTTGCCATTTTCTATTGGTTAGAAGCAAGTCACAGGGCCCGTCTATATTCTATAGGGTGGGATTACACAATGATACGAATACCAGAAGGTAAGTGTCATGGGGGTCTATCTGCCACAGAGGTAGGTATAATGCTTTTTATATAAATTCAAAGTGTAAATCAGGCTATGTGCATGTTGATTCTTCAAGACTGCGTGGTGATTATCACTCTAGTGATGATGAAGATCATGGAGATGCAGAATCAAATGTTAGTGATTTGTCCAAAGGCTCTAAGAAAGAGTAGCTTAAGCTTAGAGGTCTGACCCAGAAAGATTCAGCTTGATTTGTGTTATGTATGCTGATGAAGTGTTTTCTAACTAGGGGCTAAATTTCCATCCTATGCATCTCATAAATTTGCAGTTCTTAAATTTCATGTTTCCTCAGCAATGTTTTAGATACCTAAGGTGTCTATATCCTCTGCTATGATATAGATATATATGAAGTAAATGTTTAAAATGTCTTGGACTGCTTATGTTCTGGAATCATAGAAAGGAATTTGCAGTTCTTAAATTTCATATTTCCTCAGCAATGTTTTAGATACCTAAGGTGTCTATACCCTCTGCTATGATATAGATATATATGAAGCAAATGTTTAAAATGTCTTGGACTACTTATGTTTCTGGAATCTCTGAAAACTTAAGACCGTTTTGAGTTTTGATAATAACTAAGCTACAATAGGGAGGCCTTTTGTGTCTGGCTTCTTTCACTTAGCATATTATTTTCAAGGTTCATCCATGATGCAGCATATATCAGAAATTTTTATGGCTGAATAATATTCCATTATATGGCTATAGCACATTTTTTATCTGTTCATTAGTTGATAGCCATTTGGATCGTTTCCACTTTTTGGCTGTTATGAATAATGCTACTATGAACATTCATGTGCAAGCTTTGTTTGAACACCTGTTTTCAGTTCTCTTGGGTATACCCCTAAGAATATAGTTGGTAGTCATATGTTAGCTCTATGTTTAACATTTTGAAAAACTGCCATACTGTTTTCCACAGCAACTGTACCATTTTACATTTCTACAAACAATATATGAGAGTTCCAATTTCTCCACATTCTCACCAATAGTTGTTATTTTGTATATGTATGTGTGTGTGCTTGTGTGTATGTGTGTGTTTTAATTCTAGCCATCTTATTGTATGTGAAGTGGTAGCTTGTGCTTTTGTTATGTATTTCCTGGGTAACTGATGATGTTGAACATTTTTTTTCATGTGCTTTTTGGTCATTATATATCTTTTTTGGAGATAATCCATAGATTTTTGTTAATTTATTATATCTTCTCTGAGACTACAAGTTTCTTGAGGGCAGGAGGTGTGTTGCTAATCTTTTAACCTCTCAGGGGCTATATTAAATGGGTCTGGGCACACTAAGTGCCCAATAAATCCTTCTTGACCAAAATTTAGAAATCATAACAGAATTTGTTGTATTGCCTGAATCAGCCTGGAGGAGAAGTCTTCACATCATATTACTTCAGTGTGAAACTATTCTGACTCAGCACATCGGTAAACTCTTTGTTAATAAGTCTCTTGGCTCTTTCAGTGACATCTGAGCATATATTTGAAACATTTTCTTTTTTTTTTTCGGCTTTTAGGACATCACACTTTTCTAGATTTACTTCCTATTTCTCCATTTACTCCATTTCAATCTTCTTTGTAGGTTCTTCTTCTCTCATGAGCATTTAAAGATGAGCATTCTCTGGGTGTCTGTGTTCCATCTTCTCTTTTCACTGATGCCAATTCTTCCCAAATGCTTGTTCTCAAATGGTATTATTTTATGATAAAGTCATTTTGCAATGAAGGACAATGTAAGGAGTCTTTTATCTACCCTTACTGGTTAATTGCAAGCATTTTCCTTTATTTTAAGATTATAGTAATAGTGTCCATGTTTTTTGTATTGAAATATCTATCTTCTACTTCTTCTATGAAATAATGATAATACCTGGCCACTTATATATACATTTAATGTCCTTGACAAAGTAAAAATTAGCAACCCCTACAACCATTTAAAAATATACTGTACATATGTAAATCAATCAATGTAGTGTACCACATTACCAGAATGAAGGATAAAAGCACATGATCATGTCAACAGATACACAAAAAGCATTTGTTTAACATTATTTCATGATTAAAACCCTTAACAAAATAGGTACAGAAGGAAATTTCCTAACATAATAAGGGCCATTTATGAAAATACCACAGCTAATACCATAACCAATGAGGAAAGACTAAAAACCTTTCCTCTAAGATCTGTTAAGAAGCAAAGATGTCCCCTCTCAACACTTCTATTCAAAATAATACTGAGAGCACTAGCAAGAGCAATGAGACAAGGAAAAGAAATGAAAAGGATATAAATGGTAAAGGAAAAAGTAAAATTATCCCTGTTTGCAGATGATGTGTTCCTATATGTATAAAATCCTAAAGACTTCACATAAAAAACTATTAGAACTAATAAATAAAATCAGTAAAGTAGCAGGATATAAAGTCAACATACAAAGATCAGTTGAATATTTTTACACCAACAATGATCTGTTTGAAGAAGAAATCAAGAAAACAATACCATCTATGATAGCATCAACAGGAATAAAATACTTAGCAACATGTTAACCAAGAAAGTGTAATGTCTGTACACTGACAACTACAAAACATCAATGAAAGATATTAAAGAAGACACAACTAAATGAAAAGATATTTTGAGTTTTGTGGAGTATAAGTTAGTGTCAAAATACTATCCAAAGCAGTGTGTAGTTTCAATGCAATCCCTATTAAAATTTCCATATTTTTCACAGAAATAGAAAAAAAGTCTAAAATTCACACAAACCACAAAAAACCCTGAATAGCAAAAACAGCCTAGAGAGAGAAAAACAAAGTTGAACCCCATGGAGTTCTACACAGCCACAAAAAACAATGGTCATCTAGCACCTCTTGTATTATCCTGGATAGAGCTGGAGCCCATTCTACTAAGTGAAGTATCACAAGAATGGAAAAACAATCACCACTTGTACTCACCATCAAATTGGTACTAACTGATCAACACTTAATTTGCACATATAGTAGTAACATTTATTGGGTATTGGGCAGGTGGGAGGGGGAGGAGGGGATGGATATATTCACACTAGTGGGTGTGGTGCTCACTGTCTAGGGGATGGACATGCTTGAAGCTCTGACTCGGGTGGGGCAAAGGCAATATATGTAACCTAAACATTTGTACCCCCGTAATATGCTGAAATAAAAAAAAAAGAAAGAAAAACAAAGTTGGAGGGATTTAAAAATTCTTGGTTTAAATCAGGAACAAATACTTCCTGATTTAAAATTACACTGATATATTGTTCTATACTTACTCTCTGGGTGTAGTAGTCAGGGTTCCCCAAAGAAATAGAACCAATGGGACATATATATATATTATTACCTATATAAGAGGGGATTTATTATGGGAGTTGGCTCACACAATTATGGAGGCTGAGAAGTTCCATCGTATGCCATCTGCAAGCTGAAGAATCAAGGAGACCAGTGGTATAATTTAGTCTGGGTCCAAAGGCCTGAGACCAGTGTAGCTGATGGTATAACTATCAGTTCAAGGTCAAAGGCCTGAACACTTGGAGTCCTGATGTGCAACGCAGGAAAAGAATGATGTTCCAGCTCCAGGAGAGGGAGTGAATTGACCTTTTCTCTGCCTTTTTGTTCTATCCTAGGCCTCAATGGATTGGATGACACTAGTGTTGGTGGATCTTCCTTACTCAGTCCCCTGATTTCAAATGCCAATCTTTTCTGAAAACACCCTCACAGACATACTCAGAGATAATACTTTATCACCTACCTGAGTATCTGTTAACCCAGTCAACTTGACACCCAAAATTAACCATCATATTGGATAATCTCATTCATTGACATAACTTCCATTATCAATTACATGGTGATGACTTCCAAGTCACAAATGTTTCTATTAAGCTCAATTACGTATATCCAATTTCTTATCAAATAACTGCCCCTCTATGTTCCATGACATTTTTTGATTTGGCATATATAATCTTGAACTAATTCCCCACCCTCCCACTTCCCTACCTCTTCCCCGTGTTTCCTATCCAATTAAATGGCACTGTCTGGTCTCCTAAGTTAGAAATCAGGAAATGCCTCAGGTTCCCTCTTCTTCATCACATTTTCCACACCTTGATACCAATTCTTTTCATTTTTATCTTTATAATATTCCTATAGACAATTCACTTCACTCAATTTCTCATCTTGTTGGTGCTACCTTATTTTAGACTGCTGTCAACAATTCATCGTCCATTCAACATATATTTGAAGTCTACATGTACCAAACGCAGGGAGTGTAATATGAAAACAACATGAGAATCTATTTTAAGGGAATGGTCTTAAAATTACTGGGTCTTTTAGGCATTAAAATAAAGTCTAGGTTATGGTTTATTTTTAAATCATGAGTATTTTGAGGTTTTTCCTATGTTTAATGCGTACTGTGTATATTTTATGGATTTACATTGGAAATATTTTAGTTTGGGGGGACTTAAAGTAAATGACTTATGTTGAGCAAAGAAGTTATTCTCTAAACCTGGATGGTGGCCTTAGAAAATTCCCTTAACCTCTATTATGATTTCTCATTTCAAAATGGTTGTGTAGGAGGCTAAGGGAAGTTAGTTGATTGCTATGATCCAAGAACTCTATGAATGAAAATGTAAAGATTTCTGATTTATTCATTAAAAAAGCTTTGCTTATGAGTTTCATGTCCTGAGTACAATGGGTCATAATTATTAATGCTTATTCAGGTGCATTCAAATGTTGCCAATTATTCTTTTACCAACTGAAGGAAAATCAAATCATTAGACTAAGATGGGCTGGTTAAAAGGTTAGCACACGTAGCATATCAGGACCATGAAGAAATTGAGAACAGAGCTTACATCTTTTACACTATAGTTCAAAGCAAGGGCTATTGGAATAACCTACTTCTACAAAGTAGGGCTTACAAAAATTGAGGATCCCAGCCTAGGGAAAGGGTCGATGTCCTGAAGAAAGAAGAGAAGATTCTGCCTGGATTCCAAGGAGGGAAGCAGAAAAGAATCAGGAGAGCTGACTATCTGGAGTGGATGATTACACAATCTGCTTTTGCAGTCTTACCTTGGGCAGTGTCCAGTACTTGATGTTTTGGGAGAAAAAAATTCACTACTTTCTATATTTCTCACTTGGTAAACCATTAAAATCTGGAAACTATCCTCCCTACTACCTTTTTTTTGGGCAATATTTTTCCTTTCCAGTCTTGATTCTTTCAATTTTCTTAACTGAGTAGAACTTGAAAAATATTGATCAGGGCTGGGCGCGGTGGCTCACGCCTGTAATCCTAGCACTCTGGGAAGCCGAGGCGGGCGGATTGTTTGAGCTCAGGAGTTCGAGACCAGCCTGAGCAAGAGCAAGACCCTGTCTCTACTAAAAATAGAAATTAATCGGACAACTAAAACTATATAGAAAAAAAATTAGCCGGGCATGGTGGTGCATGCCTGTAGTCCCAGCTACTCGGGAGGCTGAGGCAGAAGGATTGCTTGAGCCCAGGAGTTTGAGGTTGCTGTGAGCTAGGCTGAAGCCACGGCACTCTAGCCCGGGCAAAAGAGTGAGACTCTGTCTCAAAAAAAAAAAAAAAAATATTAATCAAAATACTTCTTTTGCTAATAGGCTTAGATGCATGGGTATTGCAAACCAGGTAATATGGCTGTTTTGCAAAAATTCAGTATGATAGAGAGTGCCTAGAGAGTTTAGGAGGACTTACAGAAAGAGAAAAATACTTCACACATCCTAATGGTTTTGAGATGTACCATTAGGATTTATATTTTTAGTAGTGGCTTGATTTTTGTTAGCTATTTCAGTTATATTCTGAGTCAAGAAATGGGCAGGAGAAATCAAGAAGAGGAAAAGAAATATATGGAAAAACTTCCTTTACAATCCTTAACTCTCAGGGTGGGCACAAAGGAGATTGCCATCAAGATAACTAACCGGTTACAGATTCAGAAAGTTATCCTTAGTGATAGGACTTGTTTAGGATCCCTAAAGGTATGTTTTACTTCTGAGTTGATGGTCTAGGACAAGATGGTTTTGAAAAACATTCCGCAAGCAGGTATGAAAGAGCAGAGTTCATTTTCAATTAACTGTTAGATTATTTCCAGGTATCTTCCTCCCTGGCTTTTGGGAGAATCGTAGCATTTTTGTAGAATCATAGCATTTTTATAGAATCATTTTTATAGAATCATAACATTTTTGTACTGAAAGGGACTAAGATATTCAAATCAAACTTTTTCAATTTTGACTCCAATCTTTGGCCTCAAAAGTTTCAATTTGATAACTTTATCATGGTTACTAAGTGTTGTTAGCACAACTGTGGCTATAACCAAGTCCTCACTCCTTGTCCAGTGTTTTTTCCTTTTACCTAATAGGCAGTTTTCTCATTTCTTTGTCAATAATTTTCTTCAAAATTTCCTTTGAAGAAAATGAACAAAAACAGTTCCAAATGGCTGCTTGCCAAGTATTTCATCATGTGAACTCCATTTTTATTCTTTCCAAACAGTAAGTTCTTTTGATGAAGAAAATCGTAGAATATTAGAGATGGAAAGGATATTCATGGATTCTAATCTCCTTATTTAACAAATACAGAAACCAAGATCTAGGCAGTCAGCTTGCCTGAGGCCACACAGATTGTGGTAACACTGGGATACTGAACTCAGGATTCCTGTGAGTTTAGTGGTTTTTGCAGCGAATTTTACTACCTCAAAAGAGCCATCTCCTTTTCTGAGTCATGTACATACTGGTTGAACACATTATGGCTATTAATTAAATATTAAAAACTTAGGGGGTCCAGATTCTATGAGACACGGAATACCATGTCACACTTAGAGAATGTGTGAGAAAAGAATATAGCAAAAATTTAAAGAAATGAAGTTGTAAATAAAATCAGTATTTAAAAGAGCTTAAAATGAAAACTTCGAGATAAAGAATGATTTGTGCTTTTAACAATTTATGGGCTAATTAATTAGCAGCTTTCCTCATGTTAAAGATTGGTGTCTAATATTTTTTCCTCTAGAAAATACAGATACCAGCTTGTTTTAAGGCTCTAAACCATTCCCTGTGGACTGTTCTTGGCCTCTGCCTTTACAGACCGTAACTTAAAAAAGAAAATTGACAGACAGAAAGAAAAACCCTTAACAGCTGGAGCGTTAATTTGTCTACATGGATAAAAATACTTCACTTTCTGAGATTTCTCCTGGGTCGCCCTATATGAAGGTAGAAAGAGAAGCCAGAGGAAAAATCACCAAAAAAGCTTTTACAAGAAACATTATGAAAAGAGCAAATCCAGAGAATTGTGTTTAATAACAGCAATGATGAATTTCCTGGCAGTCTGTACCAAGCAGTTAAAGACCAACCAGCATGTGAAAGAGGCTGAATTAGTTAGAATGGTCTACAGCAGCCTAATAAAGAGCGCCAGAAGATTTATTCTCTCATATGTATAATTTTGAGATATGAATGATTCTATATTTAAGAAATGCAATACAACCATCACATTAATTTTTACTAAGAGATTCTAGTTTGACTCAAAGCAGGGTCTGAAAAATTGAAGAATAATGCTTTGAGCCACCAAGTTAGTGCCCCACAGAATATTTTAAAATTATTTAACACACATCATCTCAGTGTCAACAACTCATCACAGATAAACTATCTAATTAACAGAACGCTTCATAGTATTTGATAACTGAGTCTTGGCTCAGTTTTTATACCAGAAGGGCAATCCTTGATAAGCAGAAATTATAAAAGCAGATTTTAAAAAGCATTAATTCAGAAATAGAATCAAATTGATTTCAAATTAACCCCCTGTTGGTATTTAAACTTATTTAAAACCACTTGGCTTAAAGATAACACTTGGAGAGGCTGTCTTTGACTAGAGTTAGGCATTGTCTGGAGTCAGCCTCTGTATTTTGATTTCCTTTGTTGTGTACCAGCCTCCCCATGCCTAGGGTAATTGATATGCGTCTTGTGCTAGGGACAGATGAGTTTATCCTGTCATTGAAGCCCTTCACAAGATGCCTTAATTATTAGAGCTAATTTGAGGATTTGTGCTTTGTGGTCTACTTAGGAAGCTCAATTGTTTTCTCTTTCCAATTCCATGTTGGCAACACTTCCAATAACAAATCCAATAAAGAATTAGTAATTTGGCTCCCTGTGGTCATGGAAAAAGGACAGCAAGAATGAGCAACAATAATAGATCCTTTTTGTATAGTATTTTTTAATGCAACAAATTTATTGCTATAGTTTTGGGGCAAGACTCATGAAAAAGCAGAGAAGTACTCTGAATAATTTTCATAAGGGATTGCAATTTATGATCCTTTGATCTCTGCTGCTAATTTACACCCATTTGCAACTAAATGAAAAATTATAGTTTCTAATGGAGAGAATTGGGGATAAAGGAAAAGGAAGATATTTCTATTAAAAACAATGTTTAGAATACAAAATGACAAATAAGAAGAGACACAATTAAATTATTATTGCTGCAATTATTTAAACAAGGTTACCAGACTTTCAACATAAAGATTTGGTGGATGTGAACTCTTTGGTCAGGAACCTATATTTCTTGAGGACCACATGTTTAATTAAGGCTTGCTGAATCTCATCCTACGTAATAGCTAGAACACTAAAGGCATCAATATATTAACAGGAGAATGCACTTCTCGGGATTGCAAATAATATGCACTGGATGCTTGCATTTTGGTGTTATGGATGTGTCCAGAGCATAGATGGTTGATGCGCAAGTATCAGTTATAATTATCTTTGAGCCGTGGAACTATAAATAATTTGTCCTGTGTGTGTAATTAGCTCTATTTTCTAAAATGAGTATTCATCATTTTTGTAATAATAAAATACTGATTATTTGTAAAGTGCCAGCTTTGTGATATTCCTTCAGACATGTACATCCTGATTTCCAACATTCAACTGGGGGAAATTAGGATATAGAATATAAACAAACCCTCAGCTGTTAATTCTTGCTATGACACTGGTTTCAGGGATTGATTATTATCTAGATTCTTACCCTATGTCTGAAAATTTTTATTCAGATTATTCAGATACAGAGCAGACAGACACGGAATATGCTCTGAGGACTTGGTGGGATCTTGTCTCCAATACACATAAATTCAGTTTTTTTTTTTTTTTTGCACAAGATGTTCACAGCAACTTTATTTACAATAGCCAAAAACTGGAAAAAGCCCATTGTCCATTAACTGTTCGCCTAACAGGTGAAGGGTTAAGCTGTGGCATATTCATACAATGGAATACTACTCAGCAATAAAAAGGAACAAAGAGCTGAAACACATGGATGACTATCAAAACACATTGAGTGAAAGAAACTTACACAAGAATACGTACTGTATGATTCCATTTCTATGAAGTTCTAGAAGAGGCAAAATTAATCTCTGGTGAACAAAATCCTAACAGTGATTGCCTGCAAGGGGAGGTAAGGAGCAGGAGAGGTGCAGGAATTGACCAGGTACAAAAATGCTGATGCAGTGCAAGTGCTCCACAGCCTCCTAGGGGTTGGGTTACACAGCTGTACATCAAAACTCATCAAATGGAGGTCGGGTGTGGTGGCCCATACCTGTAATCCTAGCACTCTGGGAGACCAAGGAGGGAGGATCACCTGAGCTCAGGAGTTCGAGACCAGCCTGAGCAAGAGGGAGACCCCGGCTCCACCAAAAACAGAACAATTAGCCAGAGGTGGTGGTATGTGCCTGTAGTCCCAGCTACCTGGGAGGCTGAGGCAGGAGGACTGCCTGAGCCCAGGAGCCTGAGGCTGCTGTGAGCTATGAGGATGATGATGATGCCACTGCACTCTAGCCAGGGTGACAGAGCGAGACCGTCTCAAAACAAACAAATAAACAAAAAAAGCCTCATCAAATGGTACACTTAACATTTGTTCACCCTGCTGTAAATTTTCCCTCAAGAAAAAAACTCTAATGACATGTATGCTAAAGAGTCAAATATGTATGTCTATAATTTATAAAGACAAAATGGAAGATTGGAGGATAGACAAATATGTGAAAAAGTATGGTGAAAAGTATGGTGAAAAAGTATGATTCTACACTTACATGTAGAATCTAAGTGGTGGATATGGGCATGTTAATAATTCAACTTTTCTTTTTTTGGGACAGTGTCTCGCTCTGTCTCCCCAACTAGAGTAGTGGCCTCATCATAGCTCACAGCAACCTCAAACTCCTGGGATCGAGCAATCCTCCCGCCTCAGCCTTCTAAGCAGCCAGGACCACAGGCACATGCCACCATGCCCAACTTTTCTACTTTTTGTAGAGATGGGGTCTCACTCCCGCTCAGGCCAGGCTCAAACTCCTGAACTCAAGCCACCCTCCCACCTCAGCCTCCCAGAGTGCCAGGACCATAGGCGCGAGCCACCGCACCCAGCTGTAAAGCTTTTTTTTTTTTTAAGCAAAAGAAAAATGGGAAAAGCATATGGAGACAGTCCATAGGAAAGGAAATCCAAATGCTCTTAAACATGAAGAAAGGCCACCTCATGAAAGAATACTTTTTTTTTTTTTTTGGTATTTTTTTTTTAACCAATCAGATTGGTAAAGAATAGATTGCTACTTATAATGCTGAAATGAATTACCTTGTATACACTTGTTATTTTGTATATACATAAATTTCTCTGTAGGATAAATGGTAAGATAATGTGCACTTATAATTTATATCTAAAGTTAAATTTATATTTAAAATTGTTATTTCATAGTTTGTACCAGCAATGCTTAAGTGCCATTTCCCCCATCCTCACCAACAGAGGTTAGTAGCAATCTATTCTTTACCAATCTGACTGGTTAAATTCAAACAGTTTTAAAACTCTTCTTTATCTCCCTTCTTACCCACTCATCTTTGCTTGTAATTAGACTGACAAAAAGGAAACTATAGTGCTGTAGTTTTTCAGTTTTACGTTAACGTAGTACAATTTAGCAAGGAGACAGAAGGATATGGATTGTGTTTGTATAGAGATTTTATTGACACCCAACTGGGGAATTGACGCTTCTTGGCAAAAGGATTTTAATGCCATTGTTGTCAGCTTCACAGAGTGGCTTCCTGAGTAATTCCCTAGAAGAGAAACTTAAGTTCCTTAGATTGTCTTCTTGTGATTAAGATCATTTTATCTATTGAGAGATAATTTATCTTGATGAGTATTTGAGAAGATTCCGGGACCTGATTTGGAAACCTTTTCTATCAAAAACTATTTTTTCATTTTTAGCTTAAATATTTTATGTTTCATTTTGCTATTTTCCTGGGGTCTGCACTCTGTGCCCAGATCACTGCTTGGAGATAATTCATGTATTTGCAGACCATTATTAATTGATCCCTTAATCTTCTCTTCTCTAGATCTAATTTTCTTATTTACTGTAGAAAATATTTGTCTTCTGTTTCTCCCTATGACTCTTCTTTGATCCTATAAGGAGGCTGTCAATATGATACTGTATAATGAAATTCTTACATTTTTATTTTTGAGAATTTAAGAAAATAATTCTCATTAGTTATGGTTCAAAATGTTATGTAGAACCCTATTCCTGGAGATACTTATGTTGTAGATCTGGAGTAAGATCCAAGCTTGCCCTTACATTTTCTTAACTGTTTTTGAAGAAATTTTTTTCATCTTAATAAAGTATGATTTTTAAATTTTTTTAGACTCTGTAATTTTTGAGTCCTATTTAGGAAGTCTTACCTGACCTAAGATGACTAAAAGATTCTCTCTCTTTTTTTTTTTTTGTAGAAGTCTTATAGTTTTGGCTTTTACATTTAAGTCTATGATCCATTTCAAGTTAATTTTTGTATATAAAGGTAAAGGTCCAGGGTTGTAGTCTTTTTTTTTTTTTTTCATGTGAATATTCCAGTTCCAGTTGTCCCAGCAGGTTGGAATTTAATCATCCACATTAAGTTGCCTTGGCACCTTTATCAAATATCATAGACCATGTACATGTGGGCTATTTCTGTACTTCTGTTCCATTGATTTATTTTTACACCAATATCTTGGTTATTGTAGCTTTACAATAAGTCTTACAATCAGGTAATATAGGTCCTCCAACTTTTTTCTTTGTTTTCAAAATTGTTTTGAATGTTTAAGGTCCTTTGCATTTCCATATACATTTTAGAATCCGTTTGTTAATTTCTGAAAAAAAAAAACCTGTTGAGCTTTAAATGGGATTGCAATGAATCTCTAGATTAGTTTGGGGGAAATTGACATCTTACCGATATTGATTCTTTTGATACGTGAGCATGGAATATATGTATTTATTTAAAGCATCTTTAATTTCTTTTAATAATGTTTTATACTTTTCAGTATAAAGGTCTTACATATATTTAGTTAAATTTATGCATGAGTTTTTCATATTTTAATGCTATTTTAATTGAATTATTTTCTCTATTTTTCAGTCTCCTTTAGTTATTCATTTTATACATTTATTGAAGTATAATTGAAGTACAATAAACTGCATATTTATGATGTATATGATTTGGTTTTGACTTAAATATACACCCATGAGATCATCATCACAATCAAGATAAAGAATATTTCTATCACCCTTCAATATTTCCTCACGAACTTTGCAGTTGATGTTTCTCACTTCTAGCACCAGACTGCCATTAACCTGATTTCTGTCATTGTGGATTAGTTTGTATGCTTTAGAATTTTATGGAAATCAAATAATCTAATATTACTACTTTTTTGGCTTCTTTCATAAAACATAAATGATTTCAAAATTCATCCATGCTGTTGCATTATGAATAATGTATATAATTTTATTCCTTATATTTTATTATATGGATGCAGCAGGATTTGTTTCTCCTTTCACCCATTGATGGATATCGGGTTATTTCTACTTTATGACTAATACAAATAAAATTGTTATGAACATTTATGAATAAGTTTTTGGCATGGAAATATACTTTTGTTTCTCTTGAGTAAATACCTAGAAGCGGAATGACTGTGTTTTATGGCATAAATGTTTAATTTTTTACAAATCTTCCTACTGTACATTTGTGATTTTAGTTTCAGATTATTCAATGCTAGTATATAGAAATAGAATTGATTTTTGCATATTGCTGTCTATCCTGTGACTTTGCTAAATTCACTTACTAGCTCCATAGTTTTTTGTAGATTCCTTAGGGTTTTCAACAAAGGTATCAGACTATCTGTAAATACAGACAGTTTTAATTCTTTGTCAAATTTGTATGCCTTGTATTTCTTTTTCTTTCCTTATTGCTCTAGCTAGGAGCTCCAGTACAATATTGTATAAAAGAAGTAAAGGTGGACATTCTTATCATTTCTTTTTCTGGTTTTGGTATCAAGGTAATGATGGTCTGATTGTTTGAGTTAGAAAGAACTCTCTTCTCTTCTACCTTTGGGAAGAGTTAGTATAGAATTGGTTTTATTTCCTTCTTACATGTTTGGTAGAATTCACCAGTAAAGCTTTTTGGGCCTGATATTTTCTTTATAGCAAGCTTTTAAACCATATTCAATTTATCTAATAGATATTAGAATACACAGCTTATTTATTTCTACTAAAGTGGGTTTTGGTAGTTCATATCATTAAATAAATTTCTTATTTTATCTTAGTTATCAAATTTATTGGTATATAGTTGTTCATAAAATTACCTTATCCATATTTTTTTTTTTTCTTTTTTTGAGACAGAGTCTCACTCTTTTGCCCGGGCTAGAGTGAGTGCTGTGGCGTCAGCCTAGCTCACAGCAACCTCACACTCCTGGGCTCAAGCGATCCTTCTGCCTCAGCCTCCCGAGTAGCTGGGACTACAGGCATGAGCCACCATGCCCGGCTAATTTTTTCTATATATTTTTAGTTGTCCGATTAATTTCTTTCTATTTTTAGTAGAGACGGGGTCTCGCTCTTGCTCAGGCTGGTCTCGAACTGCTGAGCTCAAACAATCCGCCTGCCTTGGCCTCCCAGAGAGCTAGGATTACAGGCGTGAGCCACCGTGCCTGGCCTTATCCATCTTTTAATGCCTATAAAATCTGTAGTGATATCCTCTCTCTCATAATAGTGATAATTTATATCTTCTCTTTTTTGTCCTGATTGGTCTGATTGGAGAGTTATTAATTTTATTATTTTTTTTCAGATAGGTGGCTTTTAATATCCTTGATTTTCTTTTGTTTTTCTTTTTATGTTTTATTGACTTCTCCTCTGATCTTTATTATATCATTTCTTCTTCTTACTTCATTTAATTTGATCATCTTTTTCTAATTTCTTAAGGCGGAAGCTGAGATCATTGATTTGCTATTGTCTTTTTTTCCCAAATATACACATTTAATGTCATAAACTTTCCTCTAAGCATTGCTTTATGTGAATTTCACAAATTTTGTTATGTTGTATTTCCCTTTTTGTGCAATTAAAAATGTTTTCTAATTTATTAATACTTAATGATTTCTTCTGTGACTAGGTGCTAATTATCTGTGTCATTTAACATTTAATATGTAGAAGTTTTCCAAATATCATTATTTACATTGATCTCTAATTTAAATCAGTATGGTTGAAGAACATACTTTACATGTTTTCAATCTTTGAAATCTTATTGTTTTATGACACAAAATGGTCTATCTTCATAAGTATTTCATATGAACTTGAAAAGAATATGCATTTTGCTACTATTTGGTAAAATGTTCTTTAAACATATGTTAATACTTGGTCAAATTGGTTGATAGTGTTGTTTAAGTCTTCTATGGCCATACAGATATATTTTTTAAAAATTTGCTTATCAATTATTGGGAGTGGGATATTGAAATACGTGACTATAAGTATGGATTTGCCTACTTCTACCTTCAGTTTTATCAAGTTTTGCATTATATACTTTGAATCTCTGTTATTAAGTACAGAGATAGCTATTAAGTACACATAAGGATTGCTAATACATTGTGATAAGTTGACCCCTCTATCATAATTTGACCCTAACTATTCCTATTAATATTTATTGTTCCGAGGTCTACTTTGTCTAATATGAGTATAGCCACTTCTGCTTTCTTTTGATTAATGGTTTTATGGTTTGCCTTTTCTTTATCCCTTAACTGTGAACATATCTCCATCTTCATATGTCAAATGAATTTCTTTTGGACAGTGGGTCTAAAGAGTTTGGCACTACTCATTTTTCCAGTAACTTAGCAATGTAAGCTTTTTACTTATAATATTTGGAAATTTATTTGT
>NW_012148618.1:6993685-7060621 GCF_000956105.1 Propithecus coquereli
CTTGAAATTAGTTTTTGGTATGTAAGAATACCAGCTTGATTTCAATATTTACTATGGCAATATAGTTAATATAATATTTTCCACATTATTTATTTATTCTTGCATAGTCAAAAGTATCACTTTTAAAAACAGTTTTTATGGTTTTGTTGATCTACTCATAATAATGTTTCTATTTGTTCTTGAGTGATTACAAGTGATTTAGAATTCATGTGTCTACAAATAATTTGAAACTTTCCTGCCATTGTATATATTTTATATTTATCTGTATTCAATTTTATGTTTCATTCCATAGTCCAGTTATATTATCTAGCATTATTAAGCTATTCTGGAAACCATAATTCTCTCAACTTTATCTCAACTAAATTGTCTGGTGCTGTTGATAATTCCTACATTTGATTAAATTATGAAATACACAGCATATAAATTCACATTTTTATAAATTATTCTACCATTTGAACCTACTACTGACTTTTTCACCATAAAACTAATAAATTTTACTTCCAAATTTAGAAGCTTCAAAATATATGATTATTACTGCTGCTTTAAAGAGATAAAAATTGAAAAAAATGTCTTTCGTATTTTGTCATATAACTGTCTTTACTATGACCTTCATTTCTTTGAGTAGATCCATATTCCCATTTAGTTTTCTTTTCTTTCTTTCTTAAGGATGTCCTTTAATCTTTCGTAGTTCCCATCTGCTGGGGATAAATTTTTTCAGCTTTTATAAGTCTGTGTAAGTCTTTATTGCACCCTCATTTTTAAAAAATATTTTTAATGGGTATAAAATTGTAGGTTGGCAGTTATTTTTTTGTTGTTCTTTAAAGATGTTTTTCATTATCTTATAGCTTGCATTGTATGCAGAATGTGCTGTATTCTTTTTCCCTTTGTACATGATGTATCTTTGCCTTCTATGTCTGCTTTTAAGATTTTTCCTCATAGTTTGCAACATTAATTTTGTTATTATATGCCTTTGTAGAATTTTCTTTATTTTTCTTGTGCTTGAGTTTTTTTTTTCTTTTTTTCTTTTTTTTTTTTTGAGCTTCTTGGATTTGGAATTTTTAGTTTTTATCAGATTTGGAATCTTTAGTCATTCTCATTTAAAATAGTTTTCCTGTACCCCCACCTTTCTGGGACTTCAATTATCCTTATGTTAGGCTTCTTGATATTTTCCCACAACCCACTGATGCTCTATTGGTTTTTATTTCATTCTTTTTTTCCTCTGTGCATTTCATTTTGTAGTTTACATTTTTATGTTTTCAAGTTCATTAATATTTTTTTAAGACTTATTCTGTTCTTAATACCATTTGTTATAATTTTTATTTCATATATTTTACTTTTCATCCCTAGAAGTTGTTTTTCTCTATCTTCCATTCTCTCCCCAACACCCCAACATGTTTATACTTTCCTCTATTTTCTTCAGCATATGGAGTATATTTATTCTAGCTATTTTGACTTTCATTTTAGTTAATTCTATTATCTGTGCCATTTTTTAATATGTTTTTAATAATTGATTTTCCTCTCTTGGTTATGGGTCATATTTTCCTCCTTTGCATGCTTGGTAATTTTTGATTGGATACTAGCATTATGTGAATTTTATGTTATTGTTTTCTGGATTTTTATAGGAGGTAATCCTTTAGATACTTAAGAGCTCAGTTCTGGGATAGAGTTAAATTATTTGGACTCAATTTCGTCCTTTGGAGTTTCCATTCAAGCTTCATTAGCAGTGGCCCAGACATCCTTTAGTCTATACTAATTTGTTGTCACTGCAGAGGCAATACCTTTCTCACAACTCTACCCCATACTTAATGTGTTAAGAGGTCTTTCTACTCTGGTTGGTGAGAACAGAACCTAATGTGTCCTTCCAGGATTGATCTGCCTCTTCCTTTCTGGAGGTTCCTTTCCTGGCCTCACATTCCTGTAGAGATTAGTACTCAGCCAAGAGTTCAAGGGGAATCTTCCTGCAGCTCTGCAGTATTCTTTCTTTTAATTGCAACCTCCTCTCTTCTCTAGTAGTTTGCTTTCTAAATTTTAGCCATGTTGGCCTCTCCGAACTCTGAACTCTGTCTCTTAAACTCAGCGAAATTACAGTCTTTGTTTTGATTTGCTTTCCTGTGCTATGGCCTGGAAAATCTCTTCAAGCAGTGAGCTCAACACACTTGTAGGGATAAAATAATTTTTTTCCATTTTCTCAGGGATTATTGTCCAGTTCTTCCTATTGTCTGATGTCCATTTCATTTCATGTCTTTTGTCTGGTTTTCTAATTGTTTAAGGAAGTAAAGCAAATCCAGTTACCTACTACTTCATCATGGCTGGACATAATATTTTTAAAGTGCAAAAAAAAAAAGTTATTATAAGCATAGAAAGACATATGACAAAACTCAAGGACAACAGTACAATCAGGCCCTAGGAGCAAGAAATTTATAACCTTCAGCAACCCAGGCAATACTTTCTTTTCCTATCTTTCATCTTTGCATCTTTATTAGTATCTGTGGAATGGCTTTTTCTGTTTCTCTAGCCTGCATGGTTAAATTTGCCTATTCCACAGCTACCAGATTTACATATTATTGTTGCAGTCACTTTCAGAAACTCCTTCTGGGGAGTATTTTTCTTTACAAAATGAATTTATTTGCAAAACAGTTTGAGACTATTAGAAAATATTAAATATTATTTTAACAACATTCTAACTATTTTTAATAATATGTTTATTGTTAAGTCTTGAAATTAGTTTTTGGTATGTAAGAATACCAGCTTGATTTCAATATTTACTATGGCAATATAGTTAATATAATATTTTCCACATTATTTATTTATTCTTGCATAGTCAAAAGTATCACTTTTAAAAACAGTTTTTATGGTTTTGTTGATCTACTCATAATAATGTTTCTATTTGTTCTTGAGTGATTACAAGTGATTTAGAATTCATGTGTCTACAAATAATTTGAAACTTTCCTGCCATTGTATATATTTTATATTTATCTGTATTCAATTTTATGTTTCATTCCATAGTCCAGTTATATTATCTAGCATTATTAAGCTATTCTGGAAACCATAATTCTCTCAACTTTATCTCAACTAAATTGTCTGGTGCTGTTGATAATTCCTACATTTGATTAAATTATGAAATACACAGCATATAAATTCACATTTTTATAAATTATTCTACCATTTGAACCTACTACTGACTTTTTCACCATAAAACTGATATAATTCCTTTATTTTTAACAAATTAAGAACTAATTTCAAACAAAAACTGGAAATTTATAGCTATACTTTCTGGAAACTATCGTACAATATAGAAGAAATATGCTGGTTTAAGAATCAATGTAAACTCGCATCATTAGGATTTTTTAATTAAAGTGAATGGCAGATATGCCAAACATGTAGAAATCATTCAAAATATTGGTTGAATAAATAAATGAATAAATATTCATTTAAAATATTAAAATATGCAGTATGTGCTATCTCCATTTCTAAGTTAACCATGAATCTTACTGAATTGGGAAAAATATATCATCTGAAAATATTCTGCAATAAAATAATTATAATCAGTATTATATATCCTGGTTGTCTTCTCTAACTTTCCTCAGTTTGTTAAGTGAGGCTTGCTGCTCTTTGATTCTAAAAATCATTTACGATTGCTCTTTGAAAACACATTATTGATTTTATAATCAATAGGCTAGTTGAATTTTAGACTTTTGATTTTTATTTTTGCCCTGTGCTTATATTTCTAAGAATTAAAATTCTTGTCAAGAAATCAAAATAAAAAAGTCATGACAAAAATGATTACTCAAATGACACCAAAGCACCATCCAAAAGGGGAAAAATTGATAAATTAGACCTTATCAAAATTGAAAATTTTTTCTGTAACAAAGACTCTGTTAAGAAAATGAAAAGACAAGCTATAGGTTGAGACAAAATAATTACAAACCATATATTTGACAGAGAAATGTACCTAGAATCTAGAAAGAACTTTCAAAACCCAACTGTACAAAAGCAAATGGTCCAATTAGAAAATGGGCAATTTTTTCTTAATGTTTCTTGGCCATTAGTGTATCTTCTTTTGAAAAGTTTCTGTTCTTGTCCTTTGACCACTTTTTGATAGGATTGTTTGATTTTTTTCTTACTCATTTTCCTGAGTTCTAAAAGGATATACAAACATTTCACTGAAAAGGATATATAAATGGCAAATAAATATATGAAAAGATGCTCAACATCATTAGCTATTAGAGGACAAATTAAAACTATGAGGTATCATGCACTCCTATCAAAATGGCTAAAATAAAAAAAAAGTAGAGATAACACCGAATCCTGGTGACAACGTGGAGATACTGGATCACTACACAATGCTGAGCCAATGTGAAATGATACAGCTACTCTGGTGAAGAGTGTGGTGATTTCTTACAAAGCTAAATGTGTGCTTACCACACGACCCAGAAAATGCACTCTTGGGGCATTTATTTCAGAGACAAAAAAATGTATGTCCCCACAAAAACCTGTACATGAATATTCGGAGCAACTTTGTCTTAATATCCCCAAACTGGAAATACTCTAAAGTCCCTAAGTGGGTGAAGGGTCAAACAAACTGTGATACCTTATTTCCATAAGACACTACTGGTGACACCGGCAATAAAAAAAGCCACTCTCAGGTTACATACTGTATGATTTCATTTATATAATATTCCTAAAATGATATAATTATAGAAATGGAGAGCAAACTAGTGGTTATAAGGGATAAGGTGGAAAGTTGGGAAGGAGGTTGCTGTGGCTATAAAGGGTAGTATTAGGAATCCTTATGATCGAACTGTTCTGTATCTTGACTGCTGTAGTAGTCACACATGTGATAAAATTGCCTGGAATTACATACACACAACACAGTTGAATGCAAGTAAAATTAGTAAATTTTGAATAAGATCAGTGAATTGTATAAATGTCAATTTCCTGGTTGTGATACTATGTTACAGTTATATAAGATGTTACCATGAGGGGAAACTGAGTGAAGAGTATATGGGATCTCTCTGTGTTATTTCTTGCAACTGCATGTGAATCTATAATTATCTCAAAATGAAAAGTGAGAAAACGATTACTTACTGAAATTATGAATCCACTGCTTAAGTCTGTACTTATCATTTTTGTAGACACTAATCTGAAGAATTACATTAAGTGGCTGACTGGATCAGGTCTGAAAGATTGGAGACTCTCCTGAGAGGAGTGATTTACTGTGAGCTGCGAAAAGAATGCCAAGATCAGACGCTGGAATGTCTGGTCCAACTAAAAGACATGGTCAAATGCTGGATTTCATGTCTTATGTTCAGGGTGGGCAGAAGAACACTGACAGAAACATGGGTGTAGGCTGGATTTTCTGGAAGCAGTCTATGAAATGGAATTTGGGGTGTTTACTGGGGATTAACATCTGTGGAAAAAAGGTAAAGGACTGAGTAGAATAGAGCATTGGAGGGTATTTTGCTTCTCAGAGTCAGCCTGAGCTTTCCTCAGTGGCCTTGCTCAGCTACCCAATGGGCATGACCTCAGATGAAGTGCATCTCTTTAGCTGAGACAGGTCCTGAAAGAGCAGATGGCTGGAGGCTGTCTGCTTACTGCACTCGTCATAGCTGGGCAGCAAGTCCTGCCTAAAGAGGAGCATCCAAGCAGTGCATCTCCATGTTGGCAAACAAAGACCCAGGTGAGAGAATGAGTTAATATTGGACTCAAGCAAATAATAAAAAAAAATGGAGTTTGGATAGAGAGACTGAAAACAAACATGCAGGTCTCCTTAACAACACAACTGGAGGTAACTGTCATCTAAGAATAGTAGTGATGGTGGCTGCTGATGGGACTGCAAACTAGTGAAATCTTTGTGGAAAAAAATATGGAGATACCTTAAAGAGATACAAGTAGAACAACCATTTGATCCAGCAATCCCATTACTGGGCATCTACCCAAAAGAACAAAAGATACTCTATAAAAAAGACACCTGCACCCGAATATTTATAGCAGCACAATTCACAATTGCAAAGATGTGGAAACAACCTAAGTGCCCATCAATACATGAGTGGATTAATAAAATGTGGCTTGTGTATACCATGGAGTACTATTCAGCTATAAGAAACAATGGTGATATAGCACCTCTTGTATTCTCCTGGATAGAACTGGAACCCATTCTACTAAGTGAAGTATCCCAAGAATGGAAAAATAAGCACCACATGTACTCACTAGCAAATTGGTTTCACTGATCAACACCTAAGTGCACATATGAGAATAACATTTATTGGGTGTCAGGCAGGTGGGAGGGGGGAGGAGGGGATGGGTATGTGCATACATAATGAGCGCGATGCACACCTTCTGGGGGATGGATACGCTTGAAGCTCCGACTTGGGGCGGGGGGCAAAGACAACATACATAACCTAAATATCTGTACCCCCATAATATGCTAAAATAATAATAATAAAAAAAAGAATAGTAGTGATGGTGGAACACATTGACATCTCACTGAAAGTTGGTGAGGATATACAGTGAATGTGGAATACATTTTGGTCCTTTAGATATTGCCTTTAAAAAAATTTTTTATATTCCATTCTAGATAGTATTTTCAATTGTTGAGTTACTAAGAAATACCAGTTGAAATGATACAAGGTCTTTGATTATTAGAATGAATGTTTTGGCTTTGCAGAGAAGTTTCAACTCATTCACTTTCTGATCTAAGGGGCAGCCTGCTACCTATCAGTCAGTTGCAGAAAATGTTGACAAAGTCTCACCCACTGAACTGATTTCACCCTCCATTTGAGCAACGTGATATTTTACAGATATGGAAAACTGTTGTTTATTCTCCACTTAGGACTCTCCAAGTGTATTCATAAGGAGAGGGTCAGAACTGTCATGTAACACAGGAAAGCTCTTCAAAGGGAACATGTTAACACTTCCTTATTCCTGCTGAATGGAACCTGAAAAAAGCTATTGTTACATTCCTTATGGAGTTCCCCAACGCCTCTTATAAACGAGCCATATTTAGTTTTAAACAAATTTCCTGAAGTAAACAGTATATTTCCCTGATTTTCAACTATCTTGGTGAGCTTCCAAAAAACTTGGAAGTGAATTAGTGTGCAATTTGCATCCAAATCTTAGCCAAGGGGATGTGGTTTATTATAATACATGGTCCTCCTAATTATTGAACAGCCCAAGAAAACTCGGCCCAGTGTGCATCTGTTCTTGCTTGACCACATTGCCAAACATAATTTGGCAAGCACAGAAATGTACATTGAGCAGACCTACAGTCTAATTTGCATTAGAGTTTGTGGTAATTATATGAAAGCTATAACTGAATGAGCTTGTCCTCTCTTTTTAGATCACTTCATTTCTAAAAAATAAACAAGAAGCAAACCTCCCATAGAATTTCCCTTTTTATGTGTCTTTGAGGTTTCTCAATGTGATTTAGTATTGCCCAAGTGTTAGTTCTGCTTATATGTGAAAAGAAAACCTCTTTCCCACATATTTCATGCAGTCTTTCTTTTATTATCCTTGATATCTATGGGTTGATTACATGTTTCAATACATATTTAATATTGCTCAAAAGACTGACTAGGGCTACTGCTGACCAGATGTCTGCATTCTTTGGGAATTTGCATCCAAGAATCAATAAATACGTTCATCCTCTAATTGATTTAAGGGATCATAAGGAACCACAGAAAAAAAGAAACTAGGAATCATAAAGTTTCCATTGATTTATAATCTTCGTTGGGCAACCTTGAACAAATCACTAAAATTCCCTGGGTCTCAGTTTTCTTATCTATAAAATGGGGATATTGATGCCTTCTTTATCTACCTTATGTAGTTGACATGGGTGACAACTGGAAAAAAAGGATTTAGAAATGTTTTGGTGCAAAACGTAGATGGAAAAGTTGTTTAAAAGTGATGTTATTATTAGGTACATACCTATGCATATAAGAGTCTCTAGTGAATAATATTGTGGCACACTGCATGAATTACCATCAGAGACCACCAGGGAATCTGATGCACTAGCCAGGATGGGGGTTCTGGGAATTGAGGTTGATTTTACTCAAGAGCTGTAGAGCGCACTGTTCAGTATGATAACCACTAGCCACGTGTAGCCATGGGGCACTTGAAATGTAGCTAGTCCAAAATCAAACATGCTGTAAATGTAAAATGCATACCAGATTTCAGACTTAGTATAAAAAAGAATGTAAAATATCTCATTAATATTTCTATGATGAATGTTTTCAGTATATTGAGTTAAATGCAATTTATTACAAAATTTGTTTCTGTTTCTTTTTACTTTTTGAATGTGGCCACTAGAAAATTATATATGTGTCTCACATCGTATTTCTATTAGACAATACTATTCTAAGGCATAGAGCTGTGGGATTTCTGAATTATACTCAGGGCTATGGCCAGAAATAGGAACTAAACAGACCTCTGAAACACAAAGCAGGTTCAAAACAACAGGGTAGCAACTGGGGACACCAAGCCAGAGCTAGTGGATTTGGAAGGGTGGGTAGGAAATGGAGCTTAGAGATATTTTCTGGAACATGGATCAGAATTGTGGTTATAGAAAACTCTTGGCTTTGTGGGTGGAGAGGGAGCTGTTAAGGGCACCAGCCAGTTCAGACATACCAGTATTATTCTTCAAAAACAATTATATTTAATAAAACCACAACATTCTAGAGCCTTCAGGGATTGCATAATTTTTTGTGTTTGAGTATCCTGGTTATTTGAGTGTTTACCCTTTAAATCTCAAAACTAAGATGAAATTTGAAACATTTCATGTGGAAATATTTCTTAAAGCATATTAGAAACATTTTTACTTTCTTATACAGGATATACTCAGTGTAATTTTTGTGACATCCTATTTATACAAGATGATCATCATGGATATGAATTATAGTTTTCTGTAATGTATTAATGATCCATGCAGTATTGTGGGATTTGACTTGTAAGTAGCTGCTTGCTCCAACACTAAATGGCCCCTGGTGGGAGTATGATTATTTTGTCTGTTTATACATTTCTCCACATTTCCTCTTTATCAGACTACCAACCAGTGCATTCTAGTGCTCTCAGTGTGCCTGGAAATAGTGACATTCACTCGTCAATTTGTTGCATCTAATCTGATGTGAGACTGGAAATGGAAGAAACAGGCTCTTTCGAACTGGAGAAAAAGCAAGTGTAAATATGTTCTGAGAGTTCAGCCCCTATGTATAAGTTATGATGATGGATTTTGTGACATTTTGCCTAATCACAGGCATTGTTTTGTTTCAGTGTTATGAGTTGTGATCTAAGCTGGTTTGCCTGACAATTAAAGTTTCAAATATCTGAAGTTTAAATATAGTAAATGTCCCTGTGACCAAGGCAGAAATGATAGACCTATTCTGACATGCCAAACAGGAATGCATCCTTTTGCATTGGGAAGGGACATAAGGCTTTTTTTCAGCTTGTTGAGATTCAGCACTAAACTATTTCTTCTAGAGTACCAAACTCATGTATCAACTTAAAACTAAGATGTCTTCTATTTTCACATACCATTTCTTAACATGGCATTCTGTGCAAAGTATGATAATTGAGAAGGAGATGGGGCAAGAAATGATGGGAAAATAGCTTTGCCAGATGCTTAGTAACGTTACTTTATAAACTTATTTAGACTATAGTGCTCTGCTAAGCATAATCACGTGAACTTTATGAAATACTCATATTAATCATGTATTGATAAAAGTAGAACATGAGATTTTTAGTGAGATCAGTGGGCTTTCAATGGATATTTTAATCTAGTTCATCATATTTTTATCAATAATTGTATGCTTATGCAACTCTACTCTGTTTGTCCCATCTGTTCTTTGTTCCCCTTTTCTCTACCTTCTGCCCTTTAGCATTTATTGAGTATATTTTATTATTTCATTTTCTGTTAGCTTTTTAGTTATGCATCTTTATATTATTATCTTAATGCTTTTTCTGTGGATTACAGTATGCAAACTCAATTTGTTAGAGTCAATCTCAACTTTGTATTGTTTATGATATCCTGGATTTAGAATATTCACTTTATTTCCCACACAAAAAAAATGTACACTTAGTGAGAATAAAGGCATTTCATCTAAACTTTATGATAACTAAAAAATATGAGTTTCATCACGCCAGATTAACTGAAATGTGTGCAAAAAAAATATGTTGCAATGCTCTACTTGCTCTCTGTGAAAGTTGAACTTGTTGGAGATGCACATGCCACAAATTATAATCACTAATTGTTGAGTCAGAAAGGACAGCCAGTTTGTCACTGCTGAAAGATGCCTATTACAGCTCAACTACACAGGCTGTGATCCCTGTGAGGCAAGGGTAGAGATATAATCCCAAGGCGGTCCAAGTGCAACAGGGATTAAGGACATGAAAGACTGGTGCTAATCTTTGCTTGGCCACATAGCAGTTGCATGATCCTTCTCTTCTTTTCTTAACTCTTCCTTACACATCTCTACCACAGAGACGATAATAATTCCTACTTTCTGGCATTTGGTTAGAGTAGCTATTATTGTTGTTGTATTTGGCCCAATAGACAGTTTCTAAACAAAAAGGAAAGAAATATGAATATTTCTCTATAGTTTTTGCTTTTGACACAAAGCAGCACATGTGTAATATTTGATATTGGGTTTTCAAGTGATTCAATCATGGTACAGTGGCCAGCTTTAAAGAAAGACATGCTATGGCCTGTGAGGAAAAACAGTGACAGCATACATAATGAGAAACTCCACAAAGGGTTTCACATCCAGAAACAGACTATTGATTTGGCCAATATGGAGACCCACATATTCTCGTTCCAGCAAAGACACATGCAGGTAGAAGAATACGATGCACATAGAAATAATCCCCCACTTTCTAAAGGAATATTATTTGATGAACACAAACGATCACTAACTGCCGCTATCCTTCATCTTTCCCTAACTAATATTAATGTCAACATTAAAGAGAGAGTGTCCAAATTGAAAAATAAAAATTTCACCACAA
This sequence comes from Propithecus coquereli, assembly GCF_000956105.1. Lineage (NCBI taxonomy): Eukaryota > Metazoa > Chordata > Mammalia > Primates > Indriidae > Propithecus > Propithecus coquereli. The sequence continues at coordinate 7,004,681 of NW_012148618.1, forward strand.
ATCCAGTGGAACAATTATTGAATTTTAAAAAAATATGTCATTGGGATTATTCCTTAAATTAAAACTTTTTGTCATTGTTAGCATCATTAGTTTAATATGTATTGTAGGCCTTCTACCAATGTTTTCTTCTTGTTTAATCTTTGCAGTGCCTCTTTTATTATCCGTATTTTACAGATGACGAAATTGAGGTACAAAAGAGTTAATTAAATTGTTTTAGGTTATCTAGCTAGTAAAAGGCAGAGGCAATATTTACACTCAGGAAGATTGCTATTAACTATTAATCCAAAGAGGGCAGAATGATTCTGACAGCAATTTTAGCATAAAAATTTAACAAGGATCAATTGATATGACAAAGACTCAGAAGTGATAATTGTATTAATTGCTTTGCTTTATGGAACAGGTAGACTTCCCTAATTAGTTTAACCAAAATTATCCTTAAGATCTTTCTTAAACCATTGAATACCTACATATAGACAAATTTAAATCATTTTTGTATTGTTATTTCTATTCTTAGTAATTATAACCCAAAATAAAAATGGGACACAAATCTCACCTAGAGAGCCAGCGTACTTCCTAAGAATCTTTATATTTTGGATAAACTCTCTGGGGGATCTAGACTAGTTATGTTAGATCTTTCTCTTACGTTGAGTGTAACTATAATTCACCCATCGGATCCTAGATCTAATTGTCCCATCAAATGACCAAATTATTTGACATTATCAAAGAAAATCACCTCTGTGAAAGCATTTTAAAAATAACCATTATACAACTAGTTGTAACTTGATATTTTCCTTGGCTACATAACCCATAGGTAAAGGTTTCCATACCTACCCACTTAGACTCTCTGAGTCTCCAGCTCCATCAGATCCCTATTAAAGAAATGTTTATCATTCTGTTCAGTGAGGCATACAGTTATGCCACCAGATTGCATAAGCTTGGGTGGTGGCATGAGGACCTGAGAAAGAGTTATCCTTGTCTGATACTCAGCAAAATATGATAAAGCTTCTTGAGAATAAGGACTAAGTTCTTATTAAACTGTGTATCCCCAGCATCAAGACATTGTAGGCATAATAAATGTTTGTAGAATTGAATCCCTTATGATGACTCCATTGGTGTGTTGGTGACAAGGATAAAGAGAAATTGTGTGTCAAACATTGTGTCCAAGCCTGGCCACTGTCCTAGCTTTCATCCTTGTATCTTGCACAGGGTACAGGCTAAAGGATTCTGTTTTGGTTCAGAGTAAGGTGTTTATGCTCCATAAGGGTGCTATAAAAATTCTACGACCCATAATCTGAATGCAGGTAAGGGGGGCTTGGTAAATGCTTCCAGTTGTTTTTCATGTGTAGTTCCTCAGATTTCTCCCACTCTTGATCCTCAGCATCATATGGGGCAAAGAAGCATCAAGGCATATTGAGTCCTGAGAAATATCAAGTAAGGGTCTTATAGTTGTACAAGATAAATGTGAATAATAAAATTCCCATTTGTGCTATTATTGTGTCCATTTATTATTCTTTCCATTTCTGTTTTTGAATTTATATTAAAGATATATACGTTTAAATTAATAGGAGTTCTGGTTATTTGTGATGTATTAATTTGCTCCCTGTGCCATCATTTTGGTATTTACTCTTTGTCTCATATACACAGTATTTTATGGTGCTATAAAATGCATACTGGAGAGACACAGTGAAGTCTAGATTACTTAAGGTCAAATTCTATTCTTAGCCCTATGAGTATTTATAAAATGGAGATGAAAGAGGCTGAAATTTTTGGATTTGGTATCATTCAGCAATACCCTGCAATGAAATCAGCTTTCCTTTGTGAGATCCAAAAGTAAACACTAATATCTGAATTGTATACAGAATCTAATATCAAAGTAGTACTTAAACTGGCCTTGAGGCTGGAAAGTAGGAAAGAAGAGAAACTATTCTTTCTACACACGTTGTAATACTCTAGGATTTTACATATTTTTAGGAAGACTTATTTAATTCACATTGTCATGTGCTGACATTTAATAAACACCTCATTTCTCTCCAGGTATTTTAAACAGTGAGCTGCAGAATAGTAAATCCCTGGCCAGTTAACAGGATTGAAATGACTAAACATTTATATAGCTTCTCTTTTGAAAAATAAGGTTAATGGAAAGACTTTCTATTTTAATATGACTTTCTTTATTCTGTAAACTATATACATGTGCATACCTGGAATGTATATTGCTCTCTGTGAGGGAACTATCCTTTCTTGTGATGGTAATAATGCTTCTACAACATTATGTATATGGTTCCATTTGAATGACACACAATTCATTACTTTCTTTTGTTGCTTAATATTTTTAGGAGGATTTTTTTCCCCCAGACCAACACAAAATGTGCCTCCCTGTGCATAGCACACATCTTCAAAGAATGCTAACACTTTACAAATTTGCTAGCTAATGTGTAATCTGAAGAGAATATCTGCCTCATCTGACAAACACCATCTCAGCTCAGGAAGCCGTGTACAATCCGTCTAACAGATCTGACATTGGTAGTATCTATGCAGCCCTTCCCAGCACACACCCTGCCTTTAAAGGTCTTCCCATCCCTGTTATTGGTCTCGCAGATGATAGAGTATGACACTCCATAAACAATGAGCTAGGCCTTTTGTAGGCTGCTTTGCTTTTCTTGGCTTCAAACTGCCACTGAATGTCAAATCAATTTGGCTCTCATTAGAACAGCTTTATATGTGCAAATGTATTTGGGTCTGGTTGCCACTTTTTTTTCCGTATTTTTTTCTCCTTTCCATTCCTCCTCTTCTCTTTGAAATGATGTAATTTTTCTCTAATCCATGCCAACACCTGTTTCTTTAAAGAGAGAGAGAGGAGAGAAAAAAAAGAGAGAAGAGAAAGAAGAGTGAGAGAAAATGCTCGAGTGTGTTGCTCTTTATCACAATTGCATGAATACCAGTCTGGCACATTATGGCTCAAGTTTCCCCAGAACAAAGAGAAAATGCCTTGTTGCCATGATATTGTATATCACAAAGCCCAGATAAAGTCAGGAGTCTATGGAAACCTTGGTTCCCGACATCTGGAGAGACGGCTGTCCAGATAGAGCAAGGTGTGTAAGCCGGTTTTATTGATAAGTGATGAAGCCAGCAATAAATCTGATGCAGTGCTTATGGAAGTCTGAGCTAGAGTACCATGTTTGATGGAAGACTGTTTTCCTCTTGAGTTGGGAGAAATAGAGGGATATACCTAAGAGAATAGCACAGCCTTAAAGAGGCAGCAGGAAGCTCAATGAACAGACAGATGAAAAGACAAACTAGAATCTGCCCGGTCTTTTTATGTTGACCTGTATATGCTTTTCAGTTTATGTAAAAGTATTTCCCCCCACCCCGAGACATGTGAGGTCTCTGATTGAAATGTCACTTTACTACTAAAAGTAAAGTGTGTATGGTATCCAATTGCCTTTTAAAGAAATGTATTCAGCTGGGTCTTTGACTATACTGATAGAAATGCTTGTTGGATGTACAAAATTTTAAATAATTCCTGTTCCTGTGGGGCTTGCTTTCTAGTAGTGGATACAGACAATGAATAATGAGCCTAAGAAATAATTAAAATACAAAGTCTATTAGAAAGTGATACATGTTACCAAAAAAAAGCTTAACATGGTAAAGGAAATTAGGAGTTCTTGCTCGTGTTTGGTTACAGTTTTAAATAGGGAGATGAAGGTAGATATCATCAAGAAGATGACTTTTGAAGAAAGACTTGGAGGCAATAAGGGAGTAAGCTATCTGTGTACCTGGGGAAGAATGCAGCCAGTGCAAAGGCCCTGATGTGGAAGCAAGACTGGAACACATGGAGGACAGGCTGGCTAGAGAAGCATGAGCCAGGGAGAGAATAGTAGGAAGGACCATTGGAAAGGGAATGGTGGAGGGCCCAGACAATGTAATGCCCTATAGGCCATTGGAAAGCCAAAGAGTTTGTACTTTGAGCAACATTGGAATTTATTGGAAAGTCTTGAACAGAAGAATTATGTGATGCCTGTGTCATTCATTTGTTTCTATGAAATATTGAAACCAGTTTAGAGTTCAGAGAATTTCTCAGAAAGCCTTATATACAAAGAGTTAGACTGGGACATTTTAGACCTTTTGTGAACTTCTGTGAAGGACTACAAATAAAGATGAAAACCAAACTTGTATCAGAAGTGCTCTCTTAGGATGTCAGAGCCAAAATCTTGCTGGTTAAGTTACTGGAAAAGTAACTGAGAAATTAGAAGTAATGTTTATGATCACAGAAATAGGAACACAGGGATGGGGTAGACTCAAGGAAATTCAAGTAAAATTAATCTTCCTGTGCAATAGACATTGCAACCAGAAATATTTAGGATAATATGCCAGCTGTGCCACAATCTGTGTGGGGTTAGGCTAGTTAATTAATATCTTCGAATTTTTGTTTCCTCTTTGTGAAATGGGAATAATAATAACAGCACCCTTGCACAATTGTTTTTAAGGTTAAATTATGTATTTTATGTGTGCTTGGCATAAAGTCTATGCTAAACATTTTGTAGTTTTCTTCCTCTGTATCCTCCATGGAATTCATATACAACAAATATTTTCAAATTATTCAAGATATATCAATGACCAATTTGAGCATGAGTGAGAAAGGTACCAATGAAAGAAAAGAATCTGATTAAATCAGACTCCACAGTTGCCCAGGGAAGATGATACTTAAAGATTCTCTCACCTATACATTTCTAGGCATTCAAAACTCTACAAGTCCCAATGCAAATCAAATTTACTAAGGATACATAAACAAGGGGGCATTCTTTTAGTGTACATCTATTTGGCCAATTCATACACTGCTACAGATTCAACTCAGCAAATGTGTGAGCACTGAAGTAGAATAAAGCATTGTTTCTGCCCTTCAGAAACTTGGTTTGGTGGAGGAGTTCCCAGTCAGATGTCGTTATCTGATTCTTTCTCTTCATAGAATTTCAACTCATTATTTTTTTGTATTCTGATTAATAAAGTTACCCTTTCTAGAAACATTCCTTTTGTTTGCTTGGTTGACAAGTATTGACTATAATGTAAACCAGCAGGTATGAAAGGATTGGGTAAAAAGCATTTCTGTTGCTATCTCGTTGCACAATTACTGAATTCATCATTCTCCAAGAGATTATTTTTTCAAGGCCAGAGTAGCTATACTCAAGGGTAGTGTTTGGATGTTGAGGGGGAAGAGTTAGGAGACTTATTGTCACTGACAGTAAAAAAAATACTTTAATTCACTATTTTTTTTTCCTCTGGCAGATATAAGCCAAACCCTCCTAGAATTGCATTAATAAAACTGAAGAGAAAAATGAAGTGAAACTTTTAAGCTCTGAAGAATCTTAAAAATAGTCTTTAAAGGATAGAAAAAAGAACAGAAAAATTCCTTTAAATTCCTGGGTCCCACAAATGAGATTTTAGTAGTGGCAAGTAAAACATATTGATTGGCACCAAAGTATAAGATCTTTGTCACCATCTGTTTCCTGATTGTGTCAGCAAGTATTTTTTCCCCACGAGAGTGTGAGAATACACCATAGCCTAAAAGTATCAAAGTGTCAATTATGCACCACATTTAAAAGTTGGAAGCCCAGTTCATGAAAGTCAGTGACAAAAGTCCTGATTCCTGTTTCTTCATGAAGTAAAATCCTTGCACTTCATTCATTTTGCAAACTACAAAAAGACCGATGGCTCCATGGGTTGGTGGAGTGGGGAGCTGCAGCAAAAGAAGAGGGGAAAAAGTCATCCTAAATGAATATTTATCGAAAGCCTCCCCATGCAAGTCAGGATATGAAGTTATTATGAAAACCGTATGCAAATAACAATTTTAACAAGTATGGGGTGACAGGGAAGAAAACAAGAAATGAAGGAAAGGAGGATACAGAAAGGAAGAAGTAAGATGAGAAGGAGGATGGGTGAACAGGGAAGCAGTTGGGTGTCTGGGCTAGAAAAATGAAAACGAGACACTGATGGAACTAGCTGAAAGATTAGGTCAGAAACAATGGAAGCTGGAAAGGGTGAGATCTTGCAGAAAGATTCAATGTCCAGCATCTTCAGAATGAAATCAAGATTATTCTCACCCCTCTCCCTTTTATCTAGTCATTTTCCTGTTGTTTAAATTTGACTTGTGGCATCCTTTTTCCATTTTTCTCTCTGTTATGATCACTGCTATTGTTAAACACAGCTAGTGACTAACTATTGTGATTTTCTTTGAGTTCCTGAACATGTCACTCTGGGTTCTGAGTAGAGAAAAGAACCCCTTCTTCTCTATCTGCCCTGATTATTTTTTGATGTGTTGCATTTCTAGCTAATAGTCAGCAGGGCTGCCAGTTGTGACATATGTCTTGCATAACAGTGTTGCAATGGTGTATTGAGGCCATTATTTTAGTATTGGAGGAATGACCTCTGCTCAGATCAGGTGGTCATAGATACCATCTACCTGCTCAAGAGTCTATTCTTTTTGTGGTGAACCCTGGGAAGTTGTTTCTCTGGGTTGACACCAATCCTTTCTTTATTTTGGAGATGGAAGACTCGGGTTCCCACAACACACTCAGTGTCTACCATTAAAACTCAATATCACAAACACACAGATTTATGTTGTAACCAAGTATGTAAGGACTCATAGAGACAGAGGCCTGGCTGGAACAATCAAAAGCTTGTGCCAAACAGAACAGAAGCATGCCACGCTGCTTTCCTCTACTCAACTGGGTTAACCTGTGAAGTAGCAAGAAGATTTTACCTGTGGAAGGACCAGCTCTGCATGTCTTCAACTAAAGCATTGAGGTCTGGGACTTCAGATGTGCCAGGAGAGTAAACAGCCAAATTCTCCATTCAAGTTTGATTAAATAGAGTATTACAGCCTATCAAATGGGTCTCTCGGCACATCCTTAAATCATGTATAGTCATAATTAAAGTCAAATTTGTTTGTGTGAGTCTGGAAACCATGGAGTATCTCAGATATTGTGGGTTTGATTTGAGTTTCAGTCCACTGTATGAGAAGAGGAGAAAGTAAACATGGCTAAATCTTTTGTCAGAGAAATATCAGATAAAGTATTAGAACCATCAGAAAGCACAACCACTCAGTCATTTATTCAACAGACTTAAATTGGGCACCTGCTATTTGAAGAATGCTATAAAAAGCACTGGATATATAATATTAAATAGGTCACTTGGGAACTTACATAGCACCAAGGAAGGGAAAAAATGAGATAGAAATTAATAAAAATATCATATTATAATGATGCTATAAAGTAAAAAAAAAAAGCAAAGAGACTTGATAGAGTTGAGAGATAGGGGCACTGGTGTAAAGGGTAGGGGTAAGTGTACCTGAACTGATAACTTGAGACGTGAAAAATATGATATTGCTCTTATTTTCACGTATTTTCGGTGGCATGCCATTGCTTTTCTGATAAACTACATAGATTTAGAGTCAAGATCTGACAATATTCTACTTTTTAAGTTTTACATTTCACTACTCATCCTTATCATATGTTGTACTTGGAATAGATGGAGCCTCTCCTTGTTTCTTTACACACCCTGTGCTTTCCTTCCTCAGCATCTTCATTCATCCTTTCCTTTGCCAAGCAGGCACTTCTTCAGGACTTTCGGATACCCTAGTCCTACTACTGTTACCTGCTTTTGTCCTTCTATCCTGGTCCTCTGAGCTCCTCATTTCTGCCTCTCACATTTAGAACTTTCTAATCACTCCCATTTTATACATTCTAGTGCCTATATATTTTTAATTTGCAGCTCTTATTTCTCTTTCTAATCTAAGAATTCCATGGATGCAATGTCCTCCATAAGGTAAAATTGCCTGCTGTCTAATAGGCATTCAGTAAATAGTCTTTGAATAAAAATAAATCCATTCCAACCAACAGAAAGCCTAGCAGGTTGAAATCACAAAAATTTTGTGCACACGATACAGACATTGTCTTAAATTGGGTTTCTCCCCAAACAAATCTGCTGACAAGGATTGTGTACAAGAAATTTCTTTGGAAGGTGACCTCAGGAAGCATTCTGAGGGAGTGAGGAAGTGAGAGATGGAAGAAGGGGAAGCAAATAAAGAGTACATTGATGAGGGGGTTTCCATTGTGGGCAACAGGGGCTCATTCTTACTGGGGAACCCCTGAGATACTGTGTGAAATATGCTTCAGAATTTTCCCTCTAAAGGGCGAGGAATTATCCCTCATTGATTAGAGATTGTTCCTGGGATGTTGAGCAATATGTTTACCCTAATTTTGTCTGTTTCATATCCTTTCTCTTCCATGACTTTTGTGCTCATTCTCTGACAGCTGGGCCAGGGAGGTGCTACCTGACAACTGACAACTTAGGGGTCTACTTCGCCATGATGGGGCATAGAGAATAATCCTAAAGTTGTGCAAGAGCCTTGTACTCTCTGGTTTAGCTTTATGTTTCCAAAAAATTCTCTAACAGGGTTATATAGCCTGCCAGTAACAGAGTGTGTTAAACTCTCTAATGGGTAGTTAGGTAAACTACCAGGAGTCAAGTCCTGAAGGTAGTTAAAGAAACCTTCCTCAACTGACACTGAGTTCTTTAAGAAAATGATTTTGAGACAGTGCCCATATGAATAGTGCTTACGGTAGAGGGGAGAGGTAGTATTGATATGCTGGGCCTCTGTGAGGCTTTTTGACATCATCGTTATGTAGCTTAGCTTAGACAAGGCATTCTGCAAGCAATAGAGCTCTCCCTTGACTGAACCAAGTGTCTATAAAAGAGGTTGTGTTCAAGGCCTGTTTCTGTTCCTGGGAAGGAAGCATTTGAATCTTGAGTAGCATGCTTGGATGCCATACTTCAAGAGGGGAAAATGCCCATCCGAGGTGTCCCACAGACAGCCTGCAGCCATTGCAGTAGGTGCTACACAAACTCTTGTGCTTGATACAGCCTTTCTCAAAGATGAATACTTCAAGGCCTTGAAGAGATCACTGGGAGTGTTGAGAGAGTGCCAAGGCTATTATGGTGCTGATTACATTTCAATAAAAAAGTCTCCAGCTGTGAGTGGCAATAAAAGAAATAGTTGCGGATAACCTTAGCAAAGGGGACTGCCTCTAGTTTTAAGATGTATTGATCATGCCTTGGGTTAGAAAAGTTCTGCCCAACAAAAAGTTGTGGAAGTTATAGCTGCCTGCAAAGAAGGCATGGTCCCTGAGGTAGTTAACTTTCGATTGATGAAGACTGTAAGAGACAAGTGAAAGACCTCCAAAGAATGAGTTTTTGGTAAAGCTCACCCAGAGTCAAGCACTTAGCCATGAATGTAGCATCAGAGGGTCGTCACAGATGATATATTCTCTTAATCCCCCATCAGACCCCAAATTGCAAAAGGAGAAAAATTTATAACTCAGAGACATGACAATGTTGTCAAAAAATACGTGAAATCAGCTGCATAAACTTTGAAACAAGTCATCGTTGTATTTGTTCTATGGCAGTGTAAAAATATCATAAATGTTTCATCAAGATAAGATGTAAAAACACAGAAAAGCTGTAGAATCTGGGTTAAATTAGACTGTGCAAGTTATTAATGACCTAGGGTTAAGAGAAAGAATTGTGACCTAAGATGCCTCCTAAGTTCTGTCATCCTCAGAGTTCATACTGTGTGCTTTGTCTTGGTCCTTAGCTTTTTACCATCATGTTTACTCATAGCTGCAATCTAGGGGAAGATATTTGGGGAGACTTAGCTTTTTCCTATTTGCAAAATTGGCTGAGTGACACTTATTGTAAAAACCCTAATTTATTTCATGCTGCTTCTTCATGTTTATGGTCAATACATGTGTGTTCATGTCCTCATTGTGGAGCCATGCATAACACCCAAGATAAATTTGATTTTTAAAAACTTAGTTCACAGACCAGCTCTAGTATTTAAATAGCCTCCTTTCTATTACAAAGTTTTCAAAATGAAAAAGAGATGAAAACATTACTCAAATTTCTACATCTTTTTAAATTTTATTTTTCAAATGATCATATAGTAAAGTTGACTTTTTAGGTGTAAAGTTCTATCAGTTTTAATGCATGGATAGATTTGTGTAACAACCACTAAAATCAGCATGCAGAACAGTTCTATCGCCCCTGTGTTATCCCTTCATAGTCACATTATCCTTCCATCCTTGGCAGCCACTGATCTGTTCTTTATCACCATAGCTTTGTCTTTGTGAAAATGTCATATGAATGGAATCACACAGTTATTATCTTTTGAGACTGATGATCTATATAGACTAGATAATAAAAAGTAAGGAAAGGTACATTAAAGATTGTGTGGCATAGAAAAGTGATACAGGCCATATTGGTGTTGAACTAAGATCGGTGATGACATGACTCAAGGAAGAGGTCAAGTGTGGAGGTTGGGTTTCAGAGAAGTCCGTACTTTGTATTAATAGCAATACCAGGGGATAACATTTCAGAGAGCAGACAATGATAATAATGTGTAATTAAGGAAATCAGGAGAACAGTGTAATTAGAAGGAGAGAATCTAGGCTTTTTTTTTTTTTTCAGATTCTAAAATGAAGAGTATGGTGAACAAAGCAGTGGTTTTTGAAGATTAATTAGGCAGAGATGTATGAGTTGTATTACCTGGTATTTATTTGGATGATAAAGATGATGGTTGATGGCTCAAGAATAGATGAACTCTATGAAGGAGAAAAGACAGAGGGCAGTTAGCCTAGGGTCAAGGACTGACACTTGAGTGATAGCTGTGGGATGGAGGGAGAGAAACCTCTAGAAAATTTAAATAAGAATCAAGAGAAAGCAATTGCACAAGTTAGATGAGAATCAGTGCTTAAAGGGGAAGCTAGTGATCAAAGCATTTAATGTCATGCAGTTTGAAATCAGAGTGTGGTGTGGAAGAAACCATTGGTCAGCTTAGAGAAATTTTGTTGCAGTGTAATTATGGGAATAAGGCTAGATTGCAAAGTTACACTAAAGATGAAAGATGAAATCAAAGCAGGCTTGGTTGTGAATTGGCCCCATACACATAAGGAATAGCAGGATCAAGTGAAGTGTTTAGAAACTTGAGGGAAAAGCATAAGCATGGAAGGAAGAGATGAGACATAGTGAGTAAAAACAATGGAGCCAAGAAATTTCCCTCATGATCCAAAGCTTATGAGGAGCTACTTTAGTAAAATTACCATTGTATGTATTTTATCTGATCAGGATCATGGGTTAAATAGACTTCCAATAGCTTCCATCTGCTTCTCTCATCATCACCAAAAGCAGTCCTCTTATAATTATTGATTAAGTTTTTCAGTTGTCACAGAATATACTCACCTATCACAAGCTCCGATTGGCGAAACAACAAAAAAGATTCTGTTAATTCTGAGAGAATAAATTAATATTGTATTAAATTGATTGCAACTATTTACAAATGTAAATGGTTTAAAGTTTATAAAGAATTTTCATGAACATTTTTATTTTGCCTACCGGTAATATTTAAAGTGATAGTATTAATAAAAACTACTATGGTGTAGCAGTATGGGAAGATTTTCTCAACCTCATTACAAAGACACCACATTTCTGTCCTGGAACTCAACCATGTCAATCACACAGTAGTATCCTAAAGCATTTGCCTCCAATTTTCTTGAATCGAAGAATCTCTCATAGTTGTTAGTATCTAGCAAGCTGAAATTTTAAACAAGGCTTTGCTTGCAACCAAAATTGATTTCTGTAATTCTCTCCAGCATGGCTTTTCTGACAAGGCTATTTCTAGATTACCCAGTGTTTGGGCTCAGCTCATGTTGCTTATGCAACTTTAATTCTTGCCTCTAAGCTGCAACCTGGTCCCTCTGCCAATCACGGCTGGAAGCATTTTTCCCATGTTATGGACCTTTTCATCAACTAGGCTCTACCAATCACTACTATCGACCCTCTACTCCTCATAAAATAAAAACAGAGACTTCGAGGGCTTCTTGACATTTTGCTCTGGTTCCCTGAAGACTCATCCAGGACACCTCTGTGGATCTGCTTTACTCTGTAAGGATGATCTATTTCACAAAGACCCTACCGTAACTTAAAGTAATCTTTAAAATAAACCTTGCAGGACAGGCTAGGGCATATTGATTAATTCTCCTCTACATTCTTGTCCTGAATGGAAGCCAACCAGACTCCTGTGAATTCTGGATACTTATAACTTTCTATTAAAGAAGGATAGCAGTGTGGTAAAGCCAGCACCTGGGGTCCAACCAGAATTTAAAATGTTAATTTCTGAGACTGTTCAGATACCATTCTGTCTTAGGCTAAAGGGCATGTAAATTCAGCTCTTAATATATGCATGGGGCAAAGGTTTTGCAAAATCCTACAAATCTTTATTGTATTGTATCTGGAATTCATATCCTTTCCACTTTAGTCTGTCATCTTAAATTTATTAAAAAATCAAAATGTGACAGAGTTAATAATTAATAACTAAGTTGGTCAATTCTATGTAGTTGATTATTATCCACATTCCAAAAAGCCCAAGGTATATGTTGTGTCACTGGGCTCTGCTTTTGTTTTAGTAGAGAGGTAATGAGTAATAGGAAATGGGCTTCCCTCACCTAAGAGGAGATACAAACTCCCCAGAATATCGATGTGTCTGTAGAGATAAGTGCAACAAGGCCTTGTTCAAATTAGTCTCTTGTTGAGACCTACATGAGGATACCGAAATCAGTCATCTATAAGGTAGATATTGCAAGTCACCTCTGCTTTCAGTTTCTTTCCTGAAACATTTCACAGAGCTGGACTTTCCCAATGAAAATAATATGTTACTTCTTATATCAGGTTCTCTTGTGAGAGGTATCACTGTAAGTCATTAGCACATAAGTAAACACTAGGCTACCAGACTTATCTTTGCCATGTCAAGGGTGGTCTTGGGTACATGAGAGCATTGGGCTTGAGGGAATGGCACATAGACAAAGGGGACACATGATTCATTCAGAGAGGAGGAAGGTGGAAGTCAAAAAGTGAACAGTTTGAAAAAATATGCTTTGGGTTGCTTTTGCTAAGCTTCTGGTGATTCAGTGCTAAAATGTCATTTACCTCCTTTCCAGGTAGGTTATTGCAGGGCAATAATGCATGTCCCAGTAAGGAATCCAAAAGGAGGCAACACCCCACTGTGTGGCAAAAGAACTTCAAAATTACTAGCATTATTTGCCTTTTGTAAAGGAAAAATTATAAGAATTCCAAAATTCATCAAATTAAATTATCTTATGATTTATTATCATAGTGAGAGAACCCATATTTATTACACAGTGACTCCCTTGCTCATTATTTTGTAAAAAGTGAAGTAACTACAGGGAAAGTAGCTAATATTTCAGGAAATGAAGAAAACTGTCTTCTTAAAACACCTACTTAAACTAGGTCACCATTTTTTGGCAGCAAAGGGTTGATAGAGAATAATGTCAAGAGAAAAACTATGTACTCTATACTTAAATCTGAAAGGACTGCTACACAGGGAATGGCTACAGGGTTTAATGCTCAAATTGAATTGAAGAATAAAGAATCATGCATGGATACCAAGGAGAAAGGTCAAGTGAGGCAGGAGAAAATGAAGGACTTACCAAAAGGCCAAGAGTATATCTGAGAACTAAGAGGGGAACAGGCATTTAAAAAATGAATTAGATTAGATGTCAGTGGAAAATAAAGCAGTAGGAAGAAATTCGTTCTAGTGACATGGGTAGGGATACGAGCCAACAAAAGATGAAGGATTGGGAAAGTTGGATTCAAGGCTGCTCACCAAAGAACCCCAAAAAAGATGGTTAACAATAATAAGCAAAACCGTCTGCTGGCCTGAAATTGTTAATGACAGAGAGGAAAAGGAGAGACAGCTAAATATCTTACTGTTGTTGCATAGTAGATCTCAAATGAATTCATCTTTTCAACAGTAATTAGCCAAAAATAGAAGAAAGAGTACATGATCCAGGATCAACATAGAGAATGGCACAAATCAATTAGAATGGGATCATGAAACTAAAAGTAGAGGGAGTGGACTCAGGTGAGAATGTGGGTGACCAAAAAGAGCTTGGTTTCAGTTATGCTCTGCTCAAAAACAAGAAAGGATTAGTCTTCTAAGAGCAAATGGAGTAAGGGTAACAGATAAAGCAGAACGACTTAATCCCAATTTTGTTTCTTCTCTGTCAAGAAGGAATAGACCTTGCACAATTAAGAGAGAAATTTTTCTGTGAAGATGGTTAAGTAATATACTCAGATGCTCTCAAAATCTACCCAGGATCCTTAAGAAGAAATGTGTAATTGTGGGTGTGATTCAATACTATAATCACAAAGAATACTAATAATCATTTTCTTATTTTGACATGACTAAGTTTTGCATGTTCTTTATGATGTCTCTAGGTCAGTGATTTTCAAACTTTTCGAACCTGACTTACACTAAGAAATAATTTTATATTGCATCCCTAAACACACACACACACACACACCCCTAAAACAAAATGTTTATAAATATCGCCCTTTAGTACTTGAATTATGTTTGGACCTATTCTATTGTGTTCCTTTTTTAAAAAATACAATCCATGACCCACTAACTTGATGTCCTTGTTCACCAGTTGGGTGGCAACCCACAATGTGAAAACCACTGCTTCTAGATTATGGACAGGATATTGGCTACATGGATTCAGACCTATCATTTATTCCTTTGTTACTCAAATACATTTAGCCTTATTCCTATTATTGAAAATAATTGTTAATGTTGTTTTTTCTGGATAAAATAAGTATCTTCATGAGACTTGATATCATTGTACTTGATCACACATGTCTAAATTAACCCCTGGACTATCAATAAAGTAGTGACTTGTTTGGGGATTAATTACAGAGAAAGCTGAACAATGTTGCCAGGGATAAACTTTGCAACCAAGTGCTTTGCCAATCACTTTTAAGAGTCTTAAACTGAAATATTTAAACAGGCAACCATATTGAAATGTACCAGGAAAAAAATCATTTAAAGAAAATGGATACTCAGTATGCGTGTGAATTGAACTACTCCTGTGGCTCAATTTTTTTTTTTTTTGGTATATTTGATTTTTTTAAAACAAGTTTTCTAAAGAGAACCACAAAAACATCTGTATGAACCCAATCATCTCACCATTCCCTACCCATTCCCTCGCCAAAAGAAATGTTTTGAATATAATCCTAAATTATAAAAATATGTAAATTATTTCCCTAAATAAGTAGACAATGTATCCTGTTTGACTGATGTACCCAAGTTAGTTTTAACTTCATTTTATATCTTTGAGTTATTTGTCCTTCACAGATGCTCAGGGCTCTCAAAACTGGCCAAAGTTTGATACACCAATTTCATAGCTTACACCCCTTAGTCCATACAGCTTGACATTGCCATAATGTTGGGAAGTTATTTTACATTGGTTTAGTGCAGTACTCTTTATATTTTCCTTGTACTTACCCTCCTGTTTTATTTAGATGCAGGACTTAGCCCTAAAAACTACATCTAGAATGTACTTGCTTGAAGACAGCACCAGGAGACAACTTTACCTTCTGTGACTTCTATGTTGCTACTCTTCTGTTCAGAACTTTTATATACAGCAGGTCATCATTTAAGCTTACATTACTGAATCTCTTTCTCCAAACTTCTCCTATAATAACTTCCCTACATCAGTTTTCTTATTCAACCAGGTTGTTTGACCTGCTAATTCTCACATACACTTTGCCTCTGCCTACTTGTATATCTTTGATCACAAAGGTCTCTAGCAGGCATCACTTTTCTTCCTGTTCAAACCTTTGCCATTTCTTCAACTAAATGCCACAACCATAAAACAAAGCATAATATTTATACTATTGGAGCAGTCCAAAGGGATTGCTCCCATCTCTTAAATACTTATTACCTGTGCAATTTACTTGCCAATTAAAGATAATATATACTAGTATAATGTTTGCTTGTTTATATTTTTAAGTAACTATTTACTTATGTATATCTTTAATGTGTGTATAAATCATTAGTCCCATTGACATCATTTATTCTTTGCTATATTTCACAAAAATTTATTGAGTGCCTAATGTGTATCAGATATCATGCTAGAACTTAGTTTGCATGTGGACATTAGTATTTTACATATATTGCAAAATATGAAATAATATGACAGTCTAGGGATTATTCAATTTCTTAGAAAACTGTGCCAGAGAATATTAGTATTCACCAAAAATTCATGTGCTCCTCAATATTTCACAGATCCATGCATCTGGGTGGAGTGTGACTAATTCTCATGAATAGAACATGAACAGAAGGAATGCATCATTCTGGTTGGAGAAAGGAGAGAGTAAGAGGGACATTTAGTCTCTATGGCTGGACATAAAAAAATTTTAAAAAGTTGAAATCATAACAAGTATTTTCTCTGACCACAGTGGAATAAAACTAGAAATCAATAACAAGAGGAACATTGGAAAATATACAAACACATGGAAATTAAACAATATGCTCCTGAATGACCAGTGGGTCAATGAGATTAAGAAAGAAATTTAAAATTCCCTCACAACAAATGAAAATGAAAGCACAAATATCATAGGATACAGCAAAAGTAGTAATAAGAAGAAAGTTTATAGAAATAAATGCCTATATCAAAAAAGTAGAAAAGGTTCAAATAAATAACCTAATAATTCAGCTCAAATAACTAGAAAAACAAGAGCAAATCAAACCCAAAATTAGTAGAAGAAAATAAATAAAGATCAGGGCAGAAATAAATGAAATTGAAACAAAAAAATGCAAAAGACCAATGAAATGAAAAATTGGTCTTTTGAAAACATAAAAAAATTGACATACCTTTAGGCAGACTAAGAAAAAAGAGAGAAGAGCCAAATAAATAAAGTCAGAGATGAAAAAGGAGACATTACAGCTGGTACTACAAAAATCAAAGGATCATTAGAGACTACTATAAGCACCTATATGCCAGCAAATTGGAAAACCTAGAAGAAATGGATAAATTCCTAGACGCATACAACCTACAAAGATTGAACCAGGAAGAAATTCGAAACATGAATAAACCAATAAAAAGTAATGAGATATCTCATTGTGGTTTTGATTTGCATTTCCCTGATGATTAGAGATGTTGAGCATTTTTTCATATGTTTTTTGGCCATTATTCTGTCTTCTTTTGCAAAATTTCTGTTCATATCCTTTGCCCACTTTTTGATAGGGCTGTTTGATTTTTTCTTGCTGATTTTTCTGAGTTCTAAATAGATTCTGGTTATCAGCCCTCTGTCGGATTTGTAGCACGCGAAAATTTTCTCCCATTCTGAGGGTTGCCTGTTTGCTCTTGTGACAGTTTCTTTGGCTGTGCAGAAGCTTTTTAATTTGATCAGGTCCCATTTATTTATTTTGGTTGTTGCTGTGATTGCCTTTGGGGTCTTCTTCATAAATTCTTTGCCTAGGCCAATGTCTAGAAGAGTATTTCCAACTTCTTCCTCTAGAATTCTAATAGTTTCACTCCTTAGGTTTAGATCTGTGACCCAGCGTGAGTTGATTTTTGTGAGGGGTGAGAGGTGTGGATCCAGATTCAGTCTTCTACATGTGGCTATCCAGTTTTCCCAGCACCGTTTATTGAATAAAGATTCTTTTCCCCAGTGAATGTTTTTGTCTGCTTTGTCAAAGATTAGATGGCTATATGAGAATGGTTTTATATCTGGGTTCTCAGTTCTGTTCCACTGGTCAATGGCTCTGTTTTTGTGCCAGTACCAAGCTGATTTTAATATTACAGCTTTGTAATAGAGTTTTGAGACTGGCCTTTATCAAAAAGACCCAAAACAATAAATGTTGGCGTGGATGCGGAGAGGTAGGAACACTCATACACTGCTGGTGGGACTGCAAACTAGTGCAACCTCTGTGGAAAGCAATATGGAGATACCTTAAAGAGATACAAGTAGAACTACCATTTGACCCAGCAATCCCATTACTGGGCATCTACCCAAAAGAGCAAAAGTGGCTCTATGAAAAAGACACCTGCACTCGAATGTTCATAGCAGCACAATTCACAATTGCAAAGATGTGGAAACAACCCAAGTGTCCATCAATACATAAGTGGATTAATAAACTGTGGTATATGTATACCATGGAGTACTATTCAGCTTTAAGAAACAATGGTGATATAGCACCTCTTACATACTCCTGGAAAGCGCTGAAACACATTCTACTAAGCGAGGTATCCCAAGAATGGAAAAACAAGCACCACATGTACTCACCATCAAACTGGTATTAGCTGATCAACATTTAAGTGCACATATAAGAATAACATGTATTAGATGTTGGGCAGGGGGAGGGGGGAGGGGGCAGGAGGGGACGGGCATATGCACAAACAATGAGTGCGATGCGCACCTCCGGGGGAATGGACACACTTGAAGCTCGGCCTTGGCGGGGAGGGAGGGTAAGGGCATCACACGTAACCTAATCATCTGTACCCCCATAACATGCTGAAGTAAAAAAAAAAAAAAGTAATGAGATAGAAGCAGTAATAAAAACTCCCCCAGCAAAGAAAAGCCCAGGACCTGATGGCTTCACTGCTGAATTCTACCAAGCATTCAAAGAAGAACGAATACCAATCCTACTTAAGCTATTCCCAAAAAATCAAGGACGGAAGACTCTGAAACTCATTCAATGAGGCCTGTATCACCCTGATACCAAAACTGGACAAAGACACAACAAGAAGAAAAGAAACTATAGGCCAGTATCTCTAATGAACATAGATGCAAAAATCCTCAACAAAACACTAGCAAACTAAATTCAACAACACATTAAAAAGAGTATTCATCATGATCAAGAGGGATTCATCTCAGGATGCTAGGATGGTTCAACATATGCAAATCAATCAATGTGATGCATCATATCAACAGAATAAAGAACAAAAGCCTCAGGTGTTAGAAACCCCAATTACCCTGATTTGATTAATTCACATGATATACCTGGATCAAAATATCTCATGTACCCTATAAAGATATACAACTGTTAACTACCCATAATAATTAAAAATTAAAGAAAAACTTAAAAAAATCTATGGCTGGAAATGAAAGGCTTTAAGGTGGCAGAGTTTTAAGTTGGAAGAAGCCTGAGTCTCTGAGTCCCCACTTGCAGAGACCAACACAGAAAGGCAATGAAAACTGTATCCGATTGTGACATGAGTGAGAAATTCATGTTTACTGTGTTAAGGCACTGAAATTTGGGCATTTATTTTTTACTAAAGCATAGCCTATTCTACCATGATGATTACAGAGTAATGATTTTTTATTTTTAAATTTTTTTCCTAATCACCACTGTGATGATACAGAGTAAAGACTTTATTTATGTATGTTGATGATCAGATCATTAAAGATATTTGAACGATGTCAACCCTGACTAAATTATCAGATCCTTGAGATTAGAGATTTTGCATTCATGTATATCCTTCTCATTCTCCAGATCAGTGCTAAGAACATAGCAGGCTCTCAGTAAATATTTGTTGAATGTATAAGTATACAAACTAGGGATAGCTACAAGAAGAAATCATTAGGGTAGTACCGGAGGAAATAACTGGTGATAAAATCCAGAAGTATCTATAATATACATCTGCATCAGAAGCAGAATTTAGCAAAGACAAGGAGATTAAGGGTTAAAAATGAAAATTGCTGCTGAGTTAGCAGAATTTCTGTATTTCAAACACTTACTTGTACTAAGTCCTCTAAATACCTCAGTCTTTACTCTCTAAACTACCAAGCACCTTCCATTGGAGAATGACATAGGAGTTGCAGCTTCTCAGTCATAGCTCTTTGGAAGCTCTTTTTCTGGCTAATACTTTCTGGTTCTAAGGGCATGTTCTCCATGGAGTCAGTAGAATAATAACAAACCAAGTACAAGAAAGGAGAGCATTATCACTATTGAAAAAACAGAAATTATTTCCCCAGTCATTATTGCCTTCCATTTTCTGCCGTGTGATCTGGGCCAGTCCTTTCCATTTGCTCTAGGGCTAATCAGCATTCTAGATCCTGGGTGTAGTTTGGGAATTGTGGCTAGCAGATATTCAGTTATGGCACCAGACCAGGTAAAATGTGACTACATTAGTTAGTTGGTTTCCTTTTAAGAAGGTAAAATGACATCTAAATCTATATACATATCTATCTAAATCTATATACATATGTATTAAATAGCTAGATATCTCCTGTCATTTCACCTCTGTACTCTTAATTAAGCTTGAAATTATCAGGTGGAATAATTAAGTATAGTACGGTAACATGACAGAATAGGCACATATATGTATATATATGTACCTGGTATATTTATAGATCATCAATAAAATTAAAGAAAAACAAAGCAAAATATTTACTACAAGAGGAAACTATTATTGAATGATGTACCTCTTATATAAGTGTGAATAAGCCAGACATAAAAATGTGACAGAGTAGAGAAAGTAAATCCAACCTCAAAACAATTTCATGTTTTGTCTTTTGCATAGTTGATTTATTACAAAATGTTATTTCTTTTAACCTTTTCAGCAATCCCAGAGAAGCAGAGAGAGGTAGGTTTTATTGTCTTCAAGTTGCAGGTGAAAACTTTACCCTAAAGGTATGATATTGCTTGCTCAGAGCTCCTCAGCTCTTCTGTGGTTGGGCTGGCTGGAGCTCAGTTCTGCCGACTCCTAGTCAGGGGCTCTTTCCATTCCATCACATTTTAAGATGTATAAAGATCATTACTCTAAGGCCAGTCATAGATATGACAGCTCAGTTCAGGGGAGAGGGACGAACCAGCAGACTATGCCACTGTGGTTCACTGATAGCCTGAGATGCTCTAATATCTCATTCAGGGCTGAGCACATTTGAGACACAAAGAAGCACAGCTCAGCACCATCCATTTGATTTCTTTGGGCACAGCCCTCCCATACAATCAGGTATAGCACCCTCCCTTGCATAGTTGATGGCCTTTCCTGAAGGCTATCAAACATATCTGCTGAGACTGCACTAAATAAAATGGCTGTCACCAAGCCATCTGGTGCATTTGAGCTTTTTATCCCCCTCTAAGTTGCAAGTTTTCAGTTTGCACAGCACTTCAAATTCTTAATACACTTGACTAAGTCATTAATATTTCACTTTCATTACCATGTATTAATAACACAAGAATTTAGAATGATCTTGTTCATCTAACTCCTAGAAAACAAATAATTACATTCGTGCATATTGATTGTCAGATAACTAAAGATGTTTAGCCTGGAGCTGTGAGAAATCCACCAGCAGGCCCAGTTTTGGTTCTTAGCCATGTTCAAAGTATATCAAGCTGATGTCTATGAAACACTAGAGACAGCGGGAGAGATGTTCTGGGAGTTAGAAGGGACAGCCCTGGATGGACTCCATACAGGTCCCCATAATCCTTTAGGATGTGGTTTCTTCAGCAGGGTGTTGAAAGTTTTAAAGGATACTCAAGGGAAAGGCTAAGAACATGCAACTTTGTCCTGTGAGATTTGGTCTTGTTTCCTTTTTTATTAGGTGGGAGTAGGGGTTTATTATCTTCCTTTTCTTCTTTGTCTTGATTAAGGGTGGTAGTTCTAATGTTGGAAAAGTTCCTTAGACATTGTTCAGTGATTCAACATTTGCTCAAAATAACAGTGTGTGTGTGTACCAAGACTAGGTGCTGGGCTAGTTCATTGGCAATTTAGCACAGACAAAACAGTGTTGCTTCCTGCTTGCTGGTGAGAGAGACAGGCAATATGAAAGTGAGCAAACTGATAAACAAGATAATTCCAGGCTATGATAAATGCTGTGGGCCGGGCGCAGTGGCTCACGCCTGTAATCCTAGCTCTCTAGGAGGCCGAGGCGGGCGGATTGTTTGAGCTCAGGAGTTCGAAACCAGCCTGAGCAAGAGCGAGACCCTGTCTCTACTAAAAATAGAAAGAAATTAATTGGACAACTAAAAATATATAGAAAAAACTAGCCGGGCATGGTGGCGCATGCCTGTAGTCGCAGCTACTCGGGAGGCTGAGGCAGTAGGATCGCTTGAGCCCAGGAGTTTGAGGTTGCTGTGAGCTAAGATGACGCCACGGCACTCTAGCCCGGGCAACACAGTGAGACTCTGTCTCAAAAAATAAATGAATAAATAAATAGATAGATAGATAGATAAATGCTGTGAAGAAAATAAAACAGGCTACTCCGATGTGTGTGTGTGTGTCTGTAGGGAGAGAGAACTTCTTTAGAAGGGGATAAGGAAGGCCTATTCCAAGAGAGATGCTTGGGTTAAGATGAAGGATGAGAAGCGAGGTATGTGAAGAACTAGGGGGATTTTAGGATGGGGTGTTCGGAAGAGCCATGCAAAGGCCACAAGGCAGAAAGGTGCTCAGTGGGCTCTAGAAACTGCAAGAAAGCCAAAGGGATATAGAAAAGAGGGAAAATGACATCAGATGAGGCTGAGGAGATAGGCAAGGGCCAGATCATGTAAGCCCTTGTATGTCATAATCAGGGATGTGAATTTTCTTCTAAGTATGGTGGGCATGCGTTGAAACCTTGACGGGCGTTAAATAAGAAAGTAACGTTAAGGACTGGGAGATAGGAATCAAGTTTTTGGTTTTACTCACCTGGTGGGTGGCGATACTGACCACTAAGTAGGGGAAGGCTGTGGGAGGGAGAAGAGAGAAAGGAAGAGAGGCTAGTAAAGACAGATTAGTTAGGAGAAGAAGACTTTTAAATCCAGATGTCTTAAGTAGAGTGATCATTTGTCTGGGTGTGCCCAGGACAGTTTAATTTATGGCTGGTGTCACACAGTTATTAATTGTGCCTCTGTTTAGTCTCGAAAACATGTTAGTTTAGGCAATAAAACATCTGAATATGTTAACTACCTACAGTTCTTCTCCCTTTCCTCCCCTGGCTTCAAAATGTCATTGGGGTGGGGAAGAGAGAGCTTGCATCCCAGCAGCTTGCTTTCCCTGCAATTTTCCCACCACTTTCTCCTTCCAGAGTGGGACATCAGTGGTTCAGTCCATGGGAGGCATGTTTCCCTCTCTTGCCATCCTGCACTGCTCATCATTACCTATTCCCCATTAACTAACTCCTCTATTAAGTTATGAAGTTTTTTTCAAATATTGGTGGGCACCACTTCCGTGGAAAAAAGTTCACTATACTACACTATGAAACTTTCTTTCTCAACCCCTCCTATTCTAGGAAATGCAGAGTAAGATTGTGAACAGCAGCTGTGGTTTAGGTGGAGAAGACTACACAAGGCTGATGACAGCTGAGGTTTTTCAGGACTCTTGTGTTTTTGGACATGCAACCCCAAGGAAGGACTTCATGCCAAGATTATTCTCCTTCTTGAGTCGCCAAAGCAAGACAGCTGCAATAACTAGTATCACCCTTTCTTAGTCTCTGAATTGAGATCTTGCCCCCTGAAATCAGAGGTGTCAAAATTTAACCTACGGATTTGCCAGTCAAATCAACCTTAAATAACTGTGAGATTTTTCATGCTCAGTATTTTGTCTTCCTCCAGTTCTCTTTCATTTGTTTCTTGGATCTCCTTTATAGGTATCCTAAGCTTTAAAAATACTGAGCAATTTATAGTACTGTAGATCACATGATCTTACATTATGCCTTTGTACGTGGAGTTCTTTCTGCCTGTAACTGTCATCAACCTGACCAATTCCTATTCACCTTTCAAAGCTAAGTGCATTGTTTTCAGGGACATCTACATCTCAATATCATAATATCTGAATTCCCGGGATTGGCACAGAAGTAAAGATGGAAAATAAAGCACCTGAATCTATATGGTTGGATAGTGGTGATACAGGGGAGACAGGACCATTAAACTTTATACCCTGGCTATGTGGGCAGAAAAAGCAGTTTTAGGCTTTTGGGTATGTGACACCTCTCTTTCTCAGGATTCCCACAAGCGCCTCCCACTCCTACAAAGACCGCCTAGAGCACCAAACCCTCTTGTTTGAACCTGGAGATCACAGCCTTTTCTCCTTTCCCTGAATCTGTGGAACTGGCAGAGGAGACTCTCCATGCAAAAAAACTGGCTTAGAAGGGAAGAGAACACTCTTTTTTAATAAGCAGATGGTCTCTATAGATGAGGGAGTGTTAACATTAAAAACATATGCTTGGTACCAGGGAGGGAGAAACACAAAAGAGGATCATGATGCACATGGTCTCTGTAAACAAGTAGTCTTTGTGGAAGTTTCCCCTGTGAGGGAAACAGCTTTACAGGGTGGTACGGAAAAACTTGCCTGAATAATTCTGACTTCATCTGCAAGACAGTTTACCTGACATGAATTATAATAGCACATTACCAAGAAACGACATCTGCAGAGATGATAGCTAGATGAGCTTGTGTTTATTTGTTTGGTTTTGTTTTCTAACCCATTTGATGAAATAAAAGCATTAGAAAATAGTCACTGTGATCTTGCAGTCAATCTCTGTGTTTATAGCAGAGAAATATAACTGACTTTATGTCGGCATTTGATATTTGCTGTGTAAATATATGACATATATAGAAGAAAACAAATAGATATAAAGGCAGTCAATACTTATTACTCCAATGATGTAATTTGTAATTAATGTGCTACTTTGATTTTAGAGCAGAAAACTCTATGATGGAGAGAAGTGAGTAGACAACAAAACACCCTGATGTCAAAAACATTTAATTGATTATGGATTAAATTTAGTCTAAATGGAAATTGATACAAAGGCACTAACTTGTATTTTGATCAGGTTAATATATTTTTTCCCTTTTACATTAAAATAAAACACATAAAAGTGATGAGAAAGATGAGCTGAGCTAAAATTATAGTGTAATGAAATGACCACTAGATTAGGAGTAAAAGATCCTGGTTCTACCACTAACTAGTGGAGTGACCTTGGTTAAGGTCATGTTGTTACTATTGGCTTCGTTTCTTCAACTACAAAACAAAGAGGTTAATCTAAGTCAGGGATCACAAACTCAAATTTCTACACGGTCCTGGCTGATATCATACATGAATAAATATGTCCAGGTGTAAGACTGCAGTCTTGTTATGGGGCTTGTAATGAACTGGAGAGAGCCTGCCTTCTTTAAATGGGCAGCTGCTGTTAGGAATGTGAGAATGAAGAAACGTGTTTCCAGTGCTTCTAATTTTTCAGTTTTTCAAACTAGAAATCAGATTTTGTGTAAAGTGGGTCAGTTTTCCAAGGTGAGTAATACATTTAAATAAAGAGAGAGAGAAGAAAAAACAATGTGAGGATCAAATATTAATTATTATGTCAACAGGCTCCATGAGCTAAAAGTGAGGATGTTAGTCTAAATGTGTTCCCTGGGGTTTTTCTTAGTTTTAAAATTCAGTGATTGTAGGATAAAAATTGCAGCAAGAAGGAATTCACTTCTGCTTAAAATATACCATACCACTTTTTAGTGATCTGAAAAGAAAAGGCTGCCAGAGATGTAGTGTGTTAATTCCAGGATGGAGGTGCCAAAGGGGAGGTGGGATGGCCATTGCCGGGGATGTGGTAGAGGGGATTTCCATATTTGGGATGTGTGTGTGTGTGTGTTTGTGCATGCATGGAAGTCTGCGTATTTGTGCATTTATGTGTGTTGGTAAAAAGGGGAGGAGCTACACTAAATTATTCTTTAATATTAAAGCATATTTAATATCCTTTAATAATTCTTTCTGACTCTATGTGTCTATGATTCTAGCTTTGTACTCATTTTCACTTTTCTTTTTCTCTTTTGTTCTTCTTTTCTTGCCCTTATTATTAGTTATTTCACTGTGATTTTTCAAGTAAGGGGTCTGGATATTTAAAAGTCTGGGTAAGAATGAAAGAGGTGACAGTGAGTTTGAAGGAAGGTATAAGGAAGAAGGGGAGGGGAGTAAAGTGTGTTGAATTACCTGCAGATACTGTAGTTAGGAAAGTCTGTTATTTCAAGCTTGACTTATCTTTACTGTGGACATAAAATATGATCAGGGAGTATGATGTCAGTGCATCCACTCTCAATAATTGATATGATGAATAATCTCAACCTTCCAACACCTTCTGTATCTCCCCACATCTCAAGAAACTTCATTCATCAGCCACGTTTGAAATGTTTAAGTAATCTCAGTGATGTATGGAACCCTGACACTCCCTTGTTAGAAATTCGTGCTACTAACATTCTATCAAATTAAAAAGCCACTGAGCTCTTGTGCATAAAATTATCATAAATTACCTTCTGAAGGTTCATTGCTGTTTGGAATGTTTAATTGCTCACTCAGCTGAACTTTAACAGCTCAGTATTATTAATCAACTTGTCAAAAGGTTTTTCATTATGTAGTCTTTAGATGGAATTGGGCAAGGTACAAACTTGTCCTTAAGTTGGTCTGGTAGTAGAAAATCACTAACAAATCTTGATAGAGTTTGGCATCTTGTGTTCACTAATTATGACATTTTTACAAAGGATTCTCAGGGAAACTGGGTTCTCCTACAAATTTCAATAAAATAAATGAATTTCTTTTTAAAGCAAAGAATTGTACTGATCATGTAAGGGCTAAAGAAGGCAGGTGGGTTGATGATGATAGTCTACTTATAAGTGATCTCATATATTCCTATTGAATTTTGAAAAGACTGATGGATAAATTTCAAAATGTTATCTATATTTCTATGATGGACTCTCATGTGATTTTATAGTAATCTTTCTTAAAAACAGTATTTGAAAGAATAGGATGTTTTAGATCATTTAATGTTCAGTGTACTTTTATGAGGAAGCCAAAGTTGTCTTATTTTCTAAAAAAGTGGGGTGTTTTATTCATCATAATTAGCAAAGCCACATAACAGGCTTAAAATTCTTACTGAGTTCTGGTTTCTTAAACTGTCAACTCCTAAAAACAATTACTTAAACTCTGTGGACATGGTCACTACTTTCATAAGATCAGGAATATGAAAATACTTCAATAAAAATAATCTAAAATTTTACACTGTGCATAATTATTCTCTGTCCTTTTCTCTCTATTGTTCTCTGTCTGAAATTTTTAAAAATTGTACACATATTGAAAAGATTAACATGGAAAATCATGTTTTTTTTATTAGCTATGTATTTTCACATTTATAAAGTAAATTTGTTTTCGGAAACCCAAGAAATAAGTAACATCTACCAGGGAAGTTACCACAGCAGTTAGCAGTGGTTGTGGTAAGGTAGTGGTGGTGTTAAGAAGGGTAGTATTCTGAGCCTTCTGATAACACTGGCTTATATAAGATGTTTGCAAATGCCTGCCTTCATTCGACACAAAAGTAAACACTGGTATCTCATGATGCTGTCACTGGAATTAAAGCCATAGGACCACCCAGTGGATGACTACTGTTACTAAGACCTTTGGTACTGAAAACTAATCCTTCTTGGTTGGGAAAGAAATTGCCTTTGCTAGAAATTTTTCTTTAAAAAAAGTTTGTGAGTGAGGTTTTAGTATATTTGCCTCATTACTTTTCATGTGGCAAAGAATGGAAACAAGACACCCACTGAAAAAACAATTTAGAAGCAACTATATCCTGAGATGACTAACAATTCTTCTCCTTACCCACACCCCTCCCCACCCACCAACACACCCAAAGTCAGCAGGACATAATTTCATTCAAAATCTCTATGAGTAGTGTGTGGTAATGTTAAAACCAAAGGCTCTATAATTTACCCTGTGCCTTCTCTCTTGCCATCACTGCATTTATCATTTCCTACCCTCTTTCAAACTGAAAAGAGTGGTGCAGTTAGGGAGGAAAAACAACTTACATAGTTTGGAAAAGATTTTGAATTAGTTAAAATAATATAAATGTATAATAGTGTACCAGTGACTGAACATTTGCATTAAGAAGGGAAGACTGGTGCATGAATGCACATATATTTGTAGAAGTGACACAGTGAATATCTCATCATTATGATCATGGTATCAATCAAGATTGTGTTGGGCTGCAATTAACAGAAAATCCAGTGAATAGTGACTTAAACAGGGTTTAATCCTTCCTATATAACAAAAAGTCTGGAGACAGGCTATTACTGCTGTTGACTTAGTTGCTGAAAGATGCCACTGAGGACTCAAGCTTTTTTCCTACAATTTTGGTCCACTGTCTTCCTTTACTATATTAGCTTTTTGTTCACTTTCTTGTTACCTCATGGTTGGGAAATGGGGTTTTAGTCAATCAGCTGTGTCATCCAGAAATTAATCTATTCTATTTAGCATTCATAAGATGAAATGCCACTGGTGAGGACTCTACTACTTTTTATTCAATTAGTTAAATTTTCACTCTAACTCCTCTATATTTAACAGGAAGATTTAAAACTTAGATGAAAACATAGAAAACAAGATCTAATTATAGCTTAAAATAAGTTTATTAAAGAAAAATTGGAAGAGTCTTCTCTAAGTATAGGAAAGATGGTTAGGAAGATGCTGGCCAGCTGCTTTACTTTTTAAATATAGAAGAAATGAGAAATATCCTATTATTATATTGCAGACAAATTTTACTGTCAGTGAGAATTTTGGAGTCCTAGAATGGGCAACTTCTTTGGAAAGCTGTAAGAACATCTTAGAAAAGATTGTATTTGAAATAATTCAGGCAAACCTTACTTTGAATAAGGTTGCATGAAGTGATCTCTTGAGGTCCCATTCAATTTGATGTCTCTCTGATTCTGTGATGCTAAATCTTGGTATGATTGACTAGAATGCCTTAGGACTAAATTCCACTCATTGATTCCAGTATCACATAAGAAAAAAACCTGGAAATTATCACTTTATTCACCAGTTGCAGCAGCTGGCATTTTCCCCAAGCTTTGTAGTGATGCATATTGGAGAGTAGAGTGGAACTCATAATGTAAATTTTCTTTAGTGCATGGATTATTGATTTAATAGATCATGACAGTCTATTTTGTCAGACCTGCTACCACATGGGTTCTGAGTCAGCAGGCAGATGAGACTTATAAAATATTTGGTGTTAAAAAAAGCTGCTGCATAAGATGAAATTAAAGCTCAAATAGTGTTATAGTCAGTTTTTTGATAAGTAGGGTGCTCGTAACCCAAGAGCCAGAATCATTAGAGGAAAAATGAAGTACTCATTTTGCTTTTTGCTTTTGCTTCTGTCACATGAATGGTAAATTTTAACCTAGAGGGAAAAAATAAATTTTGAATCTTTAAGGATGTATAATATTAGGTTATTAGCTATGAAATGTCTGATTTCCTTAAGTACTAAGTTTGACAGTTAATATCTCTGCCATTTCACTTTGACACTTCTTGTTTTATTTTTATTCTGAAGGCACCTCCTCAGTCTTTCCAACGCATGTTTTGGCTTATAACTATCTTTCAAATTTTTTTTAGAGCAATTTTTGTGAAACCATGGATAAGTCAAAAATTTGTGTTATTTTCGAATATGAGTTCCATTGTGGAACCAATGCAGTGTAGACAACACAAAATATCAATGAAATGTTTGGGAAGGATGTGGCTAAGGAATGCACAGTATGTCCTTGGTTTGAGGAGTTCCATTCTGGTGATTTTAATCCCGAAAATGAGCCACGTGAGTGACCTGTGACCAAGGTGGATAATGATGAGCTAAAAGCTGTAGTGAAGGTGAATCCATCTCAACCTACATGTGAATTAGCAGCAAGGTTTGACGTTACTATTCCAACAATATTGGACCATTTGAAACAAATTGGCGAGGTAAAGAAGCTGGATAGATGGGTTCTACATAATTTAAACGAGCATCAAAAGAAAAATAATCTCAAAGCTTGCCTTTCTTTGCTGTCATGACATAAAGGTGAAACATTTCCACACCGTGTTGTTCCATGTGATGAAAAATGGATTCTTTTTGACAATCGCAAGCTTTCATCACAATGTTGGCTAAAGATGAAGTGCCAAAACACAGTCCAAAACTGAATATTCATCAAGAAAAGCTAATAGTGTCTGTTTGGTAGTCCAGCACTGGTATTATCCACTACAGCTTTATGAAACCTGGTCGATTGATTACAGCAGATGTCTACTGCAACCAATCGGATGGAATAATGAGGATGCTTGTGATTAAGCAGACAAGATTGGTCAATAGAGACAGGCCAATCCTTTTGCAAGACAACGCTTGACCACATGTCGCACAAACAATGCTATTCAAACTACAGAGGGTGGACTTGGAAACTCTGTCATCCACTGTATTCACTAGACCTTGCACCAACTGACTACCACTTCTTCCAGGCTTTGGACCACTTCTTGCAAGGAAAAATATTCAATTCTCAGCAAGCTATGGAAAATGTCTTTCGTGATTTTATCACAACTTGCTCTCCAGGCTTCTTCACTGCTGGCATAAACAAGCTACCATTAAGATGGCAAAACTCTTGTCGATAGTTTTGGTGCATACTTTGATTAATTGCACTGCTTCTTATTTGAGATGTAATAAACTCAAAATATAATTTACTATAATAAATTTTGATTCAAAATTGGACATTTCATATTTAGTATAAGGAATGAAATGATATCCAGTTAGATTGTTGGTTGCCAAAATTGGGATTTAGAGAGCCTGGGAATCAGATTCCAATTTGGCTATTTGGTTGCAGGAAGTTTATTGAGTAGCAAAGGGAAGCAAGACAGAGCAAAGGGAAAAGTCAAACTGTGGTGTAGTCCCAACTTTAGCTCCAGGCAACTCACAGGGAGTTCTGAAGCTCTGAAGGTGGGATATTCCTTTAGAGATGTCCCAAATGCAGGCAAGGGGAGGCAAGGGGATTGCAATCCCCTTGCAATGTGCTGTTGCATTGATCATTCACTGGGTGTAGTCTTTACCTGGGGAAGGAACATAAACTTGGTCAAGCAGATGCCTTTGGCCAAATGCAATATTGAAGAGATAAATGCCTTGGATTTGAGGGAGATCTGGGAGCACACCACAGTACCCAGTACAGTGCACTCCTTCTGCCACTCAAAATCCATTTGCTTCATGTAGCATATCCACCCTATCTGGGAAGAGTTACTCCACTCTGGTTGGTTTCTTTTCTTGGGGAAACCTTAAAGAGAATGTTTGGAGTTACAACAGCCCTAGTCATGACAGCTAGACTCAAAGCTCTACCTGATACTCAACTCCTCCTCAGCTATGCATTCTAGATTTCCCCTCACCATTGGTTAACAACTCTGCTGGTCCAGGTGGCTTACCTGGAAGGATGATGAAACTCTTAACTTTGAGTTTACTAATGTCACCATGCTCTCATCAGGCCATGGATGAGGTACTCATCCATTTACTCATCCATTTACCATTAAAATTAGCTCCTAGAGTGTTGAGAGATGCCCCAGTGGATCCCTTGGGTACCAAACAAATTCTTTATTTTCCTCTTTGTGTAAAAATAGGTTGATCTCCTGATTATCAAGATCAATTGTCTCTGTTAGGATGGTGACTCCTTTCTTTACCTGCTGATGAGGAGCTCAAAGTGACCAAGAGGCCTCTGAAACTTAAAGTTTAATGGGACTCTGAGTGCACTGCAAAAGTCAAAATCCCATTTTAGATTCTGCCCCATAGGACTCTGGTACCAACTGTCACAGTTCAGGATGCTGGGGAAACAGACTTGATTGAGACTTAGAGATTTGGATACAGGAGTTTAATTGAGGGGTCCTCTCAGGATCAGTATGTTTGAGGGAGCAAGGGAAGCAGGCTTGAGTAGCTGAAGACATTGAGATGCAATGTGGTCACAATAGCACCCTCAGATGATCCCACAGGGAGTATTGAAACTGGGGGCATCATTCAGAGATTTCCCAAATTTGGACAAAAGGGCCAGGCTTGGTAATCTTGCATTGACCAGTGACTGGATATAAGCTGTCCCCAAAAGAAAACATAAACTTAAAAAAAGTTTTCTTTGGCCAAGGGCAATTTTTGTAGAGGGACATAGCTATGATTTGTGAGTTGGCAGAAAGAATGCCTCAGTCCTGAAGGATAACCTAGGAGGTGCACCACAGCATCCTCCACCTTGATTCTAAATTTACTGTCTATACAGTTAGAATGAAACTCTGGTCTTAGAGTCAGATGACTTTTATTCCTTCCTTCCTTCATTATAAATATTTGATAAATTGCTTTTGAATAAATGAATGATTGAAATGCTTGAGTGTTCATTATATTCCAGCACTCTGCCATGTATGTTCTGATGATATTATACAAACATAGGAAAAAGGCATAGTCTGCACAAATTTGATTGGTGGCATTTCTCTCTCTGCCCCTTACTGAAAGAAGCTGTACTCAGGCAAGTTATTTAACATCATATGCCTCCATTTTCTTATCTGTAAACTGAGAAGAACAATGCTTTCTCTATTCACCTCAAGATTATGAGAATTAAAGCAGTGTGTACAAGTTCTTGGAAGACGTAAAAAGTGTTTCATGACTTTGCATATAGAATAACTATTATACAAGTTGTTAATGTTTAACATATAATTGACAAATAAATGCTTCATTCTATGTTGGCTGAACATTCCCTGAAGTAGACCTTGAATATTATTTGAGCATTTTTGGAAGGATGCTTTTAGAAGTATCGGTTTGGGAATGAAAATTGCAGTTAAATACGAGTTACTTGCAGTTTACTGAGTTTCATTTCAGTGTTATTACTATATCAAAACAATGTATCACAGTAGGCATTTGGACAATCTAAACACTTGGATAAAATGTATAATTAACGAAATTCAATTGTATTTTTGTTAGTAATTTAAAAAATTAAATATAGTAAGGTTTTTACTTTTCTAATATTCATTTTCTTCATTTCTCTTCATTTTTCTTTCTAAAAAATAGTTGTTTTTATTTGTTTCAAATTTTTGGAAGATAAATGAGTTGTTATACCAATATGATAAATTTTAGTTGAGAATTTCATCTGAAAACTGAGATCTCAACACTTATCAATATACAGAGAGAAACTGTAGTTAAGAGAGGTTTGGCAAAGCCATTTCAGACCACACCTGATACTATACTACAAGGCTGACCTAATTCAAAGTCAATAACAATTACTGGACATCTAAAACATGCAAAGCCCTTTGCCAGGTTATGTGAAGACAAATAAAGATGAATAAGATGTGATTCATGGTCTTCAGGGGCTTGTATTATAGTGAAATATGTTCACCTTTGGTTCGGCCTAGATAAGAAAAATACATGTACCCATGTCAACCCAGAGGAAGGAGGATGGAAGTCAATGGCTTATAATTCTGACTAGAATAAATAGTTTAAGAAAACATTGAAGCATTCTGACTTTTCCTCCTCTAACTTTTAATCTTTCCAGGAAGAATTAGCTTCCTAGGGCTTTGTTGTACATTTATCTGTATCTATGTACCTACCTACCTACCTATCTCCTAGAATGTGAGTTGGCAGTGATCACAGACTAAGACAGAAGAATAAAATTAGAGCCCACATTTCACTGAATTAAACATAAAATTGCCTACATCCCTAAAATC
Source organism: Propithecus coquereli (assembly GCF_000956105.1). Taxonomy (NCBI): domain Eukaryota; kingdom Metazoa; phylum Chordata; class Mammalia; order Primates; family Indriidae; genus Propithecus; species Propithecus coquereli. The sequence goes on from NW_012148618.1 coordinate 7,038,016, forward strand.
CAATTGCTACAAAGGCTGAATTGTTTGGGAGAAAGAGGATGGGGCCATAACTTTTTGAATCTGAGCACACACAGCCACACTGGTGCAGGTGATTCCCAAAAACCTGCTTTGGAAAAAAGAATATTTTGTCCAGATTTTTCTTTTTCTTTCTTTCTTTCTTTCTTTCTTTTTTTTTTTTTTTCTAGCTATATCTGACAGAGAGAAGTTCTCTATAACTTGGAAGAGAGTTTGGTTATGTCATTTTGCCTGCTAAAGATTTGTCTATGCCCTGTTGTTGAGGCTGTTGCTCATACCCCAAGGCCAACACAGTGGCAGTAACCAGACTACCAAGCTTACCCTCACCATATACGATAACTCACATATATGGTGATTCACAGATTCCTTTCAGTTTCATATATCTTACAGGGTTTGAAAAAAAAGGTTGTCTCAGAGGTGGTGAGAAATGAATTAGTACATGGGCAAAGGAAATGCCTGTCATGAATGCATGGCCCTCAGAAGACTAAGCAATATTCAATCCTTGTCCTCAAGTAAGTCGTATAAAAGTCTAAAAGCAATAAGGTAAAAATCCAGAAGCAAAGTCTTGGTCACCCATGCCATTCTTATCTCTCAGTATTTCTATGAAGTAGTTTAGTAGCCCCTATTAAGCTGACAAGGAACAGGTTTTATTTTACCAGGCAGAAAAATTTTCTAAGGGTATCAGCAATGAAACATGTATTTCAGAATTAAATAGCTTCGAATGAGCAGTTGGAGGGCAATGTAGAACACCTGGTAGACAGGTAAATCAGCGTATAAAGATGTTTGGGGAATCTTAAGCATCTACTCTACCAAGCAAATCCAAAATGTGGACTGGAACAAAAACTTAAGGACAAAACTCAGATGGTTCATGAGATGGGATGATAAGTCTTAAATTTCTTAATAAAGTACAATATTTATAGAATTAAGTATTGGTTGCAGTTTATTGGCACTACATATTACTTAGCATTTATAAATGAGAAACTGTCAACTCTGACTTGTCCACATGCCTGAAAGGGAAGCTTAAGCATTGAGGAATTCGGACAATTGATATTTGGAAAATCATACTTAATTGTTACCAGTACTTATTGAATGCTTACTTTGTTGAAGGCACTGTGCTTGGCCTATCAGGGTCTTTCTTTAAGGAGTAGTAGTAGGATAAGTCAATCAGTAGCAGTACATTTGCAAGGTATATGTAATAAATGCCAAAAGAGTTACAGGGGATAGAGGGAGTTTATCCAGAGGGGCAATTTATAAAAGACTTCATGGAGGAGGCAGCAGTGGCATTTTGGCAAGTAAATGGTGGATGTGGAGAGAATGTTCCTGGATGAGAAGGTAAAAGTAAAAGCAAGATTGGTAAGATCAGAAGTGCAAAATATGTTTGAAAGATGAGGAATAGGTCATTTTTGCTTGGCATATATGAGGAAAAGGGAAATAAGAGGACAAATGATGTTTTGCCATTTGGTGGTAGGTTGAGATGCTATTACAAGGGTCTAATGAGTCTATTTCTGACATAAAGCTCAGCAGGCAAATGGAAAAAGCAATCTAGAATTAGAAAGAATAACAATATGAATTTGAGAGACATCGGTAAAGATACTGAAGTGATGGGGTGGATGAAAATGCAAAGAAAGCTTGAAAAGATAAAGAATAGGTGGGGATGAGGACTGAAGATTGCCAAAGGCCCAAATGTAGAGGACTGAGAAAGAATAAGAAATGAGTGAACGAACCAGAGTCAGATAATTAGGGAAAAAAACCCAGAATGGGTATTATCAATCTCTTATCACTTTGGCTTGTCTTCACTGCTAATAGCCCAAGAGTTCATTGAAGTGGCATTGTGAAATATAGTGATAATTCTCTTCACTCATTATTGAGAAAAATATTAGAAACCCAGAACCCAGTGTCAGGAGTAGCTGGTGATGTGGCTGTGAATTATTGGATCATTATAGTGTTGCCAACTAAAATACAGGGCACCCAGTTACATTTGATGTCAGGTAAACAATGAATAATTTTTAGTTTAAGCATGCCCCATGCAATATTTGAAACATATTTATACTAAAAATTATTTGTCAGTTATCTGAAATTCAAATTTAACTGAGTATCTTGTATTTTATTTGCTAAATCTGGCAACTGTAGTCATTGTCACCTTGAAGCTGTGATCTGTATATTTCCTGAAAGAGAAGCAGTACAGTTTTGACTGATGGTCATTAGCAACCAATATAGTCTCCAAGGCTTTGGTCTTCCATAGACAACTTATACATAACGGCTTGCTGGCCCTTGGAATAACCTCTGCTTTTTCCTGCGTTCCAGAATGCGAAGAATCAACCAAGCCTCAACAACTGCTAAAACTACCTGGGCTCATCAGCATTTACGTTTTGTGGAGAGACTCTGTTATACCTACAAGTAAAAATACAACCTGCCAACTATATGATTATTTCTGCTTTCACTTGGAATGGGAGTCCTTAACCTGAAGCCCTTGGATCTCTACATGTTCCATGTAGAGTCTGTGAGCCCACACAATTATTTCCTGAGAAAGAATGCATAGTTTTGATAGATTTTAAAAGGACTCAGCACTCTAAAAAGGTTAGGAACCATTTTCTTAGAGTCCCTTTACAGAGAGGACTAAATCTCAAGTAGAATTCGAAACCTTTGCCTCTTATAGAATCCATTTGTCGGGTATGAAAAAGATTCTTTGACCACAAACACAAAAGAAAGGTCTGAATATGGTAAAAAAAAATTAAAAATCAGACATGATTACCGTACTCACTTAAAAGTAAGCATAAAAGTCCTGGAGTTCTTTTCTCTCTCAGAAAAAGCAAAAGAAAGGAAAAAGAACAAAAAAATAAGTTGGATGCTGAATTTTCTGGAAACAATTTCAGCATCTGTAAAAGGTCTACACTGTTTTTAAGTGCTGGCTACTCCCAGGTCTGACATGTGCCACCTTAATCAACACTTTGGTGTGGGCGTAATGGAAAACATGTTTTCTCTGCCATAACTCGAGTGTAAGTTTCTGATATCAGCCAAATGGGACAGACAGTCTGAATCCTGCGATAGACAGGCCTTCTGACAGCTAAATAGAGGGCACCCTACTCACGAAAGATAGCCTTTATAGATACTACAGCTTCCAAGTGGAAAACTCTCTCTTGGAATAGAGAAATTTGGCAAAACTTTTCCCAGAAGCTATGCCAAATATCTTTAATACTAGAGGCAGTTCTCATAATCATAAACTCTACTGGTTGGTCTACTGACACAAGTGCTTGGTGCTTTTCCATCTAATCAGACTTGAGTGTGGAAACAGCCCAAGGTTTCCTCGGGTGTTTATATTATTTCAATGGCACTTCCTTTGATTTACCTAAGGGATGTTTTGTTTTAATTAAAGTTTATGACCAAAGATAGGCTGAAAAAGTATTGAAGTGGATGTGTATTGTTTATGGGTTTTGAATATAATTATATCAACCATAAAAATAGACCAAACAATTTTGCTTGTCTGCCAGAAATCAATTCTTGATCACAGGATTTCAGGTCTTCATTTTGTTTTCATTTAAAGTCATAAAAGGTTCTTGCCGATCATTAACTGGAGAAAACTGTAAAGTCAGTAAATCTGGAAACTAACATTTATTAAGTTTCAATGGGAAATGTAGTAAGAAGATCTGATGTTGGTTAAATTATGGACTCATTCCAATTAGTTGGCTCTCCCTCCAAAGCAAATGAACTAAAAATAAAATGACTTCCTTTTTGATGTCAATAATAAAGTATGTACTTTTTCTCCTTTTTTTCTCTTTTAGGTTTTGATAAGATTTGGCAAGATAGTAGCTATCAACCTATCTGACACCTGCCTCAGAAATCATGCCAAATGTCATAAGGTCATGATCCATTTCCTTCACACTCTCTATGCTTTTATATACCAAATTCTTAAATTAGAAGCAAGAGAAATGATGTACTGGGAATGCATCTTTATTGAAGACTTTTACTAAAATCAAACAAAAGTGCTCATGAAGCGAAATAGTAGATTAAAATGGTTTCTAAAACATACCCATCAACTTGACAGGTCATGCTATTCCTTTGTTATAGAACCTTGATTCTTAGAACAAGATTTACAACTACTGGTGCTTTCTCTGTGTTTGCAAAGATGTTGAGGAACACAATAGTTAGAGCCTCTGCTTCAGGATCACCAATTATACATGCACTCAGTTCTGTAGCTGCCATGGGCCCTCCTCGTAGAGCAGCATGAGCCAAGGGTTGTGGCCCTCAGTCTCAAGTCTCTCCTTGGATGCTTGTCCAAGAAGACATTAACATAATTACAATATTGCTGTTTCATTTCACCTTGCTTAAGTCATTTCTGCTCCAGAAAATGAGATTTTAAGTTGGAACTTGGGAAATAAAGGTATTATTTGAGAATATACAAATCATATCAGGAACATTTAGTTTAATAAAACACTAAAGTTCTCATGTTAATCAAAAGCAGAGTATTTCAAGTAGGAGATCTAGATTTCATTTCTGGTTTCACTTTCATTATTGTATGTTCTCAGCCATAAGCTGGGATACTAATACTTTTTTGTAGGAGGAAGAAACTGAGGGTTTCTTCCCTAGAGGAATGCTGTTATAAATTAGGTTCATTCTATTGACACATCGATCAGGACTGTGCCAGGTTAAAAACTGGCTCAGACATGAATGTGGTCCTTTTAAATCCCACTCCACCCCCCACTACCTGAGCTTGGATAAGTCCCTTTTGAAGGAACGGCCATCTCTCTTACTAGCACAGGACTGGTGAAGTAAGAGTGACTTGGAAAAGGTCACCGGCATCCAAACTGAGATCTAGGGCAGCTACCCCCTTGCTTTTGCAATTTCTGCTACTTCCCACAGGCGCATGCATTCTGGATTGCCCTTTTCTTTCACTGGAATGCATCTGATATTCAGGTTTTGGATTGTGGTGGTAGGAGGCAGTATAAGCTTTTGGAATGGCTTTGGCTTTACTCTACTTGAGTCTACTTTGTTAGGGCAAAAGAGGCCCTCCATATGGATCAGACCAGAACTCTAGAGTCTTGTGTCAGTGTTGGGGTCAAGGCCCAGATATATAAATTTTTCTTTGCCCCAGTGAGCATTTTTTTTTTAATTCAGGGAACTTGTAGAGGGATGACTGATCTAGGACAGGATTTAGATATTTAGAGTCTTATTTCTTGGCCATTTATCTCTCAATAGATAACATATCTACTGGCAGTCCATTTTGACATGATTTAAATTTATCTCACAAGGTGGTTTACAAGATTAGTTGAAATAATGTATGTCAAAATACATGCTTCAGGCACTATAAATAATTCTACAAATATTTGTCATTTGTTATTATTTATTACAGCCATATTGTACAGGTATATTTCTGCTTTTTATTATTTATTACAGTATATTGTACTAGGGAGTTGACAATTGTTTATTAGTCACAGGTCAGTTCTCCCGTTTCTTCCTTCTCTTTACTATGTTCATGTTTTACATCTTACTTGTTTCTGCTTCTGTGCAGTTCATGTGTATATTTTGGGGCTTTGAGATTACCTTTATACTCACCCAATGACTAGTTATTGTGTTTCAGTGGCTTTGTGGTCCCAACTACAGAAAGGTCTCTGAGATACATTTTTTGCTGTTGTCCTCTGATGTACGATAATGTTTTTTCTCACACTTTTTTTGACCTCTTGATTCTTTTCACATTGCTGCATAGGGTACAGATATCTAACCCTTCTTGTCTATGCCTTTTAACTCAGCTTTCCCTTCCAACACCACACTTTCTGGGGAGATAAAAACCAATTGTGAACAATGCCAGGAATTTGCTCAGCACAGCCGTCTCCTTCTGCTGTCCCTGCTGCTGTCATCTCCCTGACTCAGTCTTCATTAGCTACTTCTGATTCCCTCAGTTCAGGGTCTTATTCATATGTGGTTGGGGTGGGTATGAGGAGTTACAGAGCTTTCACCTGCTGGGATAACTCCTGCTTTGCCATTTGTTCTCCATTTAAGAGTAGAGAATTCACCACATTTTGAAGGTCACACCCATCCCTCAAGGACCAGTCAAAAGATTCCCTCTGTATCAAAGTTAATTTCTCTCTTTATCCTCCAATGACCCTTATTTGCTTCTCCTATGCCAACTACTCCTATTTTCCTTACATTTATGTATAAGTTTGCCTTTCCTACTGCATTGTGAGTTTTTGAAGGGGTAGCTTTTCCTCACTCATCTTTGTATAATTCGGACCACTTGCATCGTCCTTTGAATCTGAGTAGAAGGGAGGTAGAGATGTACGAAATTGGTTTGTACAGAAATACTCCCTCCTGTCTTCACAGTCACACCACTGCCTGTCTCGGGAAGGTACTTTGTACTCCTTGTATCTACATAATACTTACTCATCCTTCCTCTTTCCACTTAAATGCTGCTTCCTCAGGTATCCCCTAGACTAGGTAAAAAGTCCTTGAGAAATGCTATTAACACATGTACTTAACTCTAAAGAAGATTTACATACTTAAAATTATATGTTCACTATTTTTTTCTGTTAGACAGTAAGCTCTATGTTGACAAAGATAAGACGTATGTACCTTGTTCAATCCTTTATACGTAGTATGGTATAACTATCTGTTGATTTATTGAAGTAAAATCCCTGTTTTTTTTAATTTTCTTAATTTTTTTTTTAAAGACAAGGTCTCACTCTGTCACCCATGCTGGAGTGTAGTGGCGTCATCATAGCTCACTGCAACCTTAAACTCCTGGGCTCATGTGATCCTCCTGCTTCAGTCTCCTGAGTAGCTGGGACTACAGGTGCATACCACGTGTCTGGCTAATATTTCTATTTTTAGTGGAGAAAGGGTCTCATTCTTGCACAAGCTGGTCTTGAGCTCCTGAACTCAAGTGATCCTCCTGCTTCAGCCTCCCAGAGTGCAGGTTACAGGTGTGAGTCACCACACCTGGCCAATTCCCTGTTTTTTATTCTTCTAATTATTATGATTTTTTTTAAGTCAGAAGTTATCCCTTAATATTTGGAATATGGAAGCTGGAGCCAAATTGTAAGGGTGTGTATCACAGCTCTGTCACATACAAGTTGTACACCCTTAACCCCTCTGTTTCTCAAATTCCTTATGTTTGAGATGGGAATCATAACAATACCTACATTGAGGAATGTGGTATTAGGAGAGATAATATGGACAGCTTAGCATTACGCCTCACATAAGGAAAGGTACTCAGTGAGCACTACTGAGTTATCATCACCATCCAGATATCCCTATGGAAGGGAGAACAGAGGCCGATAATACTTGAAATTATTTGAAACTGTCTCCTCTCCAGCTCTGAAATCTTGTCTTCTCAAACCAAGCTGAGTGTCCACTCAGAAGTTGGTGCATTTGTTCATATGTGCTGACCTTCAGTTTTGAGAGAGCTGTCTTTGTGGGCATGGGGCCTTGTATGGATGGGGTGTGTGTGAGCAGGAATACTCCTAAGACTGGGGTCCTGTGACGGAGACACTGAGTGTACCTACTGTGCACCTTCACTCTGTGATCAGGCCTCCCTCAGGAAGCACTGCACTAAAATTGAATAATCAGCACCTCTTTTCTTCCAGGGATAAATATTAGAGCTGATGTAGCAGCAACTTTAAGCATATAACTATAGTATAGACATGTAAGATTCTGTTCTTTTGAAAGTGCTTTTTAAGTACTTTCATCCAAGTGATGCTGGGTTGTTTTTATGGCTGTAGCCAATACCAATACCTTTTTGTTTCTACATTTTCTTGACGTTTTATCCAATCAATTATGAAGTAAATTGCTCTTTGCTCTCAAAATGGCATGGCTTGCTTTCTTTTGAACCAGCTTATGAAAATGTCAGAAACTGTTAAAGAAAGTGAAGAAACAAAAAGCCACAAGACGAGAAATGTGGATTATATGTTTAACTGGCATACAGCCCATCTTTTAGCCCTAGTGTTTTTAAATTGTATACATTAAGGGTAAGATAAATTCCATGTTAATTGCTCACACACCTTTTCTCATTTGGTCCAAATAATGGCCCCCTGAGGGGTGAGGGGGAGTTAGTTTTAGACTTCATGTTAGAGACTCTTGGAACCAGTGACTCAGTGACTCACTCAAGGTCTTAGACTCTAAACTGAGAGTGATTAGAATTCAGATTCCCTGATTCCTAGGCCCAGCTCCACCACTTACAAGTTCTATGACCCCAGACAAATTGTTTAATCTTTTTGTGTCTCAGTTTCTTCATCTGTGAAAGGAAGGATACACTTCCATCTCAGGGATTAATTTAATTAGTTTTTTAAAAACAGTTCCTTGCACATGGTAAATGCTTAGTTGTGTCAGTTATTAATACAATATTGTAAAATAATAATCTCTGCTTTTTAGAGTTGCAGTGAGGTTTAAATGAGATAATGTGTGTAAGACTCTGAAAACATTTTCTGGCACAAAATCAACACTTAATAAGTGTTTGGAATATTTTTCATTATTTTTATGTTTATTCTGTTCGATCATGATGCTGCCTCATATAATCAAACAAATCATTGATTAGGGGCTGGAAGACTGAGCTGGTGACAACACCCTAAATATCTTTTAACTTCCTTTAGTATCATATGTTTTTCAATAAACTGTTTTGTGTGGTTTAAAGATGTAAAAACTCATCAGCTGGATAAATTGGTAAAAGATAATCATTTGGTCATGAATACTATTTATCAATTCAACAAATCACAAAGAAATAGCAGTGTTTATTCTTTTCTGCCATTGTTAGGTATCGTTTTATACGTAGAAGTTTTTAGAGAACATTTGAGGACACATGAGGCAAGAAGTGGCTGGGGATAACAAACTTCATGCTTAGCAGCATTGCTTTCAACTAACAGCCTTCTCATCCCTGTTATACACCTCTGAGCCTTAGTTGCAGAGGCATATCCTGACACTAGGTTTATCCAGGAAGTAAAATGTTTTAAACCAAATGAAATTATTGACAACAGTATTAAATGAGCTTTTTAACTTTGCCCATTATAAACCACCAAATTGTAAGAAACTAATTCCATAAAAGAATGCAAAGGCTTCCTAGAAACATTTTTTTCAGATTTGGGTTAGGCTTTCAGAGCTTGAGTTCTTTGCTATTGAATATCAAGAAGTTATTCCGATGAGTAAATGTAGCCCACAATCACAAGGTTGTTGACTGTCTGTCTTTCGGTATTTCAGAAAGAAATTTGAAAAGTCATGTTGCCCGTGCTTGAGGTATAAGATGTGATTAGGCAGCAAAACAACTTACCTACTACCTAGCTCAAAAGCAAATAGTGATTTTGAATATCTCTAGTAAGCCTAGGCAGCTTGGTTGAGCAAAGTATATTTAGCTGTCAATTTGGATGTGCAACCATAAGATCCTTTGCCTCTGTAGGTCTAAACTTCTATATCTTTAAATTCCCAGCTTTGAAGAACATAATATAATAACAGGTTCAATTCTGCAGTGTAGCTAGAGAAGAAACCTTTCTGGACTATGATAAAATTTTAAATATTTTAGATTTGGGCCTGAATCTAGTACACTTGTCCATATAGGCCAAATTCTTCAGGTAATTGCAAAAGCACAGGGTTTCCTTGTGGCATGTAAACACAGTTTCCAAGACAATGTTGCCGTATTTAGAGGGCATCTCCAATACCTTCAACCATGTTCAGTGTCAGTCTATTTGTCTAAAAATCCAGCTGTTGAGTGGAAGTTTACATTGGTTTTCTCCCCAAGGGCTTTCAGAGTAGTTAGTATAAAGTCCGGAAAAAAATGAAGGGTAGATTGTTCTTAGCATGCAGGAAGGAAGTTGTCAGGCGGAAAGAGGATATGGGTCTGTTTGCATGCGAGGATCAGTATTTGCTAGCTAGATATTTCCGCTGTGTCCACACGACAAGAAAATCCTTAGTTTCCTGTGCTAGACAAATAGCAGGAAAGGGTGTGAGGGTTATTGAATGACATTATCATGTTATAGCCTCATGGGTGAGGAAAGCCTGCTTATCAAAACTGATAGCGGCACAGGACTATTTGGGGAGGAGACCCAAGGTGCTGGAGTCACTTCGGGTGTTTTTCCTCTTGGGTGCTTTGGAGCGTTTGGCTTTTGCAGACCTGACATTCTTCCTCTCAGATAGAAGAGGCTGTTCTTACTCACTGGAAAGTTACTATCAGTGTCATTATTTGCCATCTCCTAGCTGGCAAACATTTCAGGTGGAAAGGAAATAAGAAACACTCAGCCTGATTGGCAAAGTAGACAATATCATGACCTGAAACTTGCAACCACCCCCCCAACCCCAACCTCCTTAGGTTTAGCCATAGATAATCATTCTGCACAGTTGACTTCATTCAGCAGTGTGGATTTTGTTTAGTGCAAAGCACATTTCCAATAACTGCTGGTATCGTAGCTTAAATAAACGTGAGAGTTAAAAGTATAGTTCACTCCACTAATTTAAAGGTTCCAGGTGTGAAAGTTGTTTCTTAATTTCTAACTCTTCTGGTTGGAAGAATTCACAGATGATGCCTCTATTTAGATCGTGATTGAGAAGTGTAATTGGGCATTTATTAATTTGCCCTACAATCCATTAGTGTTTATCACTTTTAGTAGTGACTACTACCCAGAGTCAAACCATTTGGTAACTATAATAATGAGTAATTGGAACTACTTTCTTATCAGCAACTTACCTTTTATAAAAAGCAGTTTAAAATTAGCGTTCTGGAAACTTTCACAATTGAGCAATACCATGAGTAAAACCAATTGGTCTAAAGTGATGATATCCATGTTTAATGAAAGATATTTTCCTTTTATTTAAATTTATCTGCAAATTCCCTGATGCCCAAACAAAAATATTTAAGTTCAATAAAAAAAGGAAAGGATCAGGGCCTATTCTCAAGGAGAAGTCTTATTCTAGAGGTAAATAATGGGAACAATTAATCTTCTGAGAAACACATTAAAGAAAATTGAATTAAATCTTTAAAGGAGATAATAAAATGACTAACAGAAAACATTGCAGAATATTAAAATGTTGATAGAAGAGACTTTCAAAAATATTCTTTGGAAAATACATCAAGTCTTTAATGACACCCTGGGGATGAGGGTTGTAGTTTATCTTGGAGTCAGAAAATCATTTATTCTTTTATGTTAATTTGGAGGTACCCTTGCCTCATATAGATTTAGGAAGTAAAACATTCTACCTGAGCCATAAGTACCTCCAGTAAATTCACAGCCAACTTATATAGTTTTTTAAAAATATTTTAGCATAAAGAACAAATTATGATTGTAAATAGATTTTTAAGATAAATTTGGTACTTAATACAGGTAATTTCATCTATTTCACCACTGTAAACAATGATATGGTGTTTTGACATGTACAACTGGTATGAAAAATAACCACAAAATTACCATATTTGGTTATTTATATATACCCTTAATCAGTTATACATTTAATAATAAACAGCATATAAACTTAATAATTACTGTATAAACTTAATCAGTTGAGGCAACCAAAGGTCAAATGAATGTCTTTAGATTGTTCATCCTAATTTTATTGGCACAAAGATCCCATAGAAGAGGCATAAAATACTATAGGAGAAAAGGGACTTCCACTGACCTAGATGTTTGTGAGCATTCAGTAACTGGTTCCAGAGGTTGTTCAGGGTTTCTTAAGCTCAGAGTCACTGTCATTTTTTTGTTCGACTTGATTCCCAGTCTCCCAGGCTCTCTCCACTTCAAACATTTTCTACACACTTCTCAGAATTATTTTGCTTTCCGAGAGCTCTGACCATGTCACTCTGCTTTTCACAGCCCCCTTGAGGCTTCTCCTCACTCTTTAGCTTGGATGCTGACTGCTGCCTTCAAAACTCTCTAACACTGTTCCCACATCACCTGTCCTTCTATCCCCAAAGCCACAGCAATGTGTTGTGTGAAATGGCTAAAAGGACTCAAGATAGGAGGCGCTTGCCATGCACTTCTTTGTTAACTTGGCCATGTTGGCCTGGCTTGTTTTCAGCTATTCCCCTGGTGGCTGCAAAGTAAACGAGGAACTCTGAGTTAGTGCTTGCTTGGGCTGAGGCCTGCATGTGGTCTGAACCTTTGTACACAAGTAGTAGGAATATATACGTTCGATAGACATTTTCATAAGCAATTTTTCTCTTTTTTAACTTTAATGTCTTCCCATATTGCATTCATCTGCATAACAGTAAACACATGCCCCGACAGAAAGTTGCAGGCAGGGATATTTATTTATAACAGATGGCGCAAAGCAGGAGCATGATGAATTGGTGTGTGGCTCCTGAACTAGCAGGCCCATAAATAAAGTATCCTCAAAGCTACTTTGGGGATCTTGCTTGCTCAGAAGGAAGAAAGGAAAGATGATGCTCACAATTTTGCTACCTTATATAATATAATCCCAAACACGTGCAATTTAACCACATGCAACAATAATTTTATCACTGAATTTTTCATCCAAAAAAATCTGTCCATAGGTAGCTTTCAGAGCCATGAAACAACTATAACAATTATAATTTTCCTTCCCTAGTTTCTTTTCTGTTTATTGATCCAATGACTCAATGCATTTTAAAAAGCATATAATTGTGAACTGATAATGGTTAAAACAAGACATAGACGAATAATATTTACATAACCCTTTGGTAAAACCTTCTGTATCAATAGCTAGTATAATGAGATTATTTCCAAGAATATTAAAGACACAAATGTTATTCCTTGAATTTGAATAATTTATTGCTTTCTCAATATACAAAGTATACTAGGATAATAAATATAAAAGCCAAGTTCAGTCGACCTTGTGAATGTGATCATTTATTTAAAGGATTAAGAGGTAAAACTTTTTTTTTTTAATCAACTTTGGGGATTCATTGTCCTTTTCTCTATTTTTAAGGAGTCCTGAGGTTCAAATTTAACAGTTTTATCAATTCCAGCACACATGTGGTGAGCCAAATATGTTCACAGAAATATGTGTATGCGTGTAGGTGTGTGTGTGGAGGGGTGGAGGTGATGTCTGTTTACATATTTTTTAGCAGAAATATTTTTCACATTTTGGACATATAATCTGCATTTAAATTGTGCTTCATGAACAGTTACTATTTACTATTGTGTTTGAATTGGCAATTATCTAAGTGAAACAAGTAATTTGACTGAACATCAAATTTATTATTTTGGCTCCTTTTTGTTTAATGGGGGAAAGGACCATCAGAGGCTTATCATCCTTATAAATTAAACAAAATAGGCTAACATCTTAAAGTGTACCAGTCCTCACAATCAAAAAATCAACTTGTTGTAAGCCCTTCTCGGATTTTTAAAAAATTTTTCTCGAGGCAGAAATATAGAGGACAATATAAACTAATGAAATAATTGAAGGGGAAGAACAAGGTTATTATAGAAAAAAGTTAAAGATATTTTTTAAAAGGTTTAATTTTTCTTGGACAAATATGTATTGAATACTTACAATGTTATATGAAGTGTGCTAGGTGCACTCAGTACAACGATGCATAAGAAAATCTTGTTGGGGAGACAGATCACTCCAGTAGATGGTAGCAGAAAGTGTGGTGGGTTTGTTCAGATGGTATCATCGGAGCAAAAGAGCAGCAACCAATCCCATTCTGTGGGCTGGGTGGAAGGAAGAATGTCTTCTCTTTTAAATATATAGAAATAAAATGTGGCTATATGCCTCTTATTGATGTTTTTTGGAAAAATCGACTTTAAAAATGTCTAAGAATTATTTGTGCTTTGAATTTGAATGTGATGAAGATATAAGAATGATTTGCCATGTGTTTTTTTAACTTACAGTTTAAAAAATCTTGAGGGTGCTTTAAAAAGACTAAGTCTTTTGTGAGAGAATGCCTACAATACCCTTAGCATACTGGCAGCACATGATAAGTGCTATAAATCTAAGCTGCTATTATTATTACTATAATTGTTATTATTGTCACTACTGCTATGACTAATACTACTTAGCATACTGCACAGTTTTGTGGTTAGGAACAATGAGATAACAGTAGATGGGAAAGCACCTCTATTAAACTTTGTAAAAATAGAAAACATTTTTATTAGTTAGGGGTGTGTTCAGCTGTAAGAACCAGAGTAAACAATAGCTGAAAAAAAGATGCTTATTGGGTTTTTTGGTGTTGTATACAAAAAAAGTCCAGAAATGGGTTGCTTCTGTCAATGACATACATAGCAGCTTAACAATATCAGGGCCCACCTCTCTGGGATTGTCTTCTCCTTTTGCTGCTGTGTTGATTCATTAGTTTAAGGATGACTATTGAACCTCCAGACAATCTGTATGTCTTCCAAGCAGGAAAAAGGGGAAGACATTACCTTGTAATGCTTTGCCTTTTTACCCTTGAAGGGAAACCTTTTCAGAATTCATTCTACCTCTCATTGTGGAGAACCGTGTTATATGGCCATCTTAGCTACAATAGGGGCTAGGAAATTGAATATTTAATTTACCAATATTTAGAATAGATGAAAGCAAGGAAGAAACTTTTTGGGAATAAGTTTTGAGTTGGCTAACCTACATTGTCTGACATGATGTCATAATTAATATTGTGATGTATCAAAAATGCCAGTTTACATTTTCATAGCCATTACTTCAGTCTAATATCTGAGATAACTGCATTAATTCTGATAAAGTCTAGTAATTTTTCCTTTATATTTGTGAACTCTTTGTTAGATCAATTAACTGGAATCTTGGACAAACTATAATCTTTTAGATATACTTTATTTTAAAAAAGTTAATAAAATGAATTTATAGATTTTTTCACAAAAAAAGAAACTTACCAAGTATATTCATTGTATGCACTTATGGAAATCTGTCATAACTTCTTAATCTCCAGGTGTATAGGAGATTGCTGGTGCTCAGCCTGATAAACCCAAGTCTTTACAAAATCCTGAATGAAAGATTTGATGGCGATCATCTACCTCAAATCTTGAAACATGGCATGACGTGTACAAATATACTTATGGAAGCAGTAAGGCCAAATATTTGAAATGGGAGCTGTCCCAGAAAATCTAATGTCTATGATTACTATAACTATACTTGCTAGAATAGCAAAGGTCCAGAAGTATATTTTAGAAAGTTTTTAAACAATAAAATTTTGTTTTGCTTCTCCATCTCCTCCCCCACCAAGCTAAACACATATGAATGAAAAAATAAAATTAATTGCAGTCCATGCTAATCATCTAATGATGCTGGTTCATAGAAGTTTTGTGCACAGCAGTTTACATTTGCCAATAATCTGTCATATTCGACAAGTCACTTCATGTGTGTAGATATTCTCCTCCCAACCAGATTATAAACTCTGATTTCTCTGTCTTCTGTTTCTTCTACATGTCCATGACTAATGACGTGGCCCTCCTTAACCATTCTGTGTGCTTCTTGGTCTTTGTTTTTTTTTTTTTTTTTTCAATGTCTCACAGTACTTTAGTTCAAGGTTAGCTTAATATAGAATTAGCAAATAGAAAGGCACCAAAGGTCCCAGGATATACTTTCCTAGGAAAAGAAAGCTGGTGCTTTTATTGTTTTGCTCAGACTCATTTGCATTCCTTCACGTCAGAAAATAGCATAGTTTATATAGACAATTGCCATTCATAAATATTTAGCAGGGTCTCATCTTCTCTGTGCAGTAAAAGAGGGTATTGAGATGATTAGCTATTCACAAATAACTAACTGGCCTAAAGGACATGATTTATTGTCGAAGATTCAAATCAGTGCTTTAACACTTATTCTCTTTTATCCCTTTAGCATATATATTTCTCTCTTATCAAGAGCTAAATTAAAAAAAAAATTCCCAACTGAATAGCATCATTGTAACATCTTTTAATCAGACAATATGTTATTTTCTCTCCAGCCACATGTGCCTCTGTTACTAAGGCTATAACATCAATAATTATCAGAGAATACACAAATACCCAATATAGATAATCAGTTTTCTTTCTTTGTCTCAGACTTTGGAAATCTATTCCAGAAGAGACCTAGCTTCAAGTGTATCTCATACTTTGGAAATTCGGCAAACTTAGGTGACTTGAGGAGAATCCTAAGGGATGGAGTTAAATTTGTAATATGATGTTCCCCCAGGTCAAAGACAGTTAGAAGGAACAAGTTTGTGTTTTTGCTAATAACAGAGGCATTAAATCCTAATGTGTGACTTTAGTTAAGTCACTTTACATTTTTGATCTCTGTTTTCCTATTTAACATGAAGTATTTATATTGCCTTTGCTATTCTGAAATTCTATTGATAGAATGAAAAGCCTATTGAGAAAATAGAAAATGAAATTTAAATATAGAACGCTCTGAAAGCATTTTTGTTAAAGTTCCAAATTTCACCTCCTAAAATACTGTACTTCACGTGTTTGCCTTCTGTGATTATTCATATTATTTCCTGTAGTACCATTCTTTGACCAAACAGATTAAGGAGGATTGTACAGGTTTTTAGAAATATAATAAAGACAACAACTTGTGTGTGTGTGTGTGTGTGTGTGTGTGTATTTTTTGCTGGTCCACATGTTATTCTTATATACCTCAGTATACTTAGGATTTCAGTCTAATTTGACATGCTCAGCTGTTTTTGACCTTTTTCTCAGAAACTATTTAGTCAATCCAATGCTCTGGTGGTCTATAAGAATATTACTCTTTTATGGAACCCCCTAGGCATAACTACATAGAGAATTTACCTGCCTGCTCTGTAATTGTCAGCTAAATTGGGAAAATTAAATTCAAATGCAGCAAGAAAGAATGATAATAACAAGTTCAGAAGAAGTTGAAAAGCTTCTGATTGTGAAACTGTTTTGATGGAGGGAAACACATCCTACCTTTGGAATGTATGTGCTGCTGAAATTTCTTGCTATATAAGCAAGGGTAGGACACATAATACAAAATGGAGATTTTACATGTGGTTGTGGTTGTGTGGTGGCAGTGGAAAAATGACTCTTTCATAGTCTAAAAATTGATATATGCAGGCTATTTCAGGGAAAAAAATATGTTCCTACTCACCCCACACCACCATTGTTTACTCTGTACTTTGCTAATTTTGTTTGGATTTTTTGATACCTACTGATTTATTGCATTTTTAATCGGTTTTGATTTCTCTTTTTTCCAGAAACTCTAGGTGTTACGACTGACTTCCTGATATATCTAGTATTGAATATAGAGCACAGAGACTCATAAATTTCTTTAGGAAATTACTGTGATCTTATTCAGTGTTATATCCCAGAATCTAGAATAGTGATTGGTATACAGTTAAATAAATGAAGTGAATCTTTATGTAAAGAAGTCTTTGTTAGCTCTCATTGAGGGTGATTTCAGCATGAAAATAATCCAGACCTGGAGTCATAAAAATCACTGCAAAGGGCACATTGGAACTATCTGTATATAGTATACACACACGTCTTGCCCTATTTCTCCTGACAACAAGTTTAAACAACTAGGTTACTCTTATATGCATATATATGGATGCATGTGCATTTATTTATATTTGAAGTTTTCCTATTAGAATTATTTTCCAACATCACATTCTAATTTACTATTCCCCCTCTCTTTTGAATTATTTATTCTTAATTATATAAGTAATATATGAATACATTCACGATGTAAAAATATTGAAACAATGAATATGTCGTCTAAAAATTGAACATCCCTGTTCACACTGTGTTCTTCTCACTTCCATTCTCCATATTTAACAGATAATACAGTCATTTTATAAATCTATATTTCCATACACATACACTAGTCTTTGAATTTGTTATCATTTAAATTGGTTTATATATAAGAATTATTAAAAATCTTCCTTTTTTATATAAATGTGTCTTAAAGATTTTTCCATGGCAGTAGATATATGGTTGCAAATCAGCTAAGTGCATGGGTTCTGGTGAAAGAAGGACTGGATTTCAATCCCGTCTCTGTTGTTAACTGTGGAAACTTGTATAATTACAAAGTTCCGAGGTTCAATTTCCTCATCTGTAAAATAAAGAGAATGATAGTGGTTAAATATTATACTAAAGTACTACTTAGTACTCAATGGATTGTTCTGAGCTTAAATGAAATTATACAGAACACTAAGGTTGAATTAACATTAGCTGTTATATTTTCCTCATTCATTTATTTGCTAGCTGGTATCCCATAGGCCAGTTTCTTCTAAGTACTGCCTTATCTATACCCTTAAATGTTGATATGTAGCACATTCATTTTTCTTTGGGTCTAAATATTTTGCTAATTTTCATGACAATTTCAGTTTTGATCTATTATATCTGTGTACTTTTCTATTTCCAAACTGAAGGATCTTTTAGGGGACTTTCTTTTTTATTGAGGGAATAGCTATCTTTTTGATGTATATATTTATGACTTTTCTTGTGAATTATGGTCAAAGATATAATATGGTTGGTATGATATAAATTCTTTGGTATTCATTGAGACTTTGTTTTGGTCCAAATATATCATCAGTTTTATTAATGTTCCAGTATAAAATTAAAAAGTATGTATGTATTAATTTTCAGATGCAGAGTTCTATATGTTTTTTAGATTAATTATGATTGTATTGATATTTACATCTTATCTATCCTTATTAATTTTTCAATCTTTTTGATTAACTTGTGTGATCCCTTAATATCTCTCATTCTAATTGTAAATTTGTAAATTTTTCCATACAATTCAGCCAGATTATTTAGGATTGTTTTTGTTAGGCAGATATAGATTTCATATTATTATAGCTTTCTGATGACATGTTAATGTTTCTCATATATGCTGACTCTGGTTATTCCTATTATTCCTCTTAACCTTAAAATCTATTTTCTCTGATATTATAACAATATTAGCTTTATTTTTGTTAGTATTTGCTGGGTGTGGTAGTTTGATTGTAATGATTGTCCCAATTAATGGCTTCTATAGACATCCAAGCTCTTTACCATTACTTTGTAGCACCTCTCATGAAGAGGTGAAGAAAATTTTACTACCCCTTGAATCTGGGTTGGTCTTGTGACTTGCTTTGGCCAATAAAATGAAGCAGAAACAACAGTGTGCCTCTTCTAAGCCTAGGGTTTTTGTATTTCTTTTCTCTCTTAGAATCCTGCAACTGCTGAAGCTAGCCAGCTGGATAATAAGAGACATGTGACCCAATCACAACCCCCTCCCTTACCTCGTCCAAGAGTTAGCATACAAATGAAGCCATCCTAGACTAGCATCCCTCCCTGGCCAACCCCCCTAGCTGACTGCAGATTCGTGAGTGAGCCCAGTCAAGGTCAGCGGATCCTGGCCCATATTAGCACGAGTTCTCAGCTGACCTGAGATTCATATGAAAATATAAATACTTATGTATTTAACCCACTGAATTTTGGGGTGCTTTGTTATATAGCAATAGCTAACGGATACAAATAATATGATTTTTTTAACCTTTTAATGGTCTTTTTCATTTTTTAATTACTGATAATATTCTTTTAAAATATGCCATTTTATTATTAGTTTTCTATTTGTCTCACCTATGCTATAATTGAGTCTTTTAAAAATATCATATAACTAGATTTTTAAAATCCCATCTGAAAATTTCTTTACTCTATTTACTTTCATTGTAATTTCTGATGTGTGTGCATGTGTTCACAGCTTTTGTGATGTTTCTTTACTGTTTGCTTTTGTTCTTGTTCATTGTTTCTCCTTCCTTGCTTATTGGATTGACAACTTTTTTTCCCCCTATTTCCTCTTTACTAGTTTGGTAGAAATACTTTTCATTTTTCTTAGTAGTTATCCTGACATTTTTAATATGCATGCTCAACTGAAAAACATCTAAGATGATCAATATATCTATCTTCCTCTCAAGCAATACAAGATCAAGATCATCAGAGTATTTTAACTTTTATTACCACCTCTAACTTCCATGCTATTATTACCTTGTATTTTATTACAACCTTGGCTTTAGCCCCTCCTTCTAAATAAGTGACCATTACTTTTTATAGTCAATGTTTATTCAAGTTGTCTTACATATTTATTTATTACTTTGATCACTATTTCTTCTTGTATTCCATTTTTTTCTTCCATAATTTCCTTCTTTCTGAAGTCTAATTTTTGGTACTTTTTTAAAGATTATGTGACTAGAGATTGTGCCAATTTTTGTTCATTTGAGGAATGTTTTTATTTTGTCCTTACTCTTGAGTAATAGTTTAGCTAGGCATAGAATTGAGGGTTGGTAATTATTTTCTCCTAACAATTCGAAGATATTATTTAAAGTCTATTGTTACTATTGAGAGAAGTCTTCTGTACTTGTAATGGTTAGTCCCATATAGGTATTCTGTTCTATTTGGTTGCTTTTCAGATTTTTACTTTTTGGTGATTTTTGCTATTTTACTAGAAATATGTCTCAGTATAAATTTATTTTTATGTATTCTGCTCCAAACTTGTGTTTCTTTTTAAACTTTTTTTAGCCCTTAGCTAATTAAAAAACATTTTTTATTTTTAATTGTTATGGGTACATAATAGTTGCACATATTTATATGGTACATGTGATATTTTGATACAATCCTACAGTGTGTGATAATCAAATCTGGGTAATTGAGGTATCTGTCATCTCAAGTAGTTATCATTTTTTTGTGTTAGGAACATTCCAATTCTGCTCTTTTAGTTATTTTAAAGTATACCATAACTTATTGTTGACCTTGGTCACTTTGTTGTGCTGCAAAATATTATTCATTCTATAAAACTTGTATTTCTTGAATTGAGTAATTTTTTTAAGTCTAGACAATTCTACACCATTTCTATCTTCGAATACTATTTCTATTTCATTTCCGTTAAGTCTTCTTTTAGAGGTATATTTGCCCTTTTTGGTCTATCCCCCGTAGCGTTCATCTTCTTTTTCATGTTTTTTGTCTCTTTTTATCCTTACTCTCTATGCTGTATTCTTGGTAGTTTCCCAAGATTTATACTCTTATTCACTAATTGACTCATGGTTGTGTCTCAATCTTCTGTTTAACCCATTTACTGAAGTTTCAACAATTGCAATGTTTTATTCTCTAACTTCTTTTCATTTCTTTTCTAAATCTACCTCTTCTTTTGCCACAGGTTTAGTTCTTTAGTTATAGTTTCTATTCCTTCTGTCATGTCTTTAACATTTTTAAATATACCCATTTTATATTCTTATCCAAATTGTTATTCTATTATTTTATTAGTTCTGGTGTCTCCAGAAGTTGACCTTGAGAAGATTCAAATACAAGTAATTTATTTATTCATGTGGGAGTGAAGGAAATGTGTGGGAAACGTGGTAGAACACATACTCAGAGTTATCACACATCCCTTCCCTACCTAGGAGTGAGGGAGCTAGGATGTCTATGTATTTGTCATTGGTTGACGGCTGCTGTGGTGATGTTATCTCGAGACTTGGAACAAATAGCCTGCTATATGCAAGGGTTATGCTGCTGCTTTAGAGGCAGGCCACAAGGAAAGATGTACGGATACCTGCAGTTGGAAGTTGACAATGAACTTGAAGTGGTATGGTCTAAGGTCCAATGCATTATAGGAGGGTAATCAATATTTGCTACAGAAAGTTAATCCTCCCATAGATTCTGTTGCTTATGTGTGTTTTATAAGTTTTAGCTATGAGCTCATCTATAGAGGTGCTGTGTGTGTGTGTATATTAATGTATATGTGTGTGTGTATGTGTATGTGTGTGTAATTTCTCTGCCTTCTGGATTTAAGAAGTATCTCTCCATAGTGGTTTTACTTTTACTTCTGCCTTGTGTCCCTAGGCTTATTTTTTTATTAATTTCTCATTTGGGGAGGAATCCTGAACTATGAAAGTTGTATAAATTCAGTCTAGTCTTAAATCTGTGTATGTTGCAGGCTTGGGATTTTAATCATTTTCTTTTCCCTGGAGCTCATAGACAAGCTTCCTTGTCATATCCCTTGAGTGGCGGTTTATTTATTTTCTGTTCTTCTTTTCTCTGAGGGTGTAGCTTTGAAGGTCCTCACTTTATGCCCACTTTCAGTTCTAAATGCTTGCATCATGTAGGCCCAAGGTCATGTCACCTGTCCTTGAATATGCTTTGCAACTCTAAGCCCTTGACGGTTGCCAAATTTGAGGACTCTACCCCAAGGCTGCTGCAGAGTCAGCGCATGTGCTTACAACTAGGGCTTTAATTTCCTTGTTTCTGCCACCTGGTACTTTCTCTCTCTCTTTTTTTTTCTTTCAAACTTAGATATCATTAAAAATTTTGTCGTGTTTTTCCATTATTTCTAGATGGTGCTAGCGGGATGGTTTCAGCTTTCTCTGTCTGCTTTTTTTTTTTTTTTTTTTTGCTAGAATTGACCATATAGATTATAAATATTTAAACATTCATGGAGTATTTAAAAATAATATAAACGTGCACACTTTTAGTGAGGTATTGTACTGTACAAGTAAAAAGGTTCCTGGGAGTCTGGACAATGTTTCTTTCTAATAGGGAATCTTCTATTAATAAGCTGTGTCTTAAACAAGCTATTTAAAGTTTTTATGACTCAATTTAATTACATAAAAAAGATAGTAGATATTTGCTAAGGCCCCTTCCAGGAATAAAATTCCACCAACTAGTTTATAACCTCACAGAGTAAATGTAATTAATAAATTAAGTAAGTCTATTCGCCTACC
>NW_012148618.1:7063163-7066487 GCF_000956105.1 Propithecus coquereli
CCCAGTAGCTGGGACTACAGATGTGCCACTGCACCGGAAAACATAAAAATATTGAGTTCAAATTTTATACAAAGTTACTGTAAGAAAAAGAGGGTTAAGGAGTGGCTAGGATCCTACCTGACACATAGGACAAACCTCTGCCCTAAACATTATAGATGGTTGCCATTATTACCAAATCAGAAAATATAATAACTCAGAAGGCCTGTTGCTGAAGCCTGAATTTCCATCGTAAGATGTTTATTTCTTTGCTTTAATAATATTTATTAAAAGGCATATACTACCAAAAAGGATGACATACAGAGTTACCAACATTTTAATGAACATAATTTTACGTGATCTTTTGCAATATGATAGAGAACTGAGAGAAACTTCTCAGGGAAATGACTACTCAATAGATGTCTAAATAAAGGGAAAATAGAACTATCCATTGTGTGAAAAAATTTTAGAAAAGAGAGTGTCTTAGGATGGGATTGTTGGATCTTGCAGTGGCAGTATTGGGAGTGTAAAATCACTGTAAAATTTAGTTTACCGTAGAAGAATGGGAGAAAAGTCTTAAATAGGAGGAGGCAGAGCAATAATTGCTCATAATGTTACTTGATGCAATCATGATTCTACTCTTCAGGTGGAAAAATAAATAAGATACAACAAACGTTTGGCTCGTAGGAAGGTCAGAAATAGGGAAAATTCCTACTGATAAAATGTTTATGACTCAGGAAAAAAAAAACAAGGAAGAAGGCAGATGGAGAAAGGGAAGCCAAAAAGCAGTATGTACGGGGTGGGGGAAGGGATGGCTAGAAAGAGAGGAGAGAAGAAAAAAGCAACACAGACAATTAAAACAATCTTTTAAAGGTTTGCTCCCTCTTTTTGAAAAATTTAAAAATATTTTCAGCAAACAACATTGAATCTCTCCTGGTTCTGTTTTGTTCAGCCTTCCTTTCTGCACTGTTGTCTGCTCTTTGTTTTGTATCCTAGTTTTGCAGGGGGGAATTCTGCCTAACCAGACACCAGGGGAACTGCCAGCGATGTCAATCAGCTGTCATAACTAGGGCCAGAGACCAAAAAAGAACAGCATAAGCCAAAGAGGAAGGAAAAAATAAAAAAGAGACAGAGATGGTGTGTGGGAGTATGTTGGGGGGTGGGCAGGAGGAGCTTGCTGGGCTGGGAAAACACATTTTCCCCATTTCTCCTGAGTCACTTAGGCTATACTTTTTTTTCAGCTCTGTGGGAAATCAAGAGTAAAGGCTTCGCTTATCAGTGATTTCACTGAGCCAGGATTCAGAAAGCTGAAGGGACATCCTGTACCAACTCTGAAACACTGACCTCAATAGAATCCCCACCCCACAGAAAAAATATTTGCCTCTTTGTGTGTGGTAGCTCTGTAAGATATGTAGGCTAGGGCGGGCAATAGGAAATATGTAGAGTCAAATACTGACTTCGGATAAAAGACTGGACATTGTCTGAAATGTGGTATGCTGAAGACTACCAAATTCAGCCATTTGTTTGTGTTTGGATTAGTCTTGGGAAGGATCATTAGACCTGCATTGCTGCCAAACACAGTTAGGAGTTGCCCATTCTGATGCCCAAATACAGACTTTGAGTTCAGTGTTGTGTCTACCATGTGCCTTGTCTAATCCAGAATGGACTTGCTTGTCATGTTCTTTCCAGACATAACATAAACCACTGGGACAACTTTAATTAACATTGAGAATACTGAATAACCTTTGGCTAGAGCTATTTTGGCCCAAATATTTGAGTTCAGTAGAGTAAGACATCTAGTCTCATGACCCTAGCAGAGGTCTGATGCCCCATGTGACATAATTTTTTCTAAAGCCAAATGAGTTCTATGTCCAAGAGTTCTGGGTTGCTTAAGAATGTGTTCAGGTTTGTTCTCTTTATGCATAACTTTTTCCAGATACTGGCTCCAAGTTTGATTCATCCGTTATGATTATGAGATGTGATATTAACCTAGATTTAAGTATGCCAAGGTTTGATGAAGAATAATAACCATTATATATGAATTCCTGATTAAATCATTTTTAATATTTGATATCTTCTACTAAAAGATAATCCAATTCAGCTAAATAAGAAATTGGACTACGTGATCCTTTTGTTATTACTTGTAGATATTGAAACTATTATACATATTCTTGGGTAATCAATATATTAGAATCGATTATACATTAACACTTAGGAGGTTAGAGTTTCTAAGGCTCTCACAAACACAAATGATACTTCTGATGCCAAATTTGTCTTTAAAGACTTTGGCTTAAGTGAAATATAGATAATAAATTCAAATAGCCACATGCCTATCTGTACATCATTATTGAAGAACACTCATTTCAGCAAAGGTTGGCAGTTACACTCCTTAATGTGTCTCCAGAGCCACATCCTTCATATACTTTATCTGAAATATTTTTATCTATTTCAGTCCAAAACCACTTTTGATCCAAATAAAATCCATTTTTTAATTTGTAGCCTCTCATGGGGAAATTCACATCTATTTGTGATTATTAGGTTCAGGGCAAGGTTTTTTTTATACAGCTACTTCCCAAGAATTCAAAATCAAGCTAGAACAGATCAGAAGGCAAGATGTTCCTCTTAATATACAGTTCATTTTGAATAAAGTTGCAGTCAATATATGCACCATAACAGAAAATTGTCTGCATGCAATAATACTTTTACAGTGAGTAACATCTTGTCATTTGTCAACACATTTGTCTTTTATGTCCCCCTGAAGCTAAATTTGGTTAGAAAAAGCCCATATAAAAAGACATCTACGTATTCCTGTATTTCTAGTGCTCATCTCTGAACAGCCAAGGCACTTGACAAGCTGGATATTTTAACACAAAATGATACAAAAGGATAAGGAGCAAATATACAGGGAGGATATCAGCTTTTATGTTAAACTCCAGGCTTCTCTGAAGCTGTAAATTTGTCCCAGACCAGGTCAAGGATCAATATGAAAAAGAACAGCCTGCAGAGATACAATGATGGCCAGAATCTATCTCTCTGCTCTGAGTTTGGAGTTGTGCTTGTTAAGGTGAATTTATTTTCAAATAAATCAGATTCACTTTCTTTGCAAGCATGCAACACAACTTATTTGATATTCAGAACCCAATACTATAACTTGGTGTACTGAATTCACAAAGTAGACACAGGAAAAAATGTAGGGAATGGTAATCAGAATGGATTATCATAAAAAATGTTTGGAAGATTAGTTAATACCAATTTGATGGTGAGTACAAATGGGTCCTGTTCTGCTGCTCTTGTGGTGCTCCACTTTGGATAATGGGCTTAAGTTTAATCCAGGAAAGTGTAAGAGGT
>NW_012148618.1:7066537-7068474 GCF_000956105.1 Propithecus coquereli
ATTAATATTTTATTTATTAGTCTGTCTTTCCTACTAAATTTAAGCTCCATGAGATCAGGGACCACTGTATCTACTTTGTTCACTACTATATCCCCCAAATCTGGAAGGGTACCTGGTACATAGTATACACTCAATAAATATTACTTAATAAATGACCAATTTTAGTATGTGGTGATTTACCAAAGCACAATGTTTGATTTTTGCCAATAGCGCAATCACTGTATTCCTGACAAAAATAATTTGAAAAACTCAAAAAAATTTCAGAAGAATGTCAACCAGGGATTCTGAGAAGATGAAGGCAGCAGCAGCAGCATAGTTTTTGAAAGTTCCCACGTCTGCATAAAAACAGACATAAAAAATAGATAGTAAAGTCAAAAACCTATAGACAACATTTAAGACAAAACTAGGTGATAAGGCATCTCCATGAACCCCAAAAGGCAAGTAAATAGGGACAAAGCACTTACAGATGCAAGAGCTATATGCTATTATATCAGTGAGGGAGAAAGTAGGGAGAAGCAATGGGGTAAGAAGAAGAAAGCCCCCAGATAGCCAACAGGTATTCTCTGGAAATGTGGAAGGTCAATTTCAGAGCATGGCTAAAACCTGGAAGTTTTTCTCACTCCAAGAAAAGAAAAGTTCAAAGCTTCCATAGTTTTTGTGTAGCTCCCATAGACTCTCAAAACTGATGCTAATGCTACCTTCCAGGACACCCACCCAGAGGGGAGAGAGACTGTTAAATGCAGGGGGTGGAAAACATAGCAAAGACATCTCAGAAGGCAAGCTGTCATATTTATTTTGAATAGTGTTATTGAGATAAAACTGACATACAATAAACCACACATATTTAAAGTGTACAATTTGACAAATTTTGACATGTGAAAGCATCACCAAACTCAAGAGAGTGAACATATCCAGTACCCTGTAAAGTTCCCTCCTGCTTCTTTGTCATCCCTCCTTCTTGCCCATCTCAGCTCCCCTCCCAGCAATCACTGATCTGCTTTCTGTCACCATAGGTTCATTTGCAATTTTCTGGAGTTTTATATGAATTAAATCATCAAGTTTGTACTCTTGTTTTTCAGGCTTTTTTTCATTCAATGTAATCATTTTAGGATTCATTTATATACCATTAATTCATTCTTTTTAATGCTAAGTTTTATTCTATTATGCAGATATGTCATAATTTGTTTATCCATTCACATGTTAATGGACAGTGTTTCCAGTTTAGGGATATTACAAATAGAGCTTCTATGAACATTTTTGTACAAGTCTTTGTAGGGATGCATGTTTTTATATCTCTTAAGTAAATACCAAAGAGTGGAATTATAGATCATAACGTAGATGTGTCTTTCATAACGTAGATGTGTCTTTAAGCTTTTAAGAAAATGCCAAACCATTTTCCAAAGTGGTTGTACCATTTTGTATTCCCACCAGCAGTATATGAGAGTCTCAGTTCCTCCACATCTTTAGTAGTAACGCTTGGCATGGTCATGTTATTTTTAGTCATTCTACTAGGTGTGTCCTGGTATCTCATGGTTTCAATTTGCATTTCTCTAATGACAAAAGATATTGAGCATCTTTTCATATGCTAATTCACCAGCTAGATCTTCAATGGTGAAGTGTCTATTCAATCTTTTGCCATTTTTAAATTGTGTTGCTTGTTTTCTTAGTATTGAGTTTTAAGAGTTCTTTACATATTCTTCATGCAAGTCCTTTATCAGCTATACCATATATTTTTACCATATACACAAAAATAATATTGAAGAATGTTCTGTGAAGGTAGAAAAAAAGCTATGGATGCCAAGCCTTCATCTAAATATTCAGGAAAAGTAAGTACACAAAAATGAGCAACGTAAAAGTATTTTTTAAAAATATATTAAAAAATTATTTATGTATTTATTTATTTGTTTATAACCTCACAGAGTAAATGTAATTAATAA
>NW_012148618.1:7072376-7126866 GCF_000956105.1 Propithecus coquereli
GGGGGGGGAACCAAGGGCAACACACGTAACCTAAACATATGTACACCCATAATTTGCTGAAATAAAAAAAAAAAAAATGTTTGGAAGGACGAAGGTAGAGAAAATCCTTATTGATTCATCAATCCCAGCTCTGTAGTAAGGTCACACTCAAATAAGAGAAAAAATTAACTAGGCCCATAATTTCAATATAGGTGAACATTTTGGGATAAAAAATTAAAAATGCAATTGTCTAAGATGAATTATTTTTAGCAGTTCCCAATTAAAACACACATACACACATATGTGCGTGTGCATGCGCACACACACAAACACACAGCATTAACTTCTCTAAGCTTAAAGTTGGAAAATGCTGTGCCTTAATAATTTTGCCACATTTCTCCCAGATTAAAGTTTTTACCTAAATTCTAAACATGTGACTCTTTTTATTCCATAAAATATTTGGAAAAATTTTCCACAAACCTTTCCAGAATCAGATAAAAATGCCCTTTTGCTGTTCCCTGTCTGTCACCCTCCCATTTCCTGTACACACCTACTTCTTGGACAGCTGCATTTAATGTTGAGTTCACGTCCTGACTCAAAAACTGTGACTTACAAAGAGAGGAAAGTTTTGAAGTGAGAGCTTTTATCTGTACTCTTAGAAAAGAATTTTTTTTTTCTTTGGAGTGTTCTTGGACACTGGCAGTTCAGCCTTCAAGTCCAGAATGGGAGAATATGATTCACTCTTAAATTTCCTTGCTTGTTTTTGGAGTGAACACTCAAAGGGTATTCTTTTCAGAAGTGCATTTTCTCCATACAATCAGGAAATAGGGAGAAAAATAATGTCTTCCTTTATCCTAGAGACAAGTAGCATCTTTGATGAATGTTCAGAACATCCCTACGTATATTTGACCTTATAATTTCTTGGATTTTCCATAAGGTAATATTGGTAGAGGGGCCCTAAGTGTTAAAATTTCATTACTTTCCTGTAATGCAGTGCCATTTACAGTTGAATATGCTCTCCAGAGGTGAAAGTTCTTGGAATAATATAAATTTGCCCTAGCAACCAAACCATGTGACAGGGTTGGTGTGCAGTCACTCATCTGACCTGATGTGCTTTCTGTTGGCTCAGGGATATGTCTGTTTAGAGCCACTCAAAGTTTTCCAGCTTTCCCTAACTTAACCGTTATCTTCATTTCTCTTTAGCTGTCTCCTAGGCTTTGAAGTTCTGTGTTATATTGTCTCTTGAGTCTACCCAGAAGGACCTGAAGTTCATGGTTAACATTAACAAGGTGAACACTCTGTTAGCAAGGCACTGTACAGTAAATTCCTAGAGTCCACGGAGACAAATGGCATTCAAAGGACAATTCTGAAATATAAGCTCAATTCTGCTCAGCTACCTAATCAAGCATAAGAATTTATTTAGATACTTGCCTACATTCTTTAGGCCACATCTTTTCAGTAATTTGTAAGGTTCTTCATAATTTTTTCCTCATTTAATTGTGGGAAAAATATTGAAAGATAAGTAAAAAAGCATGTTTGTTTCTTTTCTGTATTAGTTAAAGAAATATTGTTGCTCATGTTGTGATTTTTATCATTAGTAAAATAACCTGGATTATAATATTCCACATTAGACTATAGGTTTTCTAAAGTCAGAAAATATTAGTCATAATTGTGTCTTCTATAAGAGATAATACAGTACTTTGTGTATAATAGGTGCTCAATGCATTTTTAAAAATCTTAATAGTACATATTTAGATTTCTCTTACGATTTTCCTAGAATGCTCTCAAAGTGTTTTACCAAAACAGAATGTTTCCAAAAGCTATAGGAGTAATAAATCTGTAGTAACCTCATTTAATTGAAGAGGCAATTGAGATAAACCATGTCCAAATGACTTCAATGGTACCATAATATGAAAATAAACTAATAAGTTCTAGATGTATTATGTGGTTTTTACTTAGAGCCAGATAAAGTTTGACTCATGTAGCCTCTTCTGGCATAAACATATGGATATGTGGGGAAGAAGAAGAGAGATGGCTGGAAAGACACCGGAAAAAACCTAGAATAACTCATCTCTTCGGGAATTCAATCCAGGTTTGTATTTGATACCTACAAGATCTGAACCATATTACATTTTTTAGGATATGTAGAAGAGGATTAAGATATAGTCCTCTTTATATTTATGGAATATAAACATCATCTCCAGAAGACTTCTTCAAGTGCAAACCTAATGAGCTGAACGAGGTAGTGAATTCATGTATTAGTACCATCTAAATACTTACCATTTCATCAACAAAATCAGGGCCCTAAGATAAGAGAACTTGGAAAGGTAGATGATGATGGTGGAGAATGGTGAAGTCGGGAGCACTTTGGGCTCACTCTTCCTGGCATTTTCCAGGAAAAAAGTGCTTGGAGTGGGGAAGGAGTGCAGAATCACATGGAGGATTCCTGGTCAGAAGAGGTAATGTGAGGATTTCAAGAGCGTGTCTGGGGAGAGGATACTAAAACAGAGCTCTGCTTCATCTTGTAGCCTAGATCTGTTCCTGAGCCCTTCCATGGTGATGAGGGAGATTGGTGGGAAGACGGGTAACAAGGCATGGAGCAGGGATGTGATGCTTCTGGGTTTCTGTGACCTTGGAGAAACAGGAAATTAGTGATTCATTAAGAAACATCAGTCTGTTTGTAGGAACCAAAGTCTCTAAAAGTGTTGTTCTTGACGTGCTTACCTGAATGGACAGTGTATGTTGATAGTCTACTGAACATATTCAGTTTTCTCATAGATGTTTTTCTCTTTTCAGACCTGCACATGAAATTAGCAAAATAAACTCTAACCATAGCCAGTTCTTTCTCTGCTCAGATTTACTCAAGAATCTGATTATAAAACCAAAAGTTATTTTAAATAACTGTGCCATGCTATTGTATAAGCATGTGTTTGCTTTTCTGATTTTTCTTTTTAAAAGCAAACCACCATATTAAATCATAGAAATGTTAATGTGTAAAACATGGAGTAATAATATTATTTCAAGTCTTATTTAAAGTGGGACTGCTCTGTTAAGTCAGTACCCTAGAAGCTAGGCTGCACTGGAGACCCCAAGGGTTACTTCCTTGAATTCAATTACTACGAATTTGAAAAAGCTGCTAAGAGAAATGTGATTAAAGTTAACGGAACTTCACCATGCTATTCTTTTAACAGATCTGTAGGATGAAAAGAATAATGGACCATTTGAACTCACTCTTAAAGCCTGGGAATGGGTTGGTTCTAGAATTAGATAGGTGGTCAGGAAAAGAAGGTATCTTTTCAGATGGAACTAGTGGGAAAATATTTAGGATGTGAGGTTTAATACAGACATTTTGGTTTCCAGTGACAGAAAACAACTCAAGCTACTTAAGTGAATATTGGGAATTTATTATAGGAATACAGAGACATCACCAAGTACCTGAGGGCAGGAGGGCAACGAGTCCTTGGAAAGGGATTGAAATAGTCCTAGTTTCCTTTTGTCAGGAAAGCCAGCAAGTACTCTTTATCCAGCTCTCTTTCTGCTTCTCGTATGCATGGATGGCACTCAGCTGTCTGAGGTGTTGGATATACTTCTAATTGAATGTAAAGACTAACTGAACTCTGTGATCATCTAATTCCAAGTTCTTGGGAGAGGTAGATGGACCTAACTTGGATCAGCTGTTTATCCTTGTTCTAATCACCTCTTGCCAGTGAAGTTGGGTAGGGTTAGTGGAGAAGTGAAATAATGAAGACCAGCCAGCTGGGGACCTACTCCTGTGAGCAATTCCCAAAGACAGGTGAGTCAGCTGAGTTGGGCGGATACCCAGGAGTCCTACAGAGGTTGAAATGGGTTCAGTGAGTTGATGCAACAGAATAGGGAAAAATGAGAGAACAAAGTAAAATAAATAAATAAATAAATAACAGTAGAAATATAAGTAATTTTTTATCAACTACAATTAGAGTCAGCCATTCTTAAACTCCTGAGTGAATGTATTTCCTCTCCTTTGTCAGCATGGAAGAGGCAGCAGTGTGAGAAT
Source organism: Propithecus coquereli (assembly GCF_000956105.1). NCBI lineage: Eukaryota > Metazoa > Chordata > Mammalia > Primates > Indriidae > Propithecus > Propithecus coquereli. The sequence continues at coordinate 7,076,389 of NW_012148618.1, forward strand.
TTCACCCACTCCCTAAAGTATTTCCTAACTAGTCAATTCTCGTTAATGCTTTTAATGTCTAAACTACATTGCTTGTAACTTATACCTCACTGTGCTCTTGTTAGTATAGTATTTTTTTTCTTCACGTTGTGTTATGCAGAGAAATGATAAGAATGCACATATATAGCTCCTTCAGAGTGGGCTTTGTGTTTGTGTCCTTTAACCCACCTGCTCCCAAAAGTACCTAGGGCAATAATTCATCCAAAGATTGGGCCACTCGAAGGATATAGCCTTTTTTCACTCTTCAGCATTGGTTATTATCTACAAGATCAGAAAGTTGTGCATGATGAGCTCTCAGGTGCCTAAGATTCTCTGATTCCATGGTCTAAGATTATAAACTCTCCCCAGTGAATGTAAATCTTCATGACAAATCACAACCACGGGGAGTTTGTGTGACAATTTTAGCCTGCAGGTGTTGCTGCAGTGTAAGAAGAATTAAGAGACGGTGAGGAACATATCAAACAATACCGGTAAAACGATGTTTGTAAGGATTGTGTTTACATCCCACATTCGGGAGCAGGTTTCCCCTGCTCCAGCATCTCTCTGTGAAAGGACTGCCGTTGGTTTCCCGAACAGGGCAAAAAGCAGAGGGTGTGTGTTCTCGCCAGCTGGACCTCGATATCTGAAAGGATGTCCTGTTTACATTTGGCACCAGAGCTTAGTGATTGCACTGCCTGAGTGCCCGGAGAATGAGATAAAACTCAAAATAAATTTTCACACAAGTTTAAAAAATAACACTCAGCTGACCCTGTCACCATACCACCTGGGATTGGTTTACTAAAGGCCTGTATTTCAAAAGAATGCTTACTAAGAAGGGTGAGGCCACGGTATCCATGGAATGCATTTTTTGGTGGCTTGGAGGATTTTCTTCATCCTTTTTCTTCTTTTTTCTTCCCCAACATCCATTTTTTTTTTTTTTAAACAAAGGGAAAAGGGAGAGGCAAAAGCTTGGCTGATAGCCAGACTCATTTCATGAAATGACCTGTGTAGGTAACTGAACACTGCACTATGTAATATTAATATTATCATAGCTAAGCACTTAGTAAAGAGAAAATTAACAGAACAAGTATACTTTAAGGCCTGAAAAGTTCTCTTTTTCTTTCTTTTTTTTTTTAAGAAATAATTTATCTTAAGAGAAGGTGTAGGAGGTGGTGATGGGGAGCCAGAACAAAGAAGAGAAAGGAATGAGGAACTAGAAAAAAAATGTTACAGGTGAAAAATCATCATGAAAGACAAAAACTCTAAGACACCTGAGTTTGTTATTCTCGGCAGCTAGAGCTCTGTAAGAGTTGATCTATTTGTTGACTGCAAGTTTTTGTTAAGCAAACATACTTTCTTATGATGTCTTCTCAAAGGGCTCTTGTCCTTTCTGACAACTAATCTCTCTGACCCCCTGAACTAGTTTACAGCTAGCACTAAATATTGTCATTTTTATTCTCATCTACCATTCTGCCTTAAATTCTTCCCTTCTGGGTAGGGAACTATATATATATATATATATATGGATATGATTTACAAGTGTAAATTCTGTCTTTGCAGTGAAATTGTAAGCTTCCGCTATTTAAGTCACCACAAAGTTCCTTTTTTTTTTTTAAGTATTATGGGGCGACGCAGACATTAATCAAGGAATACCAAAACAACCTAAAGATTTCTACTTTTGGTCTTTCCCAAAGAATTTGCACCACATTTCATGATTTCTTTATTCTACATTGCATATACAAAACAAGCCTCCTCAAATACCAAATTGAGTGTATTTGAGGATGCCAACACTGCTTTTGCAATAAGTGGGGCCAAGATTAGCAATTGAATAGCCAAGTAAATGAAGACCAGGTATTCATAACCCACCATTTATCATGGGTTTGCAAGACAACTGCATTTATTTCAATCTACGTGTGAGAGAATGTGCCTAGCAATCAGGTCAGCACTATGAATGTTGCACTGTATTTATCTTTAGTCCCTAAACATTGTGTGTAATCAAGGAAGTGAGATGAAGTAATAAAAAACCATTATAGAGTTCTGAAAGCCCTCAATTTCATATTTACGTCTTGGAACCAAGCTCATTCTGACTTCATAACTCCTTAATTAGAGGCACAGTCGTTTTCTTTTCTGTAGGGCATTTTTTTCACCCTCACAATACAAGCATACATTTGGTAACTAATACCAGCAATTAGCCTCATCTGCTATGTAAATGAGTGTAATTGCAATTAAATACTTTAGTAGGCCCAAAGGGAAAACATACAATCATTACAAAGTAAGTAGGAGAGCATGGTTAAGGGACATTTAAAAGTGTTAGCAGAAGTGCCTTTTCCCTGTGGTGTCAGGAGCCTTTTCTACAGTGAATTATTTCACTGGGAGCTGTGGAACTTGACTTGCATTTCTTGTTCTATTTTCCTACAGAGATCAGGAGAAAACTGTCCTTTTCAGCATTTCTAAGGGTTGATTGGTTTTGGTAACAATCAATTTGGAAAACTGGTTTCTCTTCAGCATGGACCAAGGACTTAAAAACGTTAGCTTTCAGCTAAGTTTATTGTACAGCTTAGAGAAGCAATACTATCTATTCACCAAAAAGAGTTTTCAGTATCAATATTTACTCATTAGTAGATTTTAAGGTTGAGAACTGTTGAAAAAAACATAACACACATGGGAGAGAGAGACACCCTACTAGGCAGTCAAGCAGTACTAGTACTAGCCCCTAGCTTAGAATCCAGACTCTGGAGCCAGGATGTGGGCTGCAGCACTCACTAGCTGCATGCACTTGGGCAAGTCATGCACCTATTTTTCTCATTTGTAAAATGGGAAGACATAGTACATATCGCATAGGATTGCTATAAGGATGAAAATTTGTTCGTGCACACAAAGTACCTAGAATACAGCCTGGCAGAAGGTAAATACTTGATAAATGTATGTTGAAAAATTTCTAGCCCTTCCATTCTTCCACGTAAATTTCCTCCCTGAATAAATCAGACCTTAAAGCAATGCACCTATATGGGATCCTTTTGGTCTCTAGTAAGCTTACTGTGTATTAGCATTATACCATAAGACTTTTTTGAGGAACATATCCCCATACATTTACCCTAGGGGTGATTCACACTGTAGTGCAGGGAGTGCTTAATGAGAAACCAGGTAAAAATTGTTTTGTTTTTATCAGTGGACAGTGAATATGTAACAGATCATTTATTTTTCTTTCTTTGAATTGGTTGCTAGGAGTCTTAGAGGCAAATTTGTAGCCAATATATCTCTGGTTATCTATACAGGACTCTACTGCAATGGGGAGTAATATCATAGGCTTTTGTTTTTCCCTCCTTTATTTTCATAAACATTCATTTCCTTATATATAAAAAATATTTCGCTGTGTGAATCTTATAAATCCCCTCAAATATTCTTAAATACTCTTGTATGGACTGTGTGCCATTGAGGGAGTCACTTTACTTCATTGAGACACAGTTTCTTCATCTTTAAAATGTAAATTTGGGTTTGGGATCTTTACAGTTTCTTTCAGCTTCAAAATGCTGATTCTTAAATGAGTTTTTGTTGTTTGAAATGATAGCCAGGTTAGATGGAGGACTAGTCAAAATAAATACATAAATAAATGATGCATAATCTCATTTTCAGACTCAAAGTATGTAAAAGAATCTTTCAGACCTCCTCACTTTGAATATTTCTGCTTTTTCTCTCACTACAAATTACCCCAAATACTTTCAACCAATATAAACATTTAAAAATATGATCATGAATATTTCAGTCAGTTCTTGGTTCCTTCCCTGCAGTGAATGAAAGGCAGAAGGCTTTCTTTTTGGCAGTGAAGGTAGGCAAGGCATTTAATGATTTCCCATAATTTGTCCTATATTCTACTCAAGGTAAAAGGAGTGATAGAACCTCAAAGAATGAAGAAAATAAGAGAAGACCATAAACCTCTTTTGCTACTTTTGAAAGCAGGGAAGAATCTAGAGTTCTTATCTTCTTCTCTTATTCACCTACCACTTAAGAGTTACAAGGGGAGTTCAAAAGCTTAGCACTGTCCCCCTACTGAACTATGTTATCAGAGAAAAGACTGCCAGATGTTTAGCAATCAAACTTGGTGCAGAACATAACTTTAATAGAAAACAGAAGGGCATTCTGTTTCCCTCCCACTGTTCCATCTATCTGAGAGACTTTCAGGAGCCCACTTTCCTTACCCTCTTTGGAAAGCACACGTACACTTTCTGAAGTGCTATAATTTGACCCAATTTGATATTAATATAATAATAAGATGAATCTGTGTATACCTCTGAATAAGTAACTTTGCATCCTTGGGGATGGCATTTATGAAGCCTGCATTTTATAGAGTTAAGACCATCTTAGAGAGCAATTAATCAAACACATATAGGAACATTTGGTATCAAAACTGCCCCAAAGGAGTCAAATCCTATTTTCCCTGTTTATATCTGGTCACCTCCTATGGGACCAGATATAAATATCAATACCATTTTTTGGGGAAAGATCTGGCAACTTTTTAATATGCTAAGGGGAGTAGTAGTGTAGGAAATTTATTTCTTAGAATGAAGGAGAAATTTACTTGTTTTTCCCTTCATTAAGATGACTTTATAAAGAGGTATAAGGGCCATTGGAAACTAAGAGAAGGGGACTGTGGGTGGAGGGTGAGGGATCAGAAATTACTTATTGGGAACAATGTACACAACTAGATTCTGGTGATGGGTACACTAAAAGCCCTGACTTCACCATTATACAATTTATCCATGTAACAAAAAACAATTGTACCCCCTAAATCTATTGAAACAAATAAATAAGAGGTAGCTGTTATTTTTAGTCAAAATTGAAAAGGAGATGGTTTTTGTAAAAGATTGCTTTGAAAACGAAGAAGATACTGCCCCAAATACTAAGATATTATCTGAAACAACTAAGTTCTCATAACTCCAAAGAATACAAGGTGTTTAATTTATCGAAAGCATATATTTGTTTAAAGTGGTACTGGCTTGTTTTTAAAGAATTTGTTCCATACCGCAAAGTTTATTCTTTACAAACTTATGGTAAATTTCCCATCTATGGGTTGTGAAACAACTCTAAGACATCTGGCTGTAGTGGGACTATGGATAAATGTAATGAAAACTTTATTTTAGAGGCTACTTCTAGAAGCTATCCATTCTCTCCCTCTCTTATAAAAATCACAACAAAAAGATAAAGTAAAATGTGTAAATGGAAATTCAAATGTGAAATCAAGTAATGTGTAGATTTTCAACTCCCTTTTATCTTGTTAGAATTTAACCTTCAATTCTAGTGAATCCAGGAAGCAAAAATCCTGATATAATTGCAATTTATAAAGCAATTTGGCTGAGCCAAGGTTACTCTATTATTTGAGACACAGTTCCCAGCCTCATCTCAGGTCTCTTAATACTCTCTTTCATACCTCTGCCTATCTTATTTTCCATTAAATTCCCAGTGTTTAGTAAGTAGAAGACACTCAAACAATAGGCAGTGGATCTTGGATAGGATGCTACTCAAATCTACATAGGGACATTTTCTTTCACAGATCTATGAACATGCTCTGCATGCCCAAATTTGATTGACAAATGGTTTTTGGGAAGGGAAATTGTTTAGAAGGTAATAAAAATGTCTTTGTTTATGGTCTGACTGCAAAACAAAGTGAGAAAGTACTCAGGCCCAATTTCTAGTCATCTGGTCCTGGGAGATGACTCCGACTGTGCTGGGCCTCACTTGGTTTCCAGTTTGTCCCTCCAGAGGCAAGCTCAAAGTCATAGAATTCAGGTTAAGTCTAAAAAAAAAAAAGAGGCAAGCTCAGACTCTGGAGGTTAGGGTCGCTGTTCAGATGACTTGGTCCTCCTTTCCTCTGCATTCCCTTTAATAACAATGTTTTTCCCTTGTTTGATTGCCTCTGAAAGCCCTTAGGACAGGAGCAGGCTCTATGTAAATGTATGTTTTATTTTCACTCTGAAAAAAGATGGTACTTCAAAGAGAAGTCAAGCTTTTGGCCTGATCTCCTCTTCTCCCAAATTCACAGCCGTGTTCCCAATTAAACAAAAGATCATAGATTGGATTCCAGTGGGTACCACCTATTTTAGGCACTCAAAGAAAGACTTAACTCGTGGGGGAAATATTTAATACCAAATATGTCTGTTACTTTTGAATTATTACTCTCGAATATTTCTGTTGGTTATTTTTCTTATCTAGTTAAAAAATTCATGGCAAATTCCTGAAATCAGTTATATTTTAAAAGGGAAGCAAGTTACAGGGGAAAAAAGAGAAATTGGAATTTCATTTATTTCATTATAAGGGGAGATTTGTTAGGTATATATTTTTTAAATCATTGTTTTAGGGAAAAATAATCTATGGTATGAAAATGAGTTGATATTAATAGTACAGCTGATCACTAAAGTAGTGATATTTTGATGAAAGAAGAACATATTTTAGGTAATCTCATCTAAATAGGATAAAATTATTATTAAAATTATTATTATAGGATAAAATTTTACTTTAGATCAATCAACAGTTTGTATATCTGAAATTTAGAATAATTCATGACTGCTGCTGAGTCACTTCCTTTTTACTGGGCATAGAAACCAAGACAAATTTCAGGAAAATTTGTTTAAAAAAAAAAGCGGGCCAGGCGTGGTGGCTCACGCCTGTAATCCTAGCTCTCTGGGAGGCCAAGGGAGGAGGATTGCTTGAGCTCAGGAGTTCGAAACCAGCCTGAGCAAGAGCGAGACCCCATCTCTACTAAAAATAGAAAGAAATTAATCGGGCAACTAAAAATATATAGAAAAAATTAGCTGGGCATGGTGGCGCATGCCTGTAGTCCCAGCTACTCGGGAGGCTGAGGCAGGAGGATCACTTGAGCCCAGAAGTTTGAGGTTGCTGTGAGCTAGGCTGACACCACGGCACTGTAGCCAGGGCAACAAAGCCAGACTCTGTCTCCAAAAAAAAAAAAAAAAAAAAACCCAAAAAACAAAAACCAACACAAAACAAAACACAATTCGGTTTCTTTGTTTGCTGTAACAGAAATGCTTGATTTATGGCCACCAAGAACCTGAAAGTAGACCAGACCTAGTCAGGGACACAGCCAACCTGAACTGCCACTTTTCAGTGGATGTCAATGGCCCCCAAAAGTATGGATTAAGAGTATAGACCCATCACCAATACCGTTATAGAAAAGAAGGTTGAAAGCATCTTCCCCACTGAAGGGCAGGTATTATTATATTTATTCTCCAGACCACACAGACGCAGGTATTTAGTGTTTACAAGAAAGGAGGTTGGGGTATTGGTGCTACAAGAGTGGACTATAAGGTCTTTTTGTGTAGCGGCTAGCCAACAGGGTGATTCTTAGAGATCATGTCTGACCCAACCAGTAAAAGGTTAAAGGAAAGCAATACATGTAAATATTTTATTTGTTACAGTTCCCATATCCTGCCATACTTTAACAATTCTATGATTGCTCCTTGAGTGCCCACTGTGTGCACTGCATTATCACAGGGAGTCACAGAGCTGGTCTTTAAGCTCCATGACCCCAGGGACATTTTCTGATGTTTATGAAAAGCCTTTGCTGTTCCTGGAATATAGTAGGCACTTAGTAGATATTTGTTCAATGAATGAGTGGAAAAAATAGTGCAAAGATCTGTAAGATGAAGTTTCTTCCCACAAGAAACCTGTTAATTGTTAAAGCATCTGTAGAGTACTTTACAGTTCACAAAATCTATTGACTTACATTATTATCTGTAGCAGTCAGTAGTTCAAACTCTGGCTTATATCAGAATCACCTGGGTGGGCTACTTTTCTTATATGTAGATATTTGTAACCCAACCTGCTTTAGGGAATGGAATCTCCTTGGAATGTGGTAGAGATGGTGGAGGAAGCAGGTATTAGCATTCCTCAGCTGACTCTGGCACCCAGCAGTATGCTGACAGAGGGTATCATAGTGAAGAGAACAGCCTGCTGACTCTGAAATCAAATTGGGTTTGAAACCTGGCTCTAGTCATTTCTAGCTTTTTAACTGTAAGATTAACCACCCTAAGCTTCAGTTTTCTTATCTATAAAATGGGGAGAATAACAATGACTAACAATAACAATAACTAGTCCCTATTGGACTGTCAGTTGGATTCAAGGAGACGATCTGTATAAAGTGTCCATTTCAAGGCTCAGTCAACTTTGTTAGCAATTGCTAAACATTAGGGTTTGTGGCTTATTTCATTTTTAGTAGTAGACATATTGAACACCCACACTCCCTTGTCCTTTTTGGGTGAGGCTGTCCTGTCATTTTACTCTTACCTGTTCAGCTGCAAGGTGGTTTGAGAAGCTTATTCCTTCTGAATCTCAGCCGATATCAACCAGACATTTGTTAAGGTTAGGGTAGAAGAGACTGTGGCATTTCCGATCCCCACTGGACTTCCCTCTAGGATGACCGTACTTGTGTTGTTTCAGCATTTCCAGCTAGGCCTGGCCTGGAAACCAGAAGTTAAAGTTATCTAAAAGAGATAAACTCAGGAACTACATGAAACATTGATTTGGATCTAGTTTCCAAGGTCACCAAAGGTTCAGAAGCTGAGAAAGGGATGGCAGTTTCAGGGTTGGTAGGGTGGGGGGGGTGCAGTCTACCATTTTATACACAGGAGAAAATTTTGCTATAAAAAGGAAAGCAAGTTTCTACTGGAGTAAATGGCCAAGAAAGTAGGTAACTTTAAATTAATGATAAACTCAATCTCTAAAATAAACAAAATAAACAGCTGTAAAAGAATGAAGTTTATCAGGGTGTGATAGGAAAGGTCCAGCGTGACAAATTAGGAGATTGGGATGTTGAGCTGGCTCATGACTATTATGTAATTTCACACTGCTGCTAAATTTAAACACAAGCAGTCTTCTCTGGAGGTGTGTGGGTGGAAAGGTGAAGGGGCAGATTGAAAACAATGGCCTTTATTTTCATAATGTACTTTAATTTTAGGCCAGGGTTAGATGTGAACTTTCAGCTAATAATATATTTTTGGCAGTACTGTATTTTTTTTTTTTTTGAACCGAGATTACCCTTAGCCCCATGAAAAACCCCTGTTTTTCTGTCAAACTACTACATCCAGTGCATTTTTCTCTGGCCTCCCTGGAAGTGGAATTGTCTGGGTCTTTCCCCTGCAGAACACAAAACATAAACATAAGGGAATTAAAATGGAAACAGGATCTTGGTTCTCACTGTTTCACCAGGCTCCTTAGCACTGACCTCTGACCCTCATTAAGATCCCTTGGAAAGTCTGGGCATCTGGGGTGTGCTGCTCACTGTGGGAATTTTTTTGTTGTTATGATTGTTGTTTTCCTCCTCCTAGATTATTTTGGCTTAACCTGGGGCTATGATGTAAAATAAGCCACTTTCAAGAGCTTTCCCTGACTGTGTTTGGAGATAGGGTTAGGAGATGGGATTTGACTACTGCCACCATCAACCCATTTTCCAGTTGTCATCTAAAATTCATGTGAAAAAATTAAAAAATAGAATTTCTTCCATTCTATGGCATTAGTAGGTAAATTCTTATTTTTGAAAGCCTATGTAGAATTTTAGAGGATATTGAGTCTTTATGATTTTTAACTCAGGTTACCTTTTTTTAAGTAGGCCTTCATATCAGGTAACTTGAGTTATGCTGTAGCACATTTTCTTGAGTTATACTGTATCACATTACATTTTCATTAAAGAAGACACCTTTTCTGGGCATTCTATGGGAAAGAACTTAGAGATATTAATTTTCTTTAAAGGAATTCTTTGTTCTTCTTCAGCAGTTTGAGAGGCTAGTGTCCAGAAATATAATGGAAAGGCAATTTTAAATTTTCTAGTTGAGCGGATAATTTATATATACGTTTAGGAATAATTAGTAGAGGATTTAAAAAACTTTCGATAAAAGCAGAACAGTAGCTATCCATGATGAGGTAGAATAATCCTTTCCTCTTTGGTTGGATACCTCTTTGCATGTCTTGGGGTTAGAGACTTCTGTTTGAAAATGCTGAGTCTCATCTTAGGCCTTTCTCATCTAGACTTTCTCATGGCTCAGTTCCAGTTTATGTAGAAAAGAGTAACTGTTATAAAAATGTGCTCAAAGAAGGCTGAAAAGTTTTCTTACAAGTATTTTGAATTTTGTTTCTAAGAGAATATAAACAAGCAAATAGTTAATCTTTGTAATGTTTTTTTCTCTCATGAGAATTCAATATGCTCTATGGAGAACACACAGAATTCTTATTGTAAGTGGAAAAACTGAGACTTGGGAAGGTAAATGACTTGCCCAAGATTACTCAGCAAGTCTCATTACATGTAAAACTCAAGTTCTTAGCCTTTAGTACTGTACTATTGTATCTATAATAAACAGAAAAAATAATAGTAACCCTGCTCTACCTACATGGGGAAAAAACAGCTAGGAACACATATATGTCTCCTTTCAAACTCTGCATAAAAATCTGTCTTTTCCAGGAAGCCCTCTTTTATTGGATGGGCATATGTGGAATATTCTAAAATCTTTCTAAGGAGTCCATTTTTATTTTTATTTTATTTTAGGATTTATGCTTCTAGAAGGCAGATATATATCTGATCTCTACAGCATTCAAAATGCAGTTATTTATTGGACAAATGTCTGGAGGAGAAGCAAAGGGGGGAATATATGAATGAGAGATTAAACAGGCCAGTGAAGGGGACCATGAAATAGTTCATGGCTGTGCCACAGCATCCTTTTCCCCTAGCACTCTGCCACTCTTGGCCTAGAACCTTTTAAAAACTTTCCTCTTTAACAAAGCCTCCTTTATTGACATAGTTTAGTCATCTATGAACACATAGATAGCTTCATTTGACTTGATATATTTTTTCCTAAGCATTTTTCAGCTCTTTCATGTATGTGCTCAGTCCTTCTAATTAAATTATAACCTCCTTTTTTTCATTGATTTGTTGTTGAGAATTCACAGGACCTAACATACTGCTGCACACAGAGCAAGCAGTCAATATAAGTTTATTGATTGATTGTAATATGATATGAATCATGGGTACAATAAATTATTTGACCACAAATAGGATTAGTACAACCCTCTCTTCTGTGTGGAGATGGGATGGAACTAGAAGAGGGATATGTCTATATAGCCTACATGTTTCAGTTCAGGGAGCCCCACGTGAAGAACATGGTCTAACATGGAAAAGTTGAGTTACCTTTTCCATGTTAAAAGTTGAGTAATAACAGCAACTTGTACATGTATAGCTGCTTGCATTTCAAATATTTTTAATATCTATTATCTCATTTTTGGGGGAGTCAATATATATTAACTTCATTTTATGGCTGGGATACTGAAGCTCATAGGAAGCTAGTGATTTGTCCTTATTCACATCTCGCAAGTGGTTGAATCTCAAAACGAGTGTTTTGTTTTTCCTAACCCATCATCCTACTTCTCTCTTCCATAAAGCTAACACAGCAATGCTCATAGTTTTTGACTTATCCTGGAGTAACATCCCTGCTTCAATTGATATTTGCAAATACTATTAACCAAGACAGCCTCACTGCTACTATAGGCCCTATATCTTCTAACATAATAAAATTAAATGCTGAAATAAGTCTTGAAGAACTCTGACTCACCAGAGGGAATATTAGAAAATCCTTTTCCTTTGTCTCAGAATTGGAAGGATACATTTAGTAGCAACTTTCTGAAGGGGCAGAAAATCCAATATTTATGAAATTATCAAAGAAAGATAAGCTAGTCATACAAAATAAATAGTCATTACAATAATGTGCTTTCAGAACAATATACAATCACAAAGTATTTTTAAAAATCCAACTAAGCTACGTGCAATTATTGGTGGACTAATATGTTCCCACCTATATCCACACAACAATACCACCACCAAATAATTTGTGGTACTTCCTGTTTTATTTTCTTTTTAAGCCTTGGTTTGATTTCAGCTAGTCGAGACTTCATAGTCTCAAATCTCTTATGCAGCATAGCTATTCTGGCTCAGATCCTTCCACTGAACCCCACTGCATTGCCCACCCCCAGCTGCACAGACCCAGTCTTCCAGATTTAGTAGAAATCATTACCATCCATAAATTTTATGTGCATTAAAGGTAGTTTTCCTCTCTTGTAATCATTATTAATATTTGATGGCCAAGGTATTATTCTTTATCGATAATTTTATAGATCATAGTTAATTTAAAAAGAAAAAAATCAGAACTGTAATGCAAAGTAGTGCAGCTCCACTTTAAAAAGTGACCTTGTCAAAGAGACGCATTTTTACTTCAATTAAATTCAAAGTCAGTCAGTCCCATAGGTAATGTTAGCAATTATAAGAATACTTTGCAAAAGTAGTTAAAAAACACTCAGAGAACTTTTATGTGATGCTAGTTTTTAAAGCAAGAATGACTTTCTTCCAAAACTTCAATTCTTTATGAGATCATTTTGGAGTGTACTGTTACATAAAACATGAGGTCAGTAACTAAGGCTAATTAAATTTTAGTAGGAGCAAAAGTCACCAAAAGGTTTTTGCATTCATCCTACCAATTCTAAAACAGTGATACAATACACCATTAATAGCCTTAGAATTGCTAATTATTTCAACATGAATAGCGATATCAGCGCTGTCAGTTTAATTTAATACACTCAGGAGAATTGCTGCAGAATGCATGATTTCTCTATTATTTCCTGGTTTTCGCAATCACTAAAAGCTATAAATTCTCTTTCTTTTCTTCAGAGACAGAGAGATTAGTAGTCTAGAGCCTTCTCACTTTTTTGAGGAATGTTGCAGTTGTTATTTTTTTAAAGAAATGGAAAGTAAAAGCAAAATAGAAATTCAAGAAGGATAGTAGCCCAGGTTTCATTGTGTGACCTGATATGAGATAAATGTTCATAATTCCAAGAGAATTAAAACACTCATGCTTTCTATTGGTTTCAATGGAATTCCCATTTAGGGAATAACCTTAGACTTGGGGTTGAAATTGTCTTCTATCTGGAAGGAAGCTGCAATGAATATCTGGAGGAGTAAAAGTTAAAGCAAATTGTTTGATTAAAAAACAAGTATTAATAGATTTTATTCATTAGAAACTTTACTAAGTTAAAAGGAAGAAGTGATTCATTCATTTCATAAAGTACTTCATTTAGAAGACAATAGAAAGCAACTACAGCTTTTTCATAGAGGAATGGTGAGTTAAAATTTATTCTACAAAACATGAATTCAGTAGTAATGAATTAAAAAGTACTGTATGTTAGGCCCTAAAATCAGGGTCTCAGGGTTAGTCAAAACCTTCAAAATAATCTAAGCTTCTAATGGATATGTTCCCTCTACAACATCCCTTATAAGTGATTGACCAATCTTGGCTTGCTTGCCTATCTCTAGTGACAGGAAACTTAGTACCTAATTTTCAGAACATTCTAATTGTTTGAAAACTTTCTTCATACCAAATGCTGTCATCTTTGAATTTTCACTCATTTGCTGGCTTAGTGTCTCCCAAAATGTGACACTTGACATAGTTTTAGGTGATACGCAGGAAAACATCTTTTAATTTTAATGTTAATATAAATTTCAACATACATTCAAAAAATATACTAGTCAGCCAAACTTGTGATTTCACAGATTATTATTGCTTAGGATGAAGTTAAGGGGCAGGGGAAGTGAGTCCATGTGAGACTGAGTTGAGAAAACTATCGTGTAAATTGTTAAAATGTTTGTGAATAAGAATATGACCAAAGTTGTAAAGGTGTTTAAATAAAAGGCCAAGTATGAAAAACATTACCCTAGGTCTACATCATGGTCACCAGAACAGATGCCCTGCCCCGTATAATAGTGGAACTGTGCTGTCGGAAGCTGTATGTAGATGAGCTGGGGCTGGAAGAATAGGTACAAGGCTGCTATAATAAAGGAACAGACATGACAATAGCCTGGACCATGGTGGAGGCAACAGAAATGTTGAGATTTTTGTGAGGTTTACATGAGATAATGTAAATAAAGTGCCTGGCACATAAGTAGCCTCTCAATAAAATGTTAACTCCTTTAACTGCAATTTTCTCTCCTTCCTTTCCTTACTGACAAGCAACTCCATTTCCATGGTTTCATCTGTCAGTGGTGCATCATGGAAAGAACACTGTCTTGCATTTTGGAGGACTCAGATATTAGTCTTACCTCTCCTTCAATTATACCTCCCCTAACTTCTGTGGGCCTTAGTTTTTTTCATTTGTGGAATGGGGGTGGTGTTCTATGTGATCATCAAAATTTCTTCCAGCTTTGAAGACTTTTGATTACGTAAGAATCATTGCAAAGGTGTGGGCTTGGCAAATGAATGGAAATATAAGTAATAGGAGAAGAAATAATTGAAGTTGCCAGTGAGTAGTGAAGAATTGGGTAACTGTTGTCATTCACAGAAATAAGAGAGTTGAGGGGGCAAGATGATTTGGAATGTGTGGGCAGGGAAAGACTGGTTTGGATCTGTTGCAATGCAAATGCCAATGACATCTCTTTGTGATGTCTAACAGGTCCATGGACACTTGAGCAAAGGGAATCTCACTTCTTTCCCATCTGAAAAATAGGAATGAGATGATATATAGAGATTTGGGGATGACTTTTATAGGGATAGTAGGTGAAACCATGGAAATGGAGATGATTGTCAGCAAGGAAAGGAAGGAGAGAAAATTACAGTTAAATGAGTTAACATTCATTGAGAGGCTACTATGTTCCAGGCATGTTATTTATATTATCTCATTTAAACCTCACAAAAATCTTGTGAGCTACGTGTAATTCTCTCCATTTTACATGTTAGAAAAATAATGTTCATCAAGGTCCCAGATCGCACAAGAATTAACATATAGCTCAGATTTGAGCCCGTCTGTCTGACTCCCAAATGTATATGATGCTGGTCCAATGTGAGACAGAGACAATGAGGGGACCCTGCACAGGCATTCTCAGAGGGGTGGAAGGGGAGGTCAGTACAGCTAAAGCTGGAGAGAAGGAAAGGAGCAAGAAATCATGTTAAATATTGCAGAGAAGTCAAGGGGGATGAGAACTGTAAAAAAAAAAAAATGGGGTGGACGTGAAGGAGGTCAACAATGCCACCTCAGAGTTTTCCAATATATTGATTGAGGTGACCTGAGAGTGAGGGTGCAAATTATGAAAATGGTAATTATAATATTAAATATATACTGAACCAAACACTTTCTGAATGATTTATAGGTATTAACTCTTAATCATAACAATTGGCTTATTGAATGGGCTATGCTCAGTAGGGTTCAAGGCAGGAAACAAATTTATTCTCTCCTAACACAACCTTTTAGTCCCATTCTCTCATTTCCCCATGAATACTTCTGGATAATATATTGGGAAAATCTCCTAACTTTTCTTGATCACTTTTCAGGTACTGTATTAGAAACTACAATCCACAAATTAAAATAATGTATACCATTTAAAAAGAATGAAGATGTTCTTTATGTATTGAAACAAAATATTAAGTGGAAAAAAACAGGAGAGTGAATATAATAAACTACCTATATGTCATAAAAGGGAAAGCATATATATTCATATTTAATTATGTATGCATTAAATATCACTTGGCATATCACCAAAGAACTAATAGAAGTATTTGCTGATGGGAAGGGGAATTTGTTGGCTGGGATAACTGTAGTGGGAGGGAAACATTTCACTGAATATCTTTTTATTCTCCTTGACTTTTAATCTATATGAATGTATTACTATTGATCTCAGTCAGCTATTGCCACAATAATAACTCATAACAGCCATCCCCAAACTCAGAACAATAAACATTGATCCTCAAGCTCATAGGCAAGTGGTTTGGCTGAGGTGGCTCTGCTTCAGGCTGCAGTTGTGCAGGCTGCCTGTGGTAGCTTGCAATGGTCTGAATATTTGTGTCCCCTCCAAATTCATATGTTGAAATCCTAACCCCCAATGTGATGTTATTAGGAGGTGAGGCCTTTGGGAGCTAATTAGGTCATGAAGATGGAGCCCTCATGACTAAGATCAGTGCCCTTGTAAAAGGGACTCCAGAGAGCTCTCTCCTCCTCTTTCTCCCATGTGAGGATAAAATGAGAAGATGGTGGTCTGCAACCTGGAAGAGGGCCCTCACCAGACCCTGGTCATGCCTGTACCCTGGTCTCAGACTTCTGGGCTCTAGAACTGTGAGAAATAAATTTCTGTTGTTTATAAACCACCCAGTATATGGTTCTTTGTTATGGCAGCCCAAACTGACTAAGATACAACTCTACTCCATTTGTCTCAGTATGGGACCCCAGCTGGAGGGGCAGAGACTTTCTGGGGAATGTGCTTCTCATAGTGGGGTCTACAGCTCCCAAATGGTGGTGGAAATCACTCATCCTTTTAACTAAAGGCCTGGGCTTGGGATGATCACATACTCATTTCCAACCCACATTTTTAAATAAGCAGGGAAGCATACTCCTTCAGGAGGTAGAGGGGAGTGAATCATTTCTGAACAATAATCTACCCCACTATTCAAAAAAATATTTTAAATTGACTTTAAGATAAAAATTTTAATTTCTTATCCAATCTCAAACTTTCCCTTTCCCCACTGTAGCTCAAGCTTGACCCATATTTAGAAGTTTGTAATGGGGAAAGGGAACATGATCTGTTTCTTTTCTTCTTTCTACTTCCCTCTGTCCCTCCCTTCCTCCCTCACTTTCTTGTTATTCTACTTCTTCCTTCACTTTACTTGCCTTCTAACTTTTAGATGCTATTTCTATTTCTGGCTTCTCCAAAGGTGGGTGCAAGAAAGAAGGATGATGAGAAGGGAAGAGCAAGTTCCAATGTGCTTTGCATTCTGTTAATATGTGTGGCCCATGGCAAGGTACTGGTTCTTTGTTTCATGAAAGACTTTGTGTGTTCTTTTCAGATTCATGACAGGGACCTTGTTCTGGACCATTCCTTGTTATAAGTGATGCACTCCTGAATGACCACTCCTGACTCCTGCATCTGATCTGCTTCTCCTGACCTTATAGAGGCATTCAGCCTACTCCATCCATTGGGTGGGAAACTTTCGAATACTCAAGACCTGCTACTGTCTGCCACCTTTGGGAAATAAGTGCCCTTACCCGCTATTGATTAATGGGTAGCTTGTATCCATTGTAGCCCTTGTTCTTACTCTGTTCATAGAGGCAGCTCAAGACAGCCACTCATCATTAAACTTTTCTTCGTGAAATTCAGGAACCAGTTTTAGCTTTCCTAAAGTTTTCTTGCATCATTTCCACAACTTGGCTTGTTAGTAAGGAAGTACCCCATGCCTTCAATTGTGTAGCTCTAACCAACTCTTTCCAAACAAATCCCCACAACTCTACTCCTTAGTCTGTCTCCAGCTTTTTATTACATAGTTCAGAGAAGGATGGTAGGTTAAAGGGGAGGATCGCATCCCAAAGGATGGATTCTGGACCCAGATCTGCCACTAACTATTTAAGTGGCATGAGTGAAAATCTAGTGAAACACCATTTTTCTAAAGAATACACAATTGAGGCTCATATACAGTTTATAATTTGTCATCTTTAATCTGATAGTGGCAAAGCCCTGCCTAGAATCTGTGTTTCTTGAACCATAGTATGATGTTTGTTTGTTTGTTTGTTTTTTCCCACTGAATCAAAGCAGAAATGTTTAAACAATCCTCTTTTTGTGATTTAGATCCTTTTTTCTTGTTTTGTTCTTGGCAAGACCAGACCAGGAGAACGGCTGGCTATCATTTTTTTTATTTGTGAACATTATAAATAAAAAGCCTTCCAAACCTGCCTCAAGAGTTAGAATTTCTTATAGAGTCTTGAGCCTCAGGGACTCATTTTAAGTTCATTCAAACTACAAAATACTTTGGTTCTGAAGATCTTCTGAAAGACGCCAATAAAGATCTCTCCTCACAGTCCATTCTTCAATGAGTCGCTCTGCAGGGTTAGGGGGAGATATGCAAAGCCATTGAGACTTTGAACTCATTATTCCTAGGGGAAGATATATTTCAAACCTGATACTTAGATTTCAGACTCTTTTCTCTGTTAGGAGTTGTATTACTTAAGTAAAATAACATTCTTAACTCTGAGTATAGAGTTCTTAAATAAGAGCACATATATATTTTTTTCTATTTTTGGAAATTTAGAATTCATTAAGTTATTAACCTTTGAAAACTTTCATCCTCCCACTTCATTGTCTGTCAGCCTAAGTATCCCCTCCTATTTGTCACAGCCTCTTTCCCTATAAGGACATATTCTGTTCCTTTAGTGATTCATTTTTCATGCCTCTCAACATTATTGCCCTTTCTATGCCTGTCTTTGAAGGCTCGTGAATGTGCATGTGCCTACCCCACATTCATATGCTCAACACAGATAAAAGAACAAAATCTCCTGTCTTCTGAGGAAAATTCTAACTCTCCTCAGGTACTGTAGGTGTCTCATTTCATATTCCTGCTTGAAAATATAAGAGGAGCCCTGAATCATGATCTTACATTATGCCTCAGAGCGGGCCTTCTTAAAAGTACAATTCCTTCCCCAAAGGAAATGAGAGAGCTATTTAAAACAAGCAATCAATCCATTTAGAACTCACTACAATCTGAAGAACATTTCTTATGGTGATGAATAGAAGGAAGAGAGGCAAAGAATTTTTAAAAAATGGGTTTAAAAGGAGATTTTGGACCTATCAGCATCCACTGAGTCCAAACATAGAAATTCAATTCAATTTATCATGAAGAGAACAGATTAATAACTTGCAGAAATCTTGAAATCAGTGTGCTGCCTTTAAAGTTGTTAAATGAAAATAATTTTTAATTACCACTATCTGCTCAGTATTAAACTTTTCTGCATGATTTGGTTGTCTTGCTGTAGCATGTCATCTTAAATTCCACACCCTTTCAATTCCCAAATCAAGTCTACAGTTACCTACTGACAATTTTTCAGAGGATTCAGATTCATTCCTTCTTCTTTTGAAAAGTCAGCACTTCACAGGCAGTAACTACTTCACATGGGTACATACTATTCTAGTCATCTATTATTACTTTTATCTTTTTTTTACTTTTTTGTATCCTATACACAAAAGTAAGGGTCATCTTCTACAAATATCATTTAGGGAATGCTATTTCTAGGTACAATCTACCTACTACACCTTCTAGTTATTCCTTAAGCCAAATCTAAACTCAGTCTTATGCTTTTGGTATCAATTCTGTTGCTTGTTTTGGTGTAACTTCTTTTTTGCTACTGGACATTTGTTTCTCCTGGTGACATTATCTCATTTTGGGTTGGGGAATCTCCTTCTGCTTGCTTTATTGCATAGTCTACTGGGACTGTCAATCAAGGTGTCTCGATCCCTTCTGGCTTAGGCAAAAGTCCATGACCCAATCCTTTTCCCCAGAATTTGACATTTGTCACTCTTTGACAGGGTGACAAAGAGCCTGAGAGTGGCAGAAATTCATTTATTCCTGAAGAGACTGTTCATCTGTCCCTGCTCTCTGGACTTCCCATTTTCTTTTTTCATTCTTGATAAGACTGTTCCTTTAGCTTTTTTTTTTTTTACAATGCTGTTGTTTTATGTTTAAATTAGAGTTGGTTTTTGTTGATTACAACCAAAGACATCTGATTGACATACCCCGGCATAGGCCTCAAATACTTTCCAGTCCAGTTTTCCCATCTCTGGTTTTCCCATCTCTGGTCAACAACAGGCTCTTTTGGGACTATAAATTTTGCTCTCTTGTCTTCCTAAAACTTATTCCTTCTTCTTGCTACTAAACTTTACCCTCTTCATCCTTTGTAACATTGCTTCAAATCAAACTTTTTCGTGAAAACTAACTGCATTCCACTTTCCGCATTAACACCCCTCCAGAATTTGCTCAGCATTTATTTGCTATTTGCCAGATCTTAAAGTTGCACAGATCTCCCTGCACAGAGATCTCTCAGCATTTTCATCAGCATAAGCTGCCAAACGTTGAACAAATAAAAAATTTAGCCACCTGCATCCCCTTTTGACTTTTCAATAAAATAAACCAAAGACAACTTACTGGTTAGACCAATCCTGAATCACCATTATCAACTATAAATTATCCACAGGAAAACCATGACAAGAATTTCCTCCCCCTCAAAGAGCGAAAGATAAAATGTAGCAGAGACAGGGGCAAATCTAGGCAGACATTTATTGCACACAATTTATTTTTTCTTCCATACCAGCAGAATAAAGCTGGTAAGTGGTCCTAAAAATCTCAGTGACTCAACATAACAACATTTATTTCCTACTCATGCTCCATGTCCACTGTGGGCCAGCAGGAATTTTCTATATATCATAACCTTTTGAAGACTTAAGTTAGTGGAATCATCCTGTTGATGAACAGTACCTCTGCTTATATTTCATTGCAAAGCAAAGAACATGGCCACACTATCATTAAATTGGGCAGGAAAATGAAATCCCTCCATGTGCCTGGGGAAAGGATACTGTATTATACAAATTTGATAAATACTACTAGTAATTCCTCTAGATGCTTTACCCCTTATCGGTATTCCCCTCGTCTCACCATGCCCAACACTCTTCAGCTTATAATTGCCCACCTCATTCCAGGCATTTTTTTCTGGTCTTGAATTTGGTGTAACTGAGCTAATACTTGATCTCCACCAAGACATTAATTGATAATGACAAGACACTCAATTGATAGAGCCTCTATAGTTTACACAGCATTTCTATATAAACTATCTCCTTTGACCCTCACAACCACCCAGGGACACAGGTGGGGCAGAAAGTATTAATTCCATTTTATATAGATGACTGAATTGTAGCGTAAGGAAACAAAGTGCCTGACCCAAATTCACAGTGATAGAGCTGGGACTAAAACATCATTATCTTTCAACACTAAACCCATTGCTCTGTGTGTGTGTGTGTGTGTGTGTGTGTGTGTGTGTGTTGCCACACCACACTTATACAGTTAACAAA
Organism: Propithecus coquereli; assembly: GCF_000956105.1. Lineage (NCBI taxonomy): Eukaryota > Metazoa > Chordata > Mammalia > Primates > Indriidae > Propithecus > Propithecus coquereli. Next base: position 7,097,324 of record NW_012148618.1, read on the forward strand.
CAAGGCATGTGGACCATATTAATTTTATTAGTTTATAAAAGAGGGCCCCAAGAAGATAGAACTTCCTTCCAGAACCAAAGAAATGAAACTCTAATGATAATCAGGACAGCCGTTCTAGCATATTATGACTAGTCGTGGAGGGGCTTGTTCCCTGTCCTTATACATACCAAAGATAGCTGCCTGCTTTTCTACCTTCTTTTATGCATAACTCGAGTAGGGAAACAGAGGTGTGTAAGTGTGTCTAATTGTCAACTGCTTAAATAGGTGGGAGAGGGCCACATAGGTAAGAACAGCTTTAAAGCATCTCTTTTATGTTGCTAGAAAAATGACTCCTATGCTTGGGCAACAGTTTCTACTTTTATATCCAAAGAATAGCAAGGTATGCATTTTTAACATCCACTCTTCAGGTTAGGAAGCTGACCTAATATAGGTCGGTTTAATTGCAGAGTCACTAGGACTAGTTTGTTGCAAAAAATTATGGTAATTCCCTGTCCCACAATGTCCTGTTTCAGATATTTATCAGTGTATCTCAATCTTTGCATTTGAACATGTAGTCGCTGTCACCAGGGGAAAGGGAAACAGTATGGCTGTAGCCTAGGACTTGGCTGCTTCATGCCATTCACTTCTCTTATCAACCTCTCAAAGTCATGAATTGTATTACAGGAGCACATTGTGGATAATATAGAAACTTAAGGTGACAGGAAGAGAACAGTTGAGGTATAATTGAAAATTCCACTAGAAAAGCCTGTAAGACAGATGAAAATGTGAAATCGTCTAGCAACATTTGCCCCTGAGTATCAATCACTACCAATCACTAATAAACTTTTCTAATAACTCAGGCTCATGTCCCACATTTCTCAGGGGTGGATGGGGCGGGCATTTGTCTTGGGTATGCAGCACACCTGCAGGCAGGCCTCTTCTGGCATTTGCCTACAGGAAGGTCATTAAAAGGCAGTACAAATTAGGGCAGCTCCCCCAGCAGCAGCAATTAACCTTCAGGAACCTGGCAGGCATAGGTGTATTTTAAGACTGTAGAAACCATTAACCTTCTCATAATTTAAAGAAGCAAACCGTAGGAGGAAAAACTGATTATTTCATTTCTCCATTTCTCTCTTCACTTGCCCCGTCTTCATCCCAACCCTGGGCCATTCCACTCTGTCTTATTCATCCTATGTCTGTATTTGAGATGTGTGGACTGCCCTACTCACACTACAAACACTGCGTGGGGACAGTGGCAGTTGTAACCCGGTGCCTGTCTGAAAAGTCTCAATGTGGGAAGCCATAGGAGAGTCCTTGCAGATGGTTAAGCAAGGTCTTTCCTGCTCTGGGTCACCCCGAGGGGTCCAGTCTAGGAGGACTTGGTGCTGGTCCTAACACATCCTGGCTGGTTCCATGTAGTGACAGGTGCTACTGATGCTTGTCACATATATAGCATCCCTGCAGGTGCCTGTGAATGCCCATCCATCTCCTTGCCATCGTTCTCCCCCTGGCTCTCTGGAAAAGAAGGAAGCCTGCCCTCTCTGCAGGGGAGAGCAAACAGTGAGTAGGCTCATCCGTCATTGCTCATGTCAGGTGCAAGCTGTGGATGAATGTTCAAAGACTGACACAGAACTGGTCAGAACTGACCTAACAATGCCCCTTTTCCCTGTTAGCTAGGGATTTCTGATTGGGAAGAAAATAATGTCTACATGATTTTAAAATGTCAACATTCAAGAAATAGCATCTCATTTTAAATATCTGTTAATCTAGTGTCTGTTAGCTGAGATAACTTACATTTGAATCCTAATGTACAAAAAGGAGAGAATCTTTGAGTTTAATTTCACTTTCAATTGATGATGCTTTATTATAGAAAAGCAATCATGAAGATAAAAGGAAAAGTATGGGGCAAAAGTTCTTGAATCTCTTTTATCAAGTGTCATTGATGTGCATCCATTTAAGAGGCAGAGAAAAAAACCCAAATTGTCTAATTTTATTTAAAAAAAACTGGTTGCTATTATTATAGTTATCAAAGAATCCCTAGGTTATTAGGCAACAATATGAAAATCTAATCTGCCCACATGTTTGTGACGGCCACAGGACGACATCTATGAAGAAATTCTAAGGAGACAACTGATTCAGGATTTGATGTGGCTTCTCGCAAAGGGAAAAGATGCCAGGATTGTCCCAGCTTCTGAGGAAGCCTCTTTAATTTAAATGTGCATGCTGTGATGCAGCTGTGCCGATGAATGCATATTTATTGGGCCTGGATAGGAGGCAAATGCGTAGCTAATTAAACTATCCTGGTGTCAGCTACTCTGGCCAACATCCCCTTTTTAAAAAGCATCACTGTTTAAAATGTATTTTGGAAGCAAAAAGTTACCACTCAGAACTCGTTTGCAAATAGTATCTGCGAAGGAATGCTAAGGTAATTTTACTTAGATTAGAAAAATAGAAAAATGGTGCCTTTAATTTAGAGGCGACTTTATGAAAGTTTACTAAGTGAAGACTTGATCAACTATTTTTGCCCTCTAGCTGCGACTATTTTCTTCTTATTTTAAGACATAAAAAGGATGAATTTTTGTCTAGAAAAAGTATAGAACACCATGTTAGAGCTCATCTAGGCCATCCAGCTGAGGCAATGGAACACAGAGAAATGCCTGGGATAAGAACTAAGTAAGCTTTTGTGTTTCCCACCTGAGAGTCCTTCCATTGCATTACTATTAGCCAGCTAAAAAGGTTATAATGCCAATCTTTAAAAAAAATATGGAACTGTTTAACAAAGAAAGTTCTTGAAATTTGTTTCTTTACAGCATCTGGACAAGCTGTGCATGGCCCTGGCCAAGAAGGGAGCAAATAGATAGGACTGGATGGCCTCAGAATGTGGGGGTTGTTGTCTCCTATGCTTTGCAACACATTAAATTGTATTTAATGTAGCACTTATGTCATTCATACTGTGCACATTGGATTTTCATTATCTATTAAGTAAGTACCCATTGATAGATCTAGTTGAGGAGAAAATTCCAGTTTTGGCGGTTTCTGAGGCAGAGCAATACATAGTTCTTTTCTTCTTTGTCCAGATTCCAAACATATCAAGAAATACATGAGCAGTGAGTTAATAAAGTACTGAGAGATCCCCTTACTATGGATAAAATTCAAACGACATATCGCAGAGTGCATTCAAATGGGCTGCTTGTGATGACTCCTGGAATCCAATGGGCTTAGTCACTAGCCACCAGCAACAGTGACTTATGGTGAAGGGGCCCATGGTGGGCAGGCCTGCTCCCAAGAGGCAAGAGGAGGAGCATCACATTTTCTAATATGATAAGTGACTTTATTTGCTCCTCATGCCCTCAGCTCTGCTGGTGAAAAGAAAAGGATCTATAGGCTGAGGGAACTATCTGCCTCTGGGTGAGGGTGGGAAGAGAGAGAAGAGGAAGCATTTAGACTCATTGGAGAAGTGATACAGAGTGAGAAAAAGAATTAGCATCCACTTTCTGATGTTCAAATAGAGATTTTGCAGTTTTGACAAGTAAACCTGAAAGTAGATGAATGGGCAAAGGAGAGAAAGAGAGAGACAGAGAGGGAGTAAGAGAAAGGATTCTTTCTTTAGCATGGCAAGAGTCGAGCCCAGGACATTCATTTATCCACAATATTTATTGAATGCCAACTATGTATTGAAAACTATTCTAGGCACTTAATAAAATCAACAAATTAAATTCTGGCCTTGCTGAGTTTATAGTCTAGCTGGAGCAGAGTTGAGATCCAGTGGGCCTAACATGTCTGCACTGGTGAGGTAACTCAAAGCAGAGGCTGAGTGCCGCATGCATATGTCAATTCAACAATAAGGGTCAGGGTGAATTGGGGGTCACCACCAGGTTGCAATCAAGTCAGAATGGACCATACATCAAGCACACCAGCTACTGACTTCAGACCTGAATGCAACCAGCTGAAAAAGAGACATGATAACAGAGAACAGAGAGGTCAGAATCACTGCCAGATCTGAGGACTCCTTTAACCCACTGCCACAAAAACCTGGTAAGCGTCTGCCCTCACCATGCACCCAGTGTATCATTTTGAGAAAAGAAGGGAGAAGGTGGTAAAATCTGCAAGTGGCTGAATTTCCAAAAGAGAATAGTTGAACTCAATCCCAATGAAGAGTGAATTATCCGTGAACTGAATGTTTAAACTAAAAGAAAGCTTTATATGGAAAGACTGAAATACTTTTATTTGGATTAAATTTAGTTCCTTTTTTTGTGGTATCTGTCAGTATGGAGATCATGAGGACAAATAAAATGTCTATGGAGAATAAAAACTGCATCTTATGTGACAGAGTGTAGTGTGGGTAATGTCATGACCTTGCCATATGCTGTTACAGAAATGATGTCACTGCTATGGACTGAATGTGTTCCCTCCGAAATTCAAATGTTGGAATCATAATCCCCAGTGTAATGGTATTAGGAGGTGGGGCTTTTGGGAGGTTATTAGGTCGTGAGGGTGGAGACTTTATCAATTAGTTCCCTTATAAGGAGAGACATGAGAGATCTTGCTTCCTCTCTCTGCTCTCTGCTATGCGAGGACACAAAAAGATGGCCATCTGCAAACCAGAAGGGTGTCTTTACCACAAATCCAACCGTGCTGACACCCTGATCTCAGACTTCCAGCCTCCAGAACTGTGAGAAATTAACATTTGTTGTTTAAGTCACCCTGTCTATAGTATTTTGTTATGGCAGCCCAAGCAAATTAAGACAGTCACATAATTGGCAAAGTTACTTGGATAAGTCACTGTTGACCCTCATTCCCAGATGAATTTTGAGAAAAAGAGAGCCTTTTCCCTTCCTTTCTTTAAAGTTGGTCGTCTTTAGTAACCCCATCTACCAGAAGGGGGTGATTTGTTAATGAGTATCACTGAATACTCTATCCTAAAGGTCTAAGAAATAGTATTAAGAGTATGGAAATGGTCCCAGGACATAGGACTACACATTGTTTAAGGTAGTGAAATTTGGGTTCCTTTCTGGGGAAGTGAAGAGGTGACTTAATGGAAGAGAAATGGAGTGGCTAGGTTCATAGTGGGGCTGGACCAAGGACTGCCCATACATTTATGTTTGTTTTATTTGGTCCAATGGGCCTCTTTAATATTTTGTGATGTCTTCACTTCTCTTCCTGCCTGTTCCAACTGAGTCCACCCCTGATTTTATTACTCAAACTGCTTTTCCAAATGTTAGCAAAGACCCTCAAATCGCAAGTTCAGTGGCCTCTTCCAACAACTCATCCATCATCCTCACATATATTCTTTCTGGGGCTCACTGCTAAGATTCTTCTTCTCGAAGACACTGAAAGTACAATGCTGGTTCTTCCTATCTTTTTGAAAATTCTTTGTCAATCTCTGTTATGGGCTGAATTATGTCCCCCAAAATTCATATGTTGAAACCCTAACCCCCAGTATCTCAGAATGTGACTGCATTTAGAGATAGGGTCTTCCAAGAGGCAATTAAATAAAAATTAGGTTATTGAGATGGGCCCTAATATAATATTACTGGCATCATTCTAAGAGGAGGAAATTAGGACATAGACATGTACAGAGGGAAGACCAGGTGAAGACAACCATCTACAAGCCAAAGAGAGAGGCCTCAGAAGAAACCATCTCTACTGACACCTTGTTCTAAGATTTGTAGCCTCCAGAACTGTGAGAAAATAAATCTCTATTGTAATCTTCCCAGTTTGTGCTACTTTGTTATGGCAGTCCTAACAAATCTATACAGACTCCTTTATTTCATTTCTTCTCATCCCTGAACATGGACATTTCCCAAAGTTCAGTTCCCACCTCAGTCTTCATGCTTAGCTTTGCTAATTTCATAGACTTCCACATGCTTGATTGTCATCTCCATGAAAATTATCCTCAAATTTAATAGGTTGAGCTCTATGAAATGCTCATTTTTATAGGTTAAAAGAGGTTGACTGTTGGCAGTTTCATATGGTTCAACCTAATACGCCTCTACTCAAAACTTTCTCTGAAGCTCCAAACCTGCATGTTCCCCTGCCTTTTATACAAATCCACAAGATTACACCACAGGTACGTCCCAAATACCACATCCAAAACAGAATTTATCAACTTCTTGGAATTCAATCAGAACCTGGGTTTTTAAAAAGATCCCCAGGTGATTCTTTTACAAATTAAAGTTTGACAAGGACTGCCTTAGAATGTGGTGGCCATGGGAATTCTTCTAACTTTCCAGAAAGATTATATCAATTTATTTTCCCACTGACAGCAGGAGAGTATAAGAAAACCCAAATCACCATAGTTTCACCAGCAGAGTATCCCCTTAATTTTGAAAAGCTGCATTTTTGATAGGTGAAAAATTATATTTTAATAATGTTGATATTTATTCTTCTTGATTACCTGTGAGGTTCTTTATTAATATTTGTCCATGAATTCTCCTTTCATAGCTTTTGGTAGTTTTTTTTCTAATCTAATTATTTTAGTATTTTCCTAAATTTCATTATTATCCTTGCCTTTGTTATTGCGATGTGTACAACTCCTAGGACCTTGTGTCAACCTGCTGAATCTGAGTTGAAGGGTTCTCAGTATTCCTGACAGCCATGCTTTTATGTTATGTAGAATTTGGGGAATAAATTGTTTTCTTCCCAAATAGTTATAGCCAGCTACACAAGTCACAAGTCTTTGCTTAATTCATGAGCACAATTTGAGGAAGTTAATGGATAATGGTGATTTTACAGTGAATGCTGCCATGCTTGATATACAGTAGGAACTCAGGAAGTGATTCTGAACTGAGTTGCAGAGCAGAAAATATAATAAAGCACGGCCTCATTCAGCAACCTCCTCTTTAAACCTAGTGTCTGTAACATACACACACACACACACACACACACACACACACACACATACATATGCAGAATGCATCTGGGGAGCCAAGATGGATACTGAGACACTGATCACTAAAAAATCATTCCTCTTCTTATCATTCTGAATGATTAGTCTGTTGGTTGTGGCAATCTGGGCAACCTGGGAGGTGGCTTGACAAGGTTACTTAGGTCAGAGCAGAATAACAAGCAGCAGAAGAAAGAGCTATGCACTATTTCGGAAAATAAATAAACAGCCCTGATCATGCTTCTAAAGCTGGCAGCTTCACTTTGCAGTTGAGTAAGCTGTACTTGTCTTCCTTGTTTCTCTTTGTTTATGAGGATTTCTAAGTCCTTGCCGGTTGATGGTGTAATTTGCTTAGCCAGAGAAGCAGGTACTGTACACAATAAGTTCTTCTAAATAAAAGGGGTGATTAATCAAGGAAAATCAAACTGTGAGCCCTAGTACCACTCCTTCCTGGCGGGTCCCAGACTCCCAGCTTGTTTATTTAGTGTCACCCATAGTCTGTCATGGCTGACCTAAAACTATCAGGAACAGCCACAATGGCAGCCAAGCATAAACAAAAACCTGAACCGAAGGTGCAGAGGGACTGCCATTCTACAGATAAGATCTATTGCTGTAATAGCCCTTGATTATGAAGACCAAAGGAGAAAAAACACCAAATATACAGACACTTTTCTGTTTATTTATACATGAAGAAGGAGGGGGAAGCAAATCATTTACAAAGAGGAGGGAAAAAAGGGAATAAGGTTTCATTACATGTCAATGTTTCTCAGTTTATAAAACAAGATTCTGTGATAGCAGGGGGTTGCTTCTGGTCTCCTTTGTTTGTGTATTGACATTTTGCAATGCTTAAAAAAATCACATGCTGGGGCCAGAGATAGCAGAGAAAAAGAGGAATTGAGGTGGGAAAACCTACTAGACTGTTGCCTAGGAAAGCATCTTTTTCTCTTCCATATAACTATTCCAGCTGAGCGATATATTAGGACAAAAATGCGTAAGCTGTTGGGTGATCTTTCATATAAAATGATGTTATGGGATTATGCTTTTCGAATGAACAGGATCCCTTAATTATTACAGATGTGCATTATGCATTTTTAACATGCAAGGAACAGTCTTTAGTGAAATCCTCACTTCTCTGTTGGCCATGGTATTCTTTTTGTGGTGAAACCTTCTAATGCTTTCCATGAGATTATTTAATTTAATAAAATTTAGGGGTTACTTGGAAAGGAGTTAGCGGGAGACACTTACTGTTAGAATGCAATGGATGTAGGCATAGCTTCAGAGCCAATCTGGTCACTGTCTCAAGATAGAAGGTGAAAAGATTAGTTTTACGCTTAAAGAGGCCCACAAGTTCTGGGAAGCAATGGAAATGGATCTCTTCATTGTTGTTTGTAGGTGCTACACTGCTGTTGCTCGTGTTCAAGGGGTCAAATTTATCCATTTAATGGAGAAGTGTGCTTGTCCTACTAGCATTCCAATTTATATAATGTGTAAGAGGAAGGGCAAGATGCTTCCAGTAGGATACTGGTATTGAGGAATACTGCTTTATTGTTCTCTGTTGGTCAATTACTGGGACAAATGGCTGCAAGGAGTTCTCCCCAATCTATTTTTTTGCAGCCCATGCAACATTACATTTCATTCCAAAGAGTTAAAGCTCTAATGCTTTATCACATTCCAATGCTCAAAAGGGAAATTGCTGGTAAGGTACTTAACACTAAATGCATCCATTCTGGTGTACTGACATTGCCTGGGACAACAGATAAATTTCAACAAATCACACTCATACTCTAAGGAATCGGGATCTCATTCACTGAGGCACTGGTGGAAATAGAATGCTCAGCCTATGGAGGGCACAAAATGAGGGTTGGTGTTATCAAGACACTGCACTGAAAAGGTGAAATGTTCTATCAGCTACTGTAAAAACCCCAACTGTATTCACTTTGCATCACTGACTGGAAATTCATTTTCTTTTCCCCCTTGAATATCTTGTGGGTAAAGAAAACATTTGGGAGAGGCTGGCACTGAAACTAACACAGCGTACACAAATAGTCACATAAAGGTCATGGCTACTGGGACTAAGCTCAATGGTTAGTGCTAGACTAACATCAAACTTTAGATGAATACTTCAGTCCATTTTCTGCAAGCTGTTCTAAATTCCTATTTCTAATTTAGCAGTTTTCTAATGATTTAGGATCCAAAGTCCTGAAGATGCTTCTGAAATACAACACTACTTTTTCTGTGCCTGCATAGAGCCTAGTTTGGTAATCTCTTTCTCTGGATTCCCTCCAGTCCTTTAAAATGTGGCTCCCACTCTACTCTAGAGGTATTATTTGTATATGGTGAGCATTTGTGAGGGGATGATTCTGTATACAAGAATATTAACTGCATTTAGGCCATTTTTGATGAAATATGCTGAACAAAACCAAGTGATTTATTATCGGGTGCATTGGTTATGTTCTCATTTTCCTTCTCTGTAAATTGTTTTTCTCATATAATTTTTGACTTGAGATATAATTCATAGACCATAAAATTTACCATTTAGAAGTATACAATTCAGTTGGTATTTAGTATATTTACAAAGATATGTAACTATTATCACCATCTAATTCCAGGACATATTCATCATATCCCCCAACAAATATTGTAGCCATTAATAGTCAATCCCCATTCTCCCCTCAATCCAGCCCCTGGCAAACACTAGTCTATTTTCTGTCTCCATGGACTTGCCTATTCTGGGCAATTCACATAAATGGAATCATACTGTACGTGGCTGTTTGGGTCTGGCTTCTTTCATTTAATATAACATTTTCAAGGTTCATCCATGCTGTGGCATGTATCCGTATTTCATTCTTTATGTGACTGAATAGTATTCCATTGTATGGATACACCACATAGTGTTTATTCATTCATCAGTTGATGGGCATTTAGGTTCTTTCCACTTTTTGGCTACTATGAATAATACTGCTATGAACATTCCCATGCAAGCTTTTGTTTGAACATCTGTTTTCAGTTCTCTTGGGTATATACCTAGAAGTGTAATTATATTTAAAAGTATAATCATATGGTAACTCTGTGTTTAACTTTGTAAGGAAATTTCAGACTGCAACTAAAATATAAGTTTTTATAACTTGATAATTTATAATTCACATTCAACATCTCTCCTTATTTCTATTGATCTATCTATGCTTTCTTATAACTTTAACTCTTCTACATGAAATATCCTTTTATTAAAGCTACATTTTATATATGAGATGATTAAGTTGAATTTAGTTTAATTTATATACCCATTCTTGTATTTGTTAAACTTTGCTTCAAAATCTTACCATGCTGTTACAGTTAGTATTAAAGACAAACTCAGAATATAAGTACATTGATAATTGATAAGCAGATTGGATAATGAGTTAGTCAATATTATATAATTGATTATATAAAATATATTAATAGCAATTCATAGAAAAATACTTTAACAATATTTATATTAATTCTGGTTCTTTTTACATTTTTGTAATTTCTTTGTTTATATACACATTTTAAATCAAATGTCAGTTTTGAAACTGTCCGTTTCAATCAAATGTCAGTTTTAAAATGAGTCCATATCCCTGCTGTGAAGTGTTCTATTTCATTTAAACACATTTATAAAAATTAAATACATTTTAATTTATAGTGAGGACAGAGCCTTTAATATAAAACAGAATATATCATAATTAAAAGCAAGCAATTATTAACCTTGGTAATAGAATAGTAGATTAATCACTTTGCTAATTGTTCTCTAGACAATCAACAAATTATTAGCTGATTGATTAAGGGGTTAGATTGAAATATGTTGTTGGGACCAGTAAAAATTTAAAGGCTAAACACGTCTTAAAACATCTGATAATATTCAAGAACTTGTTTAGAGAAAAGTACAGATACTGGAAATAAATTCTCCTATTTGTTGTTTCCAGTAAAGAAGAAATGATTAATGTGGATCTTGATTGTGTAATCATGTTATTTTTAATAAATTAAAAATCAGGGGGGCAGGAAAAAATGGGCTGGATTGTATGCTAAACTTAGGAAATTAGATCTCTGCTAGCTCTATACTTTCGTTCCATTTACCTAGCTCCCCAAATTTATAGATAGTTTAGATGCTCTATTCCTGTATGCCATTTAGGAATGAGAATGAGGTTAAAAACCCACAAGAAATTGAATGAAGAAAAAAATCCTCTGGGAGAGAATACCAAGTGCATTTTAGAAAATATTAAGTTTCAAAAACATCAATAACTTAAACATTTCTAAAGGTAAATAATATTAGACAGGAAGCAAACAAGCACCATTATGGTCAGTGGTCAGATTAGAGACATTTTATCCACTAAGGACCTTGTGGCACCAGAGAAACCCAACGCAGACTCTGTTAAGATGTTGAAATTGTTATTCATTTAGGAGAGTGTCTCATATAAAAGATCTACTACAGTGTTTGAGACCACAATACTCCACTCAGGTAAAGAGTTACTTGCAGGTCTAAAAGGCTTGGTTGTTATATGAAAGGCTGATATGCTTTTGTGGAGTGGCAGATCAATTTATGTGTAGCAAGTTAGCAGTGCAGACCTACATAGCAAGCTTAGGACAGGTAACAAAGCCTTCTTGGGAAAAGCTTGCAAATTTTTGTATGTAAAAATAGTTAATAGTTGATTCTAACTTTAAAAGGGCATTCATTGCTCTGCTTGTCTGCTATTGAGATTAATAATAGTGTCATCGTTATTCTTATTTCAGAGATGAAGTCTCTAACAGCTGCATTAGAATATTCTTTTGTTTTTTATTTGTACAAATTTATGGGGTACATGTGCAATTTTGTTACATGCATAGATAGTGTAATGTACAAGTCAGGGCTTTTAGGGCATCCATCACCCAAATAACCTACATTGTACACATTAAGTAATTTCTCATCATCCACCCCGTCTGAGTCTCCATTGTCTATCATTCCATTCTCCATGTCCAGGTATACACACAATTTTTATCAGCCACTTATGAGTGAGAATATTCTTTGTTTTTATTATGAGTCCCAGTAGCGAGCAACAGAAAATATGTCTACTAAGCTTAAGTAGGTAAGATAAATAAATTCATTGTAAGGATACAGGGATGTTTAATGGAACCCAGTTATAGGAAGGAACTTGGGCTTATAAAGGAGTTGGAACCTACAGAGAAAGTAATTTTTTTCCCCTTCTGGAGATGGTTGGTTTATTTTTCCCTACATGACAAGTAGAAATTTCCTTTCCATATTTCTAAGCATACATCTCACATGTCCAGACACCCAAAAAGGACTGCCTTTCAGTTCAAAATCCAGTTTCCAAGAGAAGGGACTTTGGTTGGTTGAAATTGAGGCAGGTGTGCATTCCTGGTATAATCAACCATGGCCAAGAGTATGAAGTTATACATAAAATGTCTACTGTATGCTTACCATCATAGATGGGGTGTCAGTGGATGTAAGGTGTCTGGCAATGTAGTGTAGTGTGTTGTATGTAAGGTGGGCAGAAATTGAACCAAGTATATATTATCTAGAACTAATTTCAAGTAAATCACATAGAATGAGAATGTGAGCAGAAAACTATTCTACCACTGTCCCAGAAAACCCTGCATGTGGTTATTATAAAAAGAAAACAAATATTGACTTATGTGTATATTTCTCTTTAAAGTACAAATCAAAGGATGCATTCTTAAGGGAGAGCATGGTAGATATTGTTTACCAATCTTTTGAATACATACTCCAACCAGGGGAAAATCAATTGCTTTTTAGTTGTCTTTATTAAAAGTCTTGTGAGGTCTTCAACAAAGAGCTGTTGGTTCAAGAAATTTCAGAGCCAAGCAACTATTTATTCAAGGGCAATGTGTATAAAAGTGCAATTGAACAGAGCAATTGGAAGGTTTAGGGAGTGACTGCTGAACTACTTAAAGTGCACAGTGTTGTCTTTCCCCCACCCCCTTGAGGAATAAAACTCACAGAGACTTTGTTTTTAACAAAGATGTTTTAGAAGTATTCAGTATTCTATAAATACTCAAATAAAAAGCCATAATAGTGAGTTAACTGTTTTCTAGAAAAGCTCTGCTTTAGGATTCTCATATTTATTAAAAGCAAAAGAGAAGTTCTAGTTTTTCCTCCCTTTGTCTATTTTGTCCTTTTTGTTATATGCACGTGTTTAGCTGTATCTCATTTTAAACATGCAATTCCCTATTTGCAAAAACAAAAACAAAGTAAAAACAAAACCAAACACATATGCCTTTATAATAAATGTATGATAAGAGGTGATTGTTACTAATTGGACAGTAGTATTTTTTACTGTGGTAGGTAGAGATTACAAAGGAGAGAGAAAGGGATCCCCTTAATTTGGTGAGCAGGAAATCAGGAAATGTTTCCATGAAGGAGGGTGCATTTAAACTTGTAAGGGTAAGGAATTACAGGGTAAGGGAATATAATCACAGTCACTGAGTTGGGAGGGAATGGTGGAAACAAATTAAGCTGGTATTATATGGCAGAGCTACTGCTAAGAGATATACAAATATTTTAAATTGCTGGTAATCATATTTGGACTGGAATATGAACTATAGGGAATAGAGTGCAGGCTGTTGTAACTTTGTATAGAAGTTTGGGATTATAGAAATGGCTGCGTGAGCTCAAACCGTGCAGAGTAATCTTAATAATCAATGAGAAAAATTACAATTGTCCAGTGACTGAAAAAATGTTTTTCAAAAGAGTAGAAGCTGTCTTATTGTCAATTATAAATATATTGTCAATTATAAATGAAAACAAAACCAAATATACATGAGAAACATAGAAGTCAAAGTACAACTGACCCTTGAACAACATGGGTTTGAACTGTGTGGGTCGGCTCATATGTGGATTCTCTTCCACTTCTGTGACCTCTGAGACAGCAAGACCAACCTCTCCTCTTGCTCCTCCTCAACTTCCACTTAATGAAGAGTAAGTATATTTTAACTTCCTTATGCTTTTCTTAATATTTTCTTTTCTCTAGCCTACTCTATTGTAAGAATATAGTATATATACATAAAACATACAAAATATTGTTAATTGACTGTTTATATTATAAATAAGGCTTCCAGTCAACAGTAGGTTATTAGTAGTCAAGTTTTTGGGGAGTCGAAAGTTATATGTGGATTTTTAACTGTGCAGGGGGTCAGCACCCCTAACCCCTGCGTTGTGCAAGGGTCAACTGTATGTTATTTTTTTCATAAAAAAAATTATGAGTAGTTTTAACAGTGTTTGTATTGTCATATAATTTATAACAGTGAACATTTTTCTATCATTGGCATATTGTCATATTCCTTTCTAAGTTTTGATCAGCTTCCAACATTTTATCCTTTGAGCTTTCAATGTCATGAAATACCTTTGGGAGTTTCTTTAATGTGAAGTTGTTTGCTGGCATCATTTCCTCTGGGACATCTTCATTCTTTTCATCAAAACCACTTTCTTCATTCATGTTGATAAGTTTGCCTTCAAAAAGTTCCTCTGGTGGTATATCCTGAGACTCGCAAAAGGTAGCATGTGCAATGTACTGAATATTTGTGCCCTCCCCTCCTAAATTCATATGTTGAAATCCTAGCCCTCGATGTGATGGTTTTAGGGGATGGGGCCTCTGAAAGGTAAAATTAGGTCCTGAGGGTGGAGCCCTCATGAATGGGACTAGTGCCCTTATAAAAGAGACCCCAGAGAGCTATCTGACCCTCTTTCTGCCATATGAGGATATCAGAAGACAGTCATCTACAACCTGGAAGAGGACACTCATCAGAACCTAACCATGCTGGCATCCTGATCTTAGACTTCCAGGTTCCAGAACTGTGAGAAATAAATTTCTGTTGTTTATAAGCCACCCAGTCTACAATATTCTGTTATAGCATCCCTAAGACCTTGTACTAACAATCCCATGGTCAACATTTCTTCCATAACTCCATTTACATTGGATTAGAATTTTACTTTGGGTATTATCACTTTTCATTTCTTTTGCTGCATTTTTGTCTTTATTGGCCAATTCCCTCTTTCAATGATCCATTTTTACAAAATATCATGTGGATTTATTACCAGGAGACCAGGAGGCAATACAACTATATGCTTCACTGTCTGTGCATGAACTGAGTAACAGATGGATAGTGGCCAACCACTGGAAGACTTTAAGAAGTGATGTGATTGGTCACTGATTATGATGCATGTCTGTTAATTACATAGTGATTTGTGGACTGAAGAGCTAGATGTGAAGTTTGTACTTTATGTAATTACTCATGGTTAATATACTGTGATAACTAAAATTTGAGTCAGATATTTGGGAAACTTGTATAATTTGACTTAACTGTGGTAACTGACGTTTGTGCCAGTATCATGCAAAATGAGGACTCCCTGTGTAAAATAGGGGTACCTTTTCCAGAGAAGATGAAAGTAAAGAGAGAAAATGGCCATTTTAGATCTTTGTTTTACTTGAGGTGAAATTCATATAGCATTAAATTAACCATTTTAAAGTGTACAATTCAGTGGCACTCAGCGTGTTCACAATGTTGTGCAGCTACCACCTCTCGCTACTTTCAGAACTTTTTCATCACCCTAGAAAACCACTCCATACACATCAAGTAATTGCTCTCTATTTTTTCCTCCCCCATTCCCTGGTAACCACCATTCTGTTTTTTTTCTGTGTGAATTTACCTATTCTGAGTATATCATATAAAATGAATCATACAATATTCAACCTTTATGTCTGGTTTCTTTCACTGAGCATAGTGTGTTCAAGGTTCATCCAAGTCTTAGCACATATAAGTATTTCGTTCTTTTTTATGGCTAAATAATATACCATTGTATGGATATACCTAAATTTGTTCTTTCATTCATTCATGGGCATTTGGGTTGTTTCCACCTTTTGGCTATTTCTACCTTTTGTGTAATGCTACTATAAACATTTGTGAACAAGCTTCTGCGTGGATGTATATTCTCATTTCCCTAGGAATGGAATTCCTGGATCATATGGTAATTCTATGTTTAAGTTTTAAAAAACTGCCTTGTACATGTCCTGTGATGCATGTATGTATGAATTTTTTTTAGGTGGAATTGCTGAGTCTTAAGATTTGTGTATGCTCAGCTTTAGTAAATTCTGCTAAAGTTTTTCAAAGCAATTGTACCAATTTACATCCCAGTAACAGTATAGGAAAGCTCTGTTGTTCCACATTCTTGTCAACTCTTGGTATTGTTAGGTTTTCTAATTTTAGCCACTTTGGATGGGAATGATGTGATATATTGTGATTTGACTTTGCATTTCCCTGATTATTAATGAGGATGAACACCTTTTCATATGACAATTTTCTATTTGGATATCCTTTTGTGAAGGGCCCATTCAAGTCTCTTCCCCTTTTTTTGTTGAGTATCTGGGTTTTAAAAAATCTATTTATAGGAATTCTTTGTACATTTTAGATATGAGTCCTTTGTTGGGTATATGTATTATGAATATTTTCTCCCACTCTGTGTTCCTGATTTCAGGGGGAAGGTGTTGGTGATTGTGCTATACACATCACACAAGCTATACACATCATCCATGTGCTCAGTCCTTGCCCTTTTGTGCTTAGACTCCCACCTGTTATGAATTCAATGTTCCTCTTTCTTGCACTTTTAAGGCACATAGGCCCACAGAATGCTAGTCAGAGTAGGGCAATCATATTAATATCAGAAGTAGCAGTTTGTTTTCTCAGGTAACATAGAACTGTTATTAATAAAAGAAAAGAATATCCTCCAAGTCAGCGAAGTGAAAGCAATGGCTTAAATGCTTAAATAGTCAGTCTGTGGGCCAATAGAAGGTAGGGAAAGAAGGAAAGGTGAGAATGATTGCTGTTGTCACCATGTCCTCGTGTGCAAACATCGGGGATCACTAACTCCACATGGGTGTTAGGTCTGTTCTTTTGAGAGTGGAGTCTAATGGGAGCTGTCTGGTTGAGTGAAGTGTATGAAATGTGTAACATTTCCACTGTCTTTAGGCTGGAGGATCCTTCCTAGCTTCTTCGTGGACCCATTCTTGCATACTTTGTTGGCCATCACCAACTTTCCTTCTAATAGGGATATTCCTGTATCTCCTCAGTCCCCAAGCCTGGAGAAAACTCCCAGAATGCCTTACTACCATTTCCTGTTTCACACTTGCTAACCTTGAAAATTCCAAAGAATTGCTAACTTTGTGGGCTTTGTTTAGAGGCCAGACTAGAGGGGACAAAGGGAAAAGGCAGGAAGAAAAAGGCCATTTTGTAAAGGGTCTTAAGTGCTAGGCTGAGGCCTTTTGACTGAATTGAGTATGCAGTGAAGAGCCATTGAAGGCTTTTGATCAGATGAATAAATGATCTAAATTATATTTTAAAAAAATCAATCCCACAGTGGTGTGAAAGCTGGTTTGGAAAGGGAGAGATCTAGTAGAAAATCATTTTAAGAATCCAACTGAGAATCAGTGAGGGCCTAATCCATGGCTATGGGAATGAGTCAGAAAAGAGGGGCAGATAGGAGGGTCCCAAACCCTATTCTAGTCCCCTTCCCATAAAGGGTACTCATTAACTGCTGAGGTTTCAGATAGATCCAGGCCAATAGCTCAATTTATAGCTCTGTTCCCAATAGTAAAAGAATGCTTACTAGATTATCTCATTGCTGTTCTCCATCCTACCAGAAGGCCATATGTAGCTGGTACATTCTTGGCAACTTTACAGGACAGAGTTGCTGTCTTGCATACATCTGTATCCAACACAGACTGCACAAGCCTTTTTATTTTCATTTCCTGGTATAGGGTTCTTGACACTTTCTCCCTAGCTCTCCCTACCTCATCTCCTCCCTTTCATTTTTCAGAGTTTGCCTGAAGCATCAAGACTAGAGGGAGGAATCCTAGGAACAGATTATGTGAGAGCATCAAACTATAAAACTAAAAGGTGGTTGGTTGTGGCTAAGTTTTCTGTTACAGGATGCACTCCATTGCACTTCAGGAAAATGTCATGCTGAGCTGCTCTTTTAGAAACTCGGTACTTACCAGCTGTCAGTCCTCTCAGCCAAATTCTAATGACTTTGTAAGGAGTAAAGCAGGTGCAACTGAAAGCACCAAGGGATTCCAATACTTAGACTCCCTCAGAAATCTTACTGTTAAAAGCAAATCCCAAAGAAATGGGTCACAAGACAAAGTAAGGGGAATCTTTAGCTGTTCTGTGCAAAAAGAGTGAGGAGAAACTGTCTGATGCAGACAGGCTTGTGTGGATTAGATGCCAACCATTTGGAAGACTCGGAGGGTCTACAGTGTATGAAGTGACATTAGCTGGTTGGGAAGTTTCAGTAATGAGAATGTAAATGTTGCTACTGCAGAAACCCTGGAGACTCAACAGAACCAGCAATTGTGAGTCCTTACGTGAGCCAGGCCTCCAGACCTCAGGCTGTTGGAGGCATGGAGATCAGTTACATTGGAGGAGAGTGAGAAACAAAATGTGATCTGTGAAAAATCTTTAGAGCACTTGGTAATATCATGGCATTGGGAAGGGATACAGGTGTTTAATAAACATTATTGATTGTTGTAGTGACAAGATAGGCTATCAAGCCTTGTCTTAGATTACTTCTACACAGGGGTACCCACTGTCACTAGGGTTGTCAAGAGTTAGGATGGACTCTTGGTTAAAATACTTTTATGCATTTAGAAGTATATTAGAAGTCTAGGTAAGTAACCAGTTGCATCATGCTTTAATTTCCTTGGCTTTATAAATTATTTTTCAGTTACTCAATTCCATTTTAAAGCATCTTGAGATCTCTCTATCCAGTCACCATCTCTAACCCAGAATTTTCTGGGTTCTGTAGTAACAGGATATAGATAAGGAAACATCTTGAAGATAAACTATTAGAATTTAGATTTGATACCTTAGTTACAAGGCTTTCCTGGTAAGGTTTCCACTTGACCTCATTTTGGATTATAATAGCTAACTTAATCCGTATAAATAACATTTGTGGTAAAGATTGCTTGTGTTGTCATCTTGCCTGTGAAGAAAATGAGGGTCCATGAATTTAAGGGCTTCCTTGAGGCCATTTGGCCACTGAGTGATGCAGCCCTAATAATCTTACTTCAAATCCTTGCTCTTTGAATTTTGCTATCACATTATGAGGATTAACTAGTTACCTTTTATTTCCATTCTTGATTTTATTGCTTTGGAACATTTTGAGCTTATTTTGTCTCCTATAGCATCTATTTTTTCTCCCAATGGGATTTTATTCTTCTTCAGAATAAGAGCAATGCTTTATACTTCTGTAAGTCTCTTAAATCAAATGGTATCTTGCCTCTCAGAGTCTGGCCAAGATTTTTAGTGGGCTATGCTGTCTCTTCTAGTTCCTTCATTCCTTTTATACTTCTCTATTTTTAATCAATCAGTGCTCATTTATTGGGTGACTGTCACATTCTTTTTATATCACAAATCTGTTGACTTCTGGTGTGTGAGACTGTTATCTTGAAAGTGGTCTAAGGACGCAAAGGATTGTCTTCATAGGCATTTGTAAATTACACATACATTTAATACAAATGCCTTTGTAGCCATGCCAACCAGTTCATACTTGTGGCCATCGTCCTTCAATACAGTGCTGTAGGAAAACGTGACAAAGGTAAGGGGAGGAAAACCACATGAACTTGTTATTGATGAATTTTTCTGAAAAAAACAATCTGAGGTTGCTAGAATCATATTTTATCTATGTCAGCATTTTCTCTTGAGTTCAGAAGCCAATCTTTCAGACCACTTGATGGCTTTTGGCTGCTTTGTGACTGTGAACTCCATGGTTTGCTGACTCCTAATGTGCAGAGAGCAGTCAAATAGAGAACATGGAATCTCTTTGTACTTACTTTGACTAGCTGTGTGGCCATTTTTTCCCCAGTGTCTTATTTATAAGATAGAAATAGTACTAAGACAGCTCACAGGATTGTTTCATAGCCCACTAAAACAAGGGAGTGTCAAACATTAGCAAGGCTGGATGGCACACATTAATGAAATTATGAGAAGCAGAGAAATAGCACTCAGTATGCTCACCATACCTGTGTACTTCAGGACACAGCTTCTTATGTGTATTTCCTGCTAGTTTTTACTCCACCATTCTGTTTACACATGGAATGGATTTATTATGCTTACATTTTTCATATGTAGTTTGGTAAAACTAGAAAAAAAGATTTATTGAAAATATTATTAACATTTTTTGTTGCCTTTACACTTTTCATCATTACTCTCCATATTTAGGGGTTTACAGCTAGCCTGTAAAAAATGTGCTCCAGGCTGACGCTCAGAAGATGAGGTCTCAATCAATCTTGAAGTGTGAATTTAGTACGAATTTTCAAAAGCGATAGAAAGCAGTGTTTAATATGAATGGTGTCTAAATTATAATAAAATCTAGTTTCAAATACCCTGCTTTAACACTAACAGGTTATGGCAGTATCTCTTCAAATATAAGTAGATAGCAGGCATCACTTCTATTAGGAGGGTCTGGTGGGCTTTTCAACCATCCTGTCTTTTATTCAATTATACAAGTGTATCTCTGTTTTCCAGCTTTATTATATGCCTAAATGGCTTCCCTATAAATAAATACATATTTACCTTAAGTGGGGAATAAAAACCACTTCATTTTGTTGTTTTTGGAGAGAATGAATTTTTAGAAATTGTATTTCCTTTCTTGGAGGAGCTTACAGACACTAACTAGGTATACTCTACTTACTATTTCTGCTATATGAAAAATGAATCAGGTTAGTATTGATAGAGCCTATTTTTTATTTTCCTTGGTTTAGAGTCAAAATCACACTTTGCTCTAGACTGGTAAGACACTTTTTTGAGGATCTCCTGATGCTTGGAAGCATCGCTATTGTCAAGGGAGTCGCTCTTTGTCCATTTTACAGGAGAGAAAAGAGATAGTATCTAAAGATTTAGGAAGTCACTCGACCAGAAAGAATTTGTAAATGCCAGTGTGCATAATCAGCCATGAAAACATATGTCCTTCTGTGTGTATGTTTACCTGTTTAATGTTTTCTTCTTACAAACCATCTTGTTCATCCTAAAAATGACTGAGACACCAGGGGAAGTAAAAATATTTCCTCTTTCTCCAGGGAAAGGAGGTTGCAGTTTGGGGGTTTGGCTCCTTCTACTTCAGAAAGTGTAAATACATTACATGTTGCTGAATGCCGGGGTCCTTTGCTGATGGCCTCTTTCCGATGGGATATTAAGTCCCACAGGGAGAAAAGAAGTAGGATAAAGGCTTTTCTGAATGAGGGACAAAGGATAGATGAGGTGGAAATAAAGAGAAGAAGCTTGAGACGGCGCAGGGAGAGTGGAGGCGGAACATGTGGTCATGTGTCCTCCATCCCTGAACGTTTTTCATGAGGCAGCCTGTGGTTAAAAGGTACTGTGACTAGAGGCCTGGGAAAGAGCTGCTGTGAGGCTAAACACTCAAGTAAGTACCCAGGAGCTGCACAGACCAGAAAACCAGAACCTGCTCCCAAATAGAGGCCAAGGAGGATTCATACTACCAACATATTGTCCAGTCATTACAGAGAAGGAATTAGTGCCATTTGGGGGATGAATCTATGCTTGCCATACCTTTGGGCACTTGAGGAATACACTTACTTGTGCTCGAGGAGACTTGGAATCCCTAACTGGACCAGTGGACCCAGCAGAGTAGAAGGAGAGAAGTTCCTGTCCCTGTGCTTTACACCCGAACTCAGGCGCCCCAAACCATCCCCAGATGGAGTGAGCCGGAAGTGAACATTCCTGGTCACATTTCTTAATTAACAAAATAGGAATGTTGTAAATGAAATTTCTAGTTTGTTTTATTGATTTTTACATCAATGCATACTTTTCTTTTGTCCATGTTTTGTTTGGCTGTGTTTTAAGGTTATTATTGAAATTTAGTGATGCTCACAATTATGTTAATTTTGGTGTTGTCTCCCCTCTTGTCTTACATTGGATTATAATTGGAAACATTAATAATTGAACTCTCATAATCATCTCTCAAGTAGAACATTGACTATGGTATTCTATTTTACCTTAGAAGTTATCAACTAATGGTTATTTTATTTTTTTCTGCAAGAATGTTAATAATAATTTATATTCAAAGTAATGGCTTTGTTGTCATTTGGTTGCATTATAATCTTTGCCATACTCTCTAAATCTTTGTTTACTAGATGCTAACAAATTTAGAATTACATCAGAACCTAATAAATTCTTGTTTCATAAACAGTATTAATAGAAGAATGAAGATAAATATAATGGCTACCTTTGTCATAAAGATAAAATATCACTAAAAAGTGATTTTTAATTTCCTAATAATTTCATATCTACTAGAATATCAATCTTCATGTTGACTAGGAAACCTTTTGAAACGTACCATTTTGTTTCATCTTAGAACCAAGAGACACCTCAGGTACTTTACATTCTTTTGCTGTGTTCCTTTAACTTCCTCTCCTCCACAATCATTGTCATTCTTCCCCCCCTGCATAGGCTTCCTCCTTCAGCTCTAGTACCATGGTTCACACCCTCAGGCCCCCTCAGTAACAGTGACTAACACACAGCTGCTAATGGCATCAGACAAGTTCTCCTCTCTGTCCCACATAACCGTGGTGCTACAGACTGTACAGAGGGACTGTGAAGTGGGAATGGAAAAGTAAAAACGTACAGCATCATCATCTTTCAATTAAATGCAGTGAGAATCCTTATCAATCCATGTGTTCTTCCTTATATTATATTTAGGGCTGGAAATTCCTTGACAAAATTGTTTTTGGCTTCTTCAGAAAACTGGCATAAAACATGAAAAGCTAAATGTTCTTCATCCTTCATAGGGCTGTTATTTGCATCTTACAGTGTTGCCATCTAACCAAGCAGGATATCTGCTAAAGAGATATTTGTTTCTGTTAATAGATTGACCTTTTTTGAATTGCCCCTCTGTGGAGAAATACCAGATCTGAAACAGACCCAAATGTGTTGCCAGAGAATTAGGTCTGGCTCAGGATGATTAAATGCATCCAATTTGAATTCATTGTCCTACCTCTAGGTCTGTCTTCCTTTAACTCCTTCCTCCCCACTATATCAGGCAAAAAAAAGAAAAAAAAATATATGTATATATACACACGCACACACATGCAACACACACACACACACATACAAACACATATAAAATATATCTAGGAAAAATTTTTAATTTCTCACTTGCTTTCCTTTCCAAATTTAACCCATCAGCAAGTTGAAATTATATTACAGATCCATCTATTTCTTCTCTATCGCCAATACTGCCACCCTACCCCAAGCCAAAACCATTTCTCACTTACATTTCTGAATTGGTCTTCTAATCTGTCTTCTTGCTTCTGCTCTTGCTCTTCTTCAATCTATTCTCCACACAGCAACAGCAAGCATGAACTTTTGTCCCTCTACTCAGAATTTCCCAAAAGCTTCTCATTAAATTGGAATAAAAATCCCAACTTTTTATGGTGGCCAAAAGGTCCAAGGATGATTTGACTTCTTCATACCTCTCTAACCCTTTAAATTTAATCAAATGTCTTGCTATGTGCTAGGCACTATTCTCAGTGATGGAGACACAGTGACTAAGATAGACTAGATTTCTCCTCAAAAAGCGTATGTTTCAGGAGATGAAGATATACCACATACAGAGAGTTAAAAGGAATATATATTATGTGCTAGAGTGAGTGGTTCCCACTTGGATTGAGCCATGAAGGAAGGCCTCATTTAGAAGGTGGCATTTAAATGAAAACTCAAAATCCTAGATCTATGCTGTGGATATCAGAAAGAAGTGCAACAGGAAACTATTGGAGGATTTTATGTAGAATAGTTACATGAACTGTTTTACATTTTTAAAAGATGACTGTAGCTGCTGTGAGGAGAATGGAATCGAATGAAGCATAGTGGAAGCAGTGGTCTACGCAAGAGCTGATTATAAAAGTTGGATTGAAATGGTGAACAACAAGGAGTGGACAGATTCAGGATAATGAATACAAGGTACCAGGACTTGTTGATTGATGGGATGTGGGGTGTGAGGACCAAGAGAAATCGAGTACAGAGCCTATCCTTTTGGTTTAGACAATTGGATGGAGGTGATGTGGGTGACTGAGAGAGAAAATGATAGGTGGATGTGGAAACAAAGAGCCTTCATTTTGCGTCCACCGACTCACCACCTACCTTTTTCTGGTGCACACACACTTAGGTTTATCTAGCTTTAGGCCCTTTGCACATGGCATTTCCTTTTGACTAGAATATACCTCCTATGCTCTGGCATGGTAATTCCTCATCCCAGTTTAATTGTCACCCATTCAGAAACATCTTCTGAATTACATTATTCTCTATTCAGCTTGATATGTAATTATTTTATTTGCAGACTTAAAACAATTTGTTTGATTTTCCCACTACTGTAAAAGCTCCTTGAAGGCAGAGATACCTCCATTTTGCTCACCACTGAATTCACATCATCTAGTAGGGAGTATTACTTGGGTATTAATAAACACTTTTTGAATGATTGCATTATGTAGATCATTGTGCCAGCTTATTAGTTCCATATGAGTACTCATAAGTTGTTTGATTTCAGTTGAATAGAATTAAAACAAATCAAATTTTCTGTTATCTTTGGTTTATATGCTGATAAAAAGTTTTAATAAATAGATTATCATTTTTTTCAGTAAATAGACTGACCTTTAGCTTGCATTTGAATGCCCAGTGCCTAGCTCAGAGTGACCATTGGCAAGGCACTTTACTTTTCTCTCTAAACCTCAGTTTCATAATCTGTAAAATAGATATAAATATGGTCTCTGCTTTAAAGAGTTATTGTGAAATTAAATGGGATACTACATAGAAAACATATAGCACAGTTCCTAGTATATTGTAAGCATTTAATCAATGTGACTACTATTATTATTATTGATATTCATTGCTAAAAGAGTAGAATGTTTGTGACACTTGAGGACCTTATAGATGAGCAAATATGTTGCTATTCATTCTTATTGTCCATACATAAAAATCGTTAATATTCAAAATCTGCATTCCAAACACCATTTTACAATTGTATGTTCTTCCAAGGTAATTCTTGAAACTGGCATTTTTGTGATTTAACTTTGTGAGTCTTTCTACGATTTGAACAGATTTAATTAAAGGCCGGTCTTCTTAAGCTTATGCTTCAAAAGGTTTAGTGGAATTAGGCTTTAAGAAATTCTAAAAATGTAAAAGAGAAAAACATTTGACTCCCCAAATATGTGCAAGCAATAGCAAACAATCAAACCTACTACTAAACAGATTAAAAGTACCATTTAACATTAGCTAAATATCTTTTTATAATATTTTCAACATGGAAAAACACATCAGAATTTCAGTAGCAACTATTGTGAATCATTTATTGTTCCTTACTAAATGACTATAGTTTTGATGACCTGGTGTCATCACGAGTCATCTTTAAGTCAATATGTTAAAGGACCCAGCACTGTGAAAATAGATTTTTAATATTTAAAAGGTTTGTGCAATTTTAAATAAGGCAGTGCCACCCGGTATCATAGCAGACTTCATGAGAAAAAGAAGCTAAATTTCCTTGACCTACTTTCATCTTCATGTTTAGGAAACAGTGTCTAAGAAGTAAACAAAGTAGTCGTGCCTCACGTAGGAGATGATTATTGTTTGAATTTATGATTCATGCCTTGAGCAAAATTTTGTTTGTGGCCTCATTTGCAACCATAATTTACAACTTTACCAGGGATATGCTGTGTATTTGGAAGGTAATATATCAGACTTGCTTTGTACTGGAACAGTTTTCTAGCTCTGGGTATAGTATTTTCTGTGTTTTTGTTAGCTATAAAATTTCTGGGCATAACATTTATTGTAGCAAATATGGAAATTTTTAAAAAATTGTATTCCCCTTAGGAATGTCTTATTGTATCTATATTCTTATTACAGCTAAATCCAACTAGTTTTTAAAGGAGTTGTTAATCCTGCAAATATCTGGTTGCAAAAGTAGGAAGATTTAATTTTTTCAGATTTTTTGAAAATAAAGATTGCATCATTTTTGCATTTCGTGTATCTCTCATCTAAAAAATTAATAAACAATATGAGACTCAGATACAATGTTTGTATGTGCCCTTAAAATCCAGAAATTTTTTCTCTATTGCAAATAATAAGTAGACTATAATACTGTAAAATGAGTTTTGCCCGTTCTCTTTGATCTGTGAGTTAGTGAAGAATTTCCCACAGTATTTATTGGAAATTCTATTGTCCATTCTAATTTCAATCATCTTAAGCAATACATCTGGAAATACTGGGGATTCTATAAACAAATAAATAAATAAATCTATTCCAAATTGCAGAGGTCCTTGACTGAATGTAATGCCTTTCTACCACTGACTTATTTCTTTGTATCTTCCTATTGCAATTTTTATTAGGATGCTCTTTTATTGAGTCATACTTATTCTGCCAACTAAACATTTAAAATTTAATTTTAAACTTAGTTTGAAAAATTTCAGGTAGCAGTATTTGAAAATAGTAACTTTAATAAGTACTATTAATAAATAACAAATGTGATCTGAAGCTATAATTTTAAACTACTGAAATTATAATTCTGCATCTGATTATATAAGTCTAAAGCACAGTTAAAAATAGAAAATGTTGCCATCTTCTCTGTTTTCCGATATAATTAGTGAAAAGAAAGCCAAAAGCCTGAGGGAAGTTTAAAACTGTAGAAAAAAGCCTGACAATGAACATTAGCCTAATATGCTTGTTGCTACATGTGCTGACATCATAAAAAATAGATCAACCTGGAATCAGACTCCTCCAGAAGTTCTTTCCCTCATCCAGTTCATAGCAGAGTTTTTCCTGACATAAGGATAAGGAGATTGGATAGTCTGCTGAGAAGAAAGGCAATCACTTTCACTGACAGGTACAGTAGAGAAGGGAAAGTAGAATTATGCCTTTAGTCATGATGCTGGGACTTCAAAACAGAATTAAAACTCTGTTTAGTAGTATATAGGCTCAAGAATCATTTTGGCATTATTGCATATTTCTTTTCTTCCCCCGGTAATTATTCATTCAGCTATTATAACTAACCACAGTAATTTTCATAGAACAAAGGAGAGCATGGCAACAATAGCTTTAAAAATGATGAAGTTTAAATGCCCAAGGTCAGAGTGTAACATTTTGATTTCCGTAAGTATTTCAAATGCTACAGGCTTTATGTAATAATTTTAATGTGAAAAATATGCAGGCCACGCTTCACTGCTCTTTGCATATACTGCAAAGAGAAAAAAAAAACCTTAAAAATTGCTTAGCTTTAATTGAGCAAAAGGATTCACATGTGATCTGAACTTGTGGCTCATAATTCCTCAAGACAGCTTTGGTTGCTGTGTGATGATCCTAATTAAATTATGTAACGGCGCTGAACTAGCTAAGCTAAAGGGCCTGTTCTTTCATATCACCTGGTGACTTAACTCTTTGCAGGATTCTGGGTTTGGGGCTTTGGGGTTGTATGTTTTTCATTGTTAAGGGTAGGAAAACACAGCATTAAGGGAATCCGCCTTAAAAGTTTAGGCCTGTAGGTGGCAGCATTGTAAGGTTTTGGAAGTCGAGCTGCGACCGATGCCTCATCCACCCCCGCACCTCGTCAGCCTAGCTAACACATTACACACTCATGGCAGGTAAAACTGAATTTGAGAGGAAATGTCGTAACCAAAAAATTAGGCTTTGTTCAATTCGGTCAGAGTTTCACTATATTTCTGATAATATGGTACCTGAGATTCAGCTAAAGGAGATTTCTTAGTAGTCAGGTGTCAACTCAGGGCAACCCATATTCCTTCAAGATAGTCATTTTACCAAATACAGGAAGGGAAATTACTTTGGGTGAATAATTAACTTAAGCATGCCTATTTTAATCACTTGGGAATAAGTTATAAGGTTTCTAGGGCACATATCAAAAGAATCTCATTAGCTGAGATCCCAACAGCAACCTTCCTCCCTCTTTCCTCCCTTCCCTTCCTTCCTCGGTCCCTCCCTCTCTCCCTTCCCTTTCTCTTTTGTGTACTCACCTGTTCATGCTAGTTAAGTCACATGATTACTTTTCTGGTTTGGCCAGAGTAGAAAAGAAACAACGATTTGCCGAATTTGATATATCTCATTTAAAAATGATGATTCATGTGCCTTTAAATAGTATTGCTTTATCAAATACTATTTTAAAAAAATATTATATTAATATAATGCATAATAAATGCATATATAGACACAAGCATGGATTTTATTGACTGTGATGTGTTTCATAAGACCCACAGAGATCTTTCAGTCTCATCCTGTACACTTCTCCTCTCTGAAAGTTATGCTTGAAAAACTTCACTGTGTGGTAATGGAAACAGTGTAGTGTGAGGACATTGGTTTCAGGACTTGTATGAAGTCTTTCGTTAACTGAATCCGTGGGGGAAATCGTTTCTGAGGTCAAGATTGACAAAATTGTTTAAGTATTATTGAAAATATAAAACAAAATTGTTTCCTCAATAAATATAATTAGCTGTATATACTGCAGTTTCAAGAGCAAGCACTGGTGTTGGGACCAGCTCTTTAAATAAAATAGGACCTCTGTGGTCTCTGGAGGGAACATGCATAAAGCAAAGTAAATGATTTTCTGTCAACACTAAGTAGACAGGTGCTTACATTGAACAGCATTCTAATATGTCTCTGAATATTTATGTCTTCTTTTTCAAATGCATTGCCCATGAATGTCACAGCTGTCAAACGTCTGTACACAAGAAGATAAAAAATGAAATTAATAAAAGGCAGATCAACATTTTGTTTGTTTGGAACATTTTTCCCCCCTGCTTCTTTCTTTTTTATGCCTCCTCTTCTTCTTCCTCCTCCTCCTTCTCCTTCCTCTTCCTTCTTCTTTCTTCTTCTTTCCAATTTTTAACTCAGCTGTGTTTAAGAATTTTGGTACATCTGCATTTTCTAAAAGGCCAAGGGAAATGTGAATTGACTAGTTGTATTTTGGGCTGGCACCAGGGCCTGTCTCAGTATTTAAACACCAAAATAATCAATGGAATTAATGACCAAGAGAACCAGGGTCTGAGGATTTTTCTAGCCATTTCCACTGTCCATATGCTTGGTTTGCTTGGGTGCCACAAACGAGATTCTGACAGGTTGTCACTGCCCTGACCTGAAACTCAAGTTTGTGAGGTGAGAGGCTCTTAAATCTTTCTGCTTCTGTAGCCTAGAGTTTTAGCTCTACGGAGTTAGTGCCAAAATAAGCCCTCATGTGCCCCCAGAGTTATAGGGAACTTGGTTTTCAGAGCAGAGATGACTAAATAGGATTGGTGGTAGATCAAAGCAATAAACAAAAGTCCATTTAGTCATCAGATCCCTGCCTCTCTGCTTCTCAAGGTTACTGAAAGATCATGTTCATAAAGGGCATGTCTTGGGATGAACTCATAGTCACTTGACAAGCATGTATTCATTAAGCAGCAGCAAATTTTAAGATATCTAGTTATTATTAGTAGTAAGTAGCACTCGGGAAAAATATCTCCCCATCTACTTCCATATCTACTTTGAAGTGTTTGTATAAATCATTTGGCAACAAAGAAAAAATATAATTTAAATGCTAAGTGAGGAATTTAAGCTTAGAGACTCTCTGCACCTGTCTTTCCCTTGATGAAAATTGTTCTAAATAAAA